>NW_017728947.1:84995651-84996764 GCF_001723895.1 Crocodylus porosus | reverse complement strand
TTGGGCAGGGGGCTGGACTTGATGATCTCCCGAGGTCCCTTCCAGCCCTAATGTCTATGAAATCTATGAAATTTCAATTATTTGATATCACATGCTGATGTCTTCCAGTTTTCCTCCACTTCCACTTTCCTAATTCTTTGTATCTAGTATTTAAGTTATGCTAAATATCCATGAAGGTTTAGTTATTTAGCTTGCTAATTTCATATGGTGGGTTTTATTCTCTTCTTGCAAATTTTATTCTATGTTGATAATTTCTATTACAAGGTTTTGGTTATTCTCTATATTTGCCCCCACTGAATGAACATGCATTTTTCAGTGATTCAATCCATCTTCCTCTGATCATGATATAATGCATCTATTTTCTATAGTTCCATTATGTAATGCCCATGTGTCTCTGTGTATATCTTTCTGTGGAAAAGTCATCCTTCTAACAGCTAAGCTGTTTTACATAATTTGGCCATATGGTGTTTTTTGTTTATTTTTTGTAATTTTTTCTTTTTTGGAATGGAAAAGGAATATTGGTATTATTTGTTTCTACTTTAGTAATTAAATCTGCTACTGATGTGACATTGTTATGCCTTGGTATCTTGTTTAGAGTATCTTAAATTGCATTGTAAAATCTTTCTTTTCATCTGCTGCACAGTATTATTAAATGCTTGTAATCTTTGTGTATGAAGTAGAAAAGCATGCAACTCTAATTTTCCTTTCCTGGGTTCAATTTTATTAGTGCTTTGGTGGCATTCTTGGATAGAAATAATGCTATTCTTTTAAGTATGTATATTTTCTGCTTTGCCTGAGTTTAAAATGGTGGTCTTTTCAATTATTGTCATATTTATCCTTTGTCTACTAGATCTAATATTCATCGGAAGATCCAGGATCTTGTTTAAAAAACAGAAAAAAAAGGTTGAGGAATAGCAACCTGTACTGGAGATGCTGAACCCCCTGTTTCCAGACTCCATCACTATATCAGGGTGGGCAGACCATGCCACAGGAGCAGCATCTGGCATCTTTCTCTCCTCCTTTTTTTTTTTTTTTTTTTTAAGTCTTTCAATCAAGTAAGAATTTTTGCTGCCCCCTCCCCTCTCCTCCATGCCCAGCAGCACATCCCTTTCT
>NW_017728947.1:84986347-84995551 GCF_001723895.1 Crocodylus porosus | reverse complement strand
ATCAAGTAAGAATTTTTGCTGCCCCCTCCCCTCTCCTCCATGCCCAGCAGCACATCCCTTTCTTTCCCCTGCTATTCCCCTCCTCCCCCCACACCACTACCGCTGTACCCAACTGACAAGGGGTAGCTGCTCCTGCCTTGCTTCAGCTGGCTGCACATGGAACCAGGCTTGGCTAGATACAGCAGTGGAGAGAGGTGCCACTGAGCGTGGATGGGGAGCATGGGGTGGGGGAAGGATTTTAAAACAAGTCCCTGGCTGCTGCTTCTGTAGTGGTGCTGATTGAGAGGCGGGTACATCTGTGCCACTGCACCCTTTCTGAATCCACCTGAGATACTTTTCTAGTACTTCTAAGCTACAACTTTTCATCTAAGTAATAAAGTAAGTGCACCTACACATTTCATTCAACATGCACATATTCTAGCAGCTGAGTCCTGTGAATTTTATTGCTTCAGGGCTGAAGTTACAGGTCTCAGTGCCCCTCTTTGTAGTCATCAGTTTCTTTCACCAGAATGAGCAACTAGTCCATTCTTAATGCTCCTAATATTACCTGTCATTAGATAAGTAAGTCTGCCTTCAGGTATCTACAGAAGGTGCTGAAATTCAAACATGAATCAATTTTAGGAAGTCCTCTGTTTTGTTGTGTTACAAGGTGGCGTCAATTCAGAGAATCACACAGGTTTTTTCTGGCATTATCTATGAATCTGCTTCTGTACTTATATTTCCCTTTAGATACAAAATAATTATTGTTACTTCATTGTTCCTTCTTTATATTCTGCATTTCATGCAATGTAGTGTCCCTTATGCCTGCTTCGGAGGCTTTTTTCCTGTTTTCTGCTTCTCCTGGTTTTCTGTGGATTTAGAATTTTTTAATTTCCACTAATTGCAATTCAACATTGGGGTGCTAAGCCATGTTACTCTGAGGTTGGGCAGAAGGTTGGACAGGGTGGAACCTTAGAAACTAACTGGTTCAGAAAAGCATGAGCTTTCATAGGAAACCACCTACTTTGTCATCTACTATGAAATGACTGACAGAAGGAAAGGGTTTTATATAGAAGGGATAGGGACAAGGGCAGGAAGCACTGCTGAAAGAGAGAGTGGCTTGACTGGATCTTGGTCTCTCTGCTTTCCTTCTGCCAGTCCTTTCATAGTATCTGGTGAAGTAGGTTGTTACTTATGAAAGCTTAGTGCTTTCTGAACCGGTTAATGTTAAGATGCCACCCAGCCCTATCTTTTGCTTAACAAAGCATGGGTACATGAGGCAAGATCTTGGAGCACTATAGATATTTTTCTTCATAATGGTTATTATTTGATAGTAGCACTGTAGTCAGGTGTATTCAAATTAATGTCGTGGCTTATTCTGCGTCGGTAGGCATGTTTGCACTGTCAAAGGACTGTATTTGCAAATGCCTCAGTGAAGTGTGGTGTGCTTGTCAGTGTGCATTATTCAACATATATGTTCTTTTCCTGTGCTCAGTACTGATGTAACTGAGTGCCAACCACTAGGACAAAAACAAATGTGAATATCTGTCATTTTATTCCTTCATGTTTCCAGGGAGAATAGCAATGGCAATCTTGGCATAGGTTAGGCATTATTTAGACCCAGTTTGCTTCTCCTCTCCAGGGCAGCCAAGTGAGAGAAATCTCTGGGGCAAGCTGGAAAGTGTGGCTCTTTAAGATCATTGTTGCTCTGGAAAGGGGAGGGCTTTGGTTTCTACCCTGGACCCTTCCTCTCAATGGAACAGAAAATTCTCCATTGCTCTGCATTCATTTTATCCAATGAACAGTCAGTGCAGGGGCAGTGACTCACCTTCACTGATCTGATGTGCTGCAGTTCAATTTCACAAGTTTTTTTCCCTCTTCATTTATGAATCAGTTTCTTTGAACTAATGGGATGTCCTGATGTAGTTGTGTAATTGCATGTGATAAAGAAAACTGAGAACCATGGGTGTTTATACAGGTTCTTTGGGAGTGCAAGGGGGCATGCTTTATCACCCGGAGCATCCCATGTATCACCATCCCCAACCTGAACAATGGTGGTGGGGGCATTTTTAAGTAAAGCTTATTGAGTAAGCTTTAGTTAAAAGTGCCCCCGCCACCATGTTCAGTGTGGGGACATTGATACACATGATGCTGGAGTCCACTGGAGTGTGGTAAATAAAATACCAAGCTCCAGCAGACTTGATTAATCAAGTCTGCTCCAGCGCACTGTAATTACAGCATATCGGAGCAGCCTCATTGCACATCTATAGGCATCCATCTGCATATGTCATTTGCATGTTGCTGGTATTTGAATCTGTATCATCTGACCAGTTCATATAGTGGGACTGCATGTATACACTGAAAAGAACTGGAGCAGGAAAAATCAGAGTGGAAAGGAGCGAGACCTGTAAGAGGAATCCTTGTTTCTATTATTTTAGGTACTTCTGTGTCTCTTTCACCATAGTATCATAGCATCCTGTCTTTCTGGCAGAGCATGTAATCTGTTCTAGGAATTTAGCTTCTATTGCTCATAGAACAAGCGTGAACAGACAGTCATTTATTTCCAGTTTACTTCCTTAAATTCTCTATCTCTCTTTTTTCATTCTGTTTGCAGCTAACGGACAGTTTACTGCAAACATCTTACACTGTATATTCCAACTCTGAGCTGTTTTTAAATTGTATTTGTTAATACTCAGTATTAATACTTCTGCAACGGAAGTACTATTGTTCCTATTTTACAGATGAGGGACTGAGACTCAGGGAGAATAAATGGTTTGGTAAAGGTCACATAGGAAGTTTTATAGTGAAGGATAGATTTAAACTCAGGTCTTAGAATTTGCCTAGATAATGTTCTCTTACTTACGAGTTTCTTTTATACATACATATATTAGAGACAGTCCATTCACAGAGCCATTTTATGATGACTTATTTGGTGTTTGCCTGTGTCAGACACAGAGGGCCTTGAGGATACTTTTTGTCGCAAACAGACTTTTTAGGTACGTTGGTGGAAGGGGCAGCAACTTTGAGGAAGACAGGGTCATGACCTGATCTTGGCTTATGTCTGAGATTCATGGTTTGGACAAGGGTATGTGCAGTGGTCCACTTTGGAAGCCAGGAACAGAGAAAACTGATCTCTGCTGGGGGAATGTGTGAATGTGTGAAGCCATACACCTGTAGCAGGGGCAGGTGAAGTCTAGCCCATGGACTGGATCTGGCCAGCAGTGGATTCCATTTCCCAGCAGCCCCTGCCCATGTAGCTGGGGCCAGTTTTCATGGAGAACCCAGCAACATCCACACTGATAGCGTGGGGCCAAAGTTTCTCTGGAGACCAGCCCCAGCAGCACTGCCAGGCAGCAGTGGTACCAGTCTCTGGCTGAGGGGGGGCTGCACTACAGGTGGGAGCAGCATGGGCTCAGCTGCCATCACCTGTGCAAGGTGGGCAGCGGTGGTGACACTAGGAGGGGTGGCTACTGGGGGCTACGGAGAATTCTGGGGTAGCCATATGACCTCTCAAGCTTCCCTCCCAGCAGTGCCCCTCCTGGCAGGGCATGGAGCTGTTCCAAAGCCTGGCTAGGATCTTGCAGCAATGACAGCATGGTCTGGAGCTGAGGCAGAGCCATGATCTGTAGCCTGCATGCCTCTGCCCAGGCCATACAGGCTGCAGATCATGGGTCTGCCACAGCTCTGGACCATGTTGTCACTGGTGCAAGATCCCAGCTGGGCTCTGGAGCAGCTCCATGCCCTGCCATGCGTCCTGCCAGTGCTGCTGGGACTGGTCTCCATGGAAAGTCCAGCCTCATGGTATCACAATGTGGCTGCTCCTGCGGTCTCCATGAAAACTGGCTTCAGCCACACAGGTAGGGGCTGCTGGGAAATGGAGTCCAGCTGCCAGCCAGATCTGCCATTTTTTCCCACCCCTGACTTACATCAATAGCATTGCACAAACACAGCCAGACAATTCCAATGCATACATTTTTCTCTGTACCAGGCAAACTTCTTGATGCTTCAGTGCTGGTCCACATCCTGCAAAACACAAAGACAAAAAAGGAAGGGGCTCAACCCACTTCGTTAGCTTATGTCATGGAATCATTTTTGACCCTGAGGTTGGCTTTGCTTACAATGGGCCCTGGCCCGTGTCATGCTGCAGCTCATCCAGAGATTCCTCTTCTTGATCCTTGTAGAGGTTGCTTTTTCAATAGTCCTTTCTTTTCAGTGACAGGTGCTCCAATGTGTGCCCTGCCACACATCTTTCCTTGGCTTCCACAAGGGGTTTTCTGTTGGGGTATGCTCCCCCAAGCCTTCTCTCAAATGGTGACCCACAAGGCGGTGAGAGAGAGAGAGTTTTCAGGTGCCCTATACTTGCATTTCTCTGGGGTGGCAACATAGAGTCATAGAAATTTAAGGGCTGGAAGGGACCTCAAAAGATCATTGAGCCCATCCCCCCCCCTTCTCTGAGCAGACATGTGGCATCTTGTAGACACTACCTTGCCATGAGTAGCTCCACCACATTTAGCCAGTCCCTGGAGAGTGTAGTTTTCAGGGCTTACTGAAGAACAATCTTCAGGCTCTTTTACCCTGATCGTCTTCATGTGTCATGGGCACAGTCTCTCACTTTTGGGCTTCTTGGCTCCTCCTCAGACTAGTTGAGATCTCAGGATTCCAGCTCTGGCAGTCTTAGCAGTGGTCTCTTTGACCTCTCTAGGGCCCTGCCTCTGGATTGCCAGACCCCTTGGTCTTTCAGGGATCCTCTGGACCCCTTTTGGGCTATGGACTCTTGGACTCCTTTGGTCTTCAGCTGTGTCCCCTGGACTTTGACCCCTGTCTGAGTCCTGGCCCTGCTCCTGGGCCAGTGAGACCTGGCCCTGCTAACACTTGAGTTCCCTGGGCTTCAGACCTCTGGCTCTCTGGCCACACTGATACTTGGCCCCTCTTGGGCTGGAAGATCTCTCTCTGTCTCTCCTCCACTCTGAACCTCTGGTCCCACTTTCTTCTGCCCCCTCCTGGGCCACAAGTCACTGTCTCTGACTCACACCTTTCAGACTGAGTCCCTGACTTTTCATGCTTCCATGACCTTTGGCTGGGCTCTGCTATTTGGCCTGTCTCTGTCTCTCTCTCTGTCTCTGTCTCTCTCTCTGTCTCTGTCTCTCTCTCTCTCTCTGTCTCTCTCAGTTCTCTGAAGTCCCCATACTCTCTCTGGGTTTTAACACTCACTGTATGGGTCTCCTTTAACTTTCAGCCTTTCTTTCCCTTGACAGATCTTTTAACTCTGGCACTGCTTTAACTATATTCTTCCTTGCCTGCAGGCATCACAGTTTGTGCTTGTCAGTGGCCCCTTCTGGCCTTGCTTTGTGCAAAGCAATCCAGCAAAGTTCTCTCTTGTCTCTTTGACAGCAAAGCTACTGTTCTCCTCCATCCAGTCAACAAACCACACACAATCTTTCAGGAAACCATCCAATCCTAAAATGAACTTCAAAACCATGCATCTGTTTTGTTTTTTTTTTAATTTAATTTAATTTTAAAGGCATCTTTGATAAGACCTGTGGTGTCTTGTTTTGTTTGTTTTGTTTGTTTTTTGTTTTTCTTATTCTGCTTCAGACTAGCTTCTTGGCATTGACTCCTTGTTTACACAGCTGCACTATGAGTGTTTGTAAATGCCTTCCTGCCTAAAGAAACTGTTAACACTTTTCCCTTCTAGAATATGCCTTGCTATTCTTGCAGAAGGGAGAGCAAAGTCATCCCTCACCTCCAATACCAATGCACAAATTCCTCTGCTACTGCCTTGCAACACAAAGGTATGCTAGCATAATAAACCAAAGCAGAAAAAGAATATGCTGGTGTCCAGTAACATTACTTGTGCCCCCTCCTAGCCTTTTATGATTATCAGATGCCTCCAAAAATCAAATTTCTGTGGCACTGTCTAGTTTGAGGGGCACACAGGATCACAAGGTATCTGTTTCACATCTGTCCCCAGTGTCAGGTTGGGGCTGGACCTTTCCTGCTCTTCCTTTGACTGTATCCAAGCTCCCTGAAGCTGCATTTCCTGGATAAGTCTGGCTTGCCGTAGGGTGCACCTGTAACTTCCAAATTACAGTCTCCAGAGCAAACATACAACACTGCTCTATAACCATGCCATTAACAATCCATACAAAGCAACCCTCTCCTTTTGCAGAAGCAGCCTTGCTTACAAATGCCTTGGTCCCAAGGACTCTTTCCCTCTAGATTCACACGTTCCCCCAGCAGAGATCAGTTTTCTCTGTTCCTGGCTTCCAAAGCAGACCACTGCACATACCCTTGTCCAAACCATGAACCTCAGACATAATCCAAGATCAGGTCATGACCCTGTCTTCCTCAAAGTTGCTGCCCCTTCCACCAACGTACCTATACCCGTGTACACTACTCTTTCTGACCCAGACAAACAGCCACCCCCTTGGTCAGCAGTGCAACAAATAACCTCCTGCACAAAAGACTCTGACACAAACATGGTTATTTAGCTTACAAGCCTAGTTGGAACTACCGAATAGCTTCATCTTACAAACAGGTCTCTACCCATAGTTTCACAGCCTTACCCCACTATGGGACTTGTCTGACCCCTCTAGAGAGGTTCACTCTGTGTCTGCAAATTCCCTGATTAGCCAGGTTACTGCCCTCAACTCGCAGTCCCAGGGACCCAGTCACCAACTGTTGGCGCTGGACCTGGTCCCAATCCTTGAGTTAGTCCTGGTGGAGTCATCAATTGTTGGCATTGGATTTATGACCCAGACACCATGTTCCAGGTGGACCCAAACTCAGACCAACCACGGCCTCTCCATTTGATAACAGACAAATTTTATGGATACACGTGATAGAAGATAAGAATAATGATACAATTCTGTATTTACCAGTCCTAGGGTTCCTCATCTCTGTGAACATCTGGCCAGTATCCAAGCATCCCAAGTGACCTATCACCTGGACAAGGGAGAAGAGATTGATGTCATATATCTTGACTTCAAAAAAGCTGTCAATTTGGTATCCCATGATCACCTCTTGGCCAAAATGGCCAATTGTGGCCTTGGGTCCAGTTTTGGGCTCCACAATTCAAAGAGGATGTGGAGAAGCTTGAGAGAGTCCAGAGAAGAGCCATGTGCATGATCAGAGGTCAGGAAAACAGACCTTACGATGACAGGCTGAGAGCTATGGGACTCTTTAGCCTGGAAAAGCGCAGGCTCAGAGGTGATCTGGTAGTCACCTGTAAGTTTATCAGAGGTGACCACCAGTACTTTGGGGAATGTTTGTTCACCAGAGCACCCCAAGGGATGACGAGGTCGAACGGTTTACTGCAAGACTGTTTCAGGCTGGACACAAGGAAGAATTTCTTTAATGTCCGAGCCCCCAAGGTCTGGAATACCCTGCTATTGGAGGTGGTTCAAGCACCTACACTGAACACATTCAAGAGTAAATTGGATGCTTATCTTGCTGGGATTCTATGACCCCAGCTGACTTCCTGCCCTTTGGGCAGGGGGCTGGACTCGATGATCTTCTGAGGTTGCTTCCAGCTGTAACGTCTATGAAATCTATGAAATCACTCTGAGATTCTCTCTTGAATGTCAGATGTCAGCAGCCTGGAGGCCCATACCCCCATCCCATCCCCTAGTGGGGTGAGTAAAATGGACTTGTGGTATGTCCTCTGCCCCTAATGGCCTCTTGGGACCCTTTGCTGCTCTAACATGACTCTTTTTGCATTCTTTCTTTCATCTGACTCTCTTTATCTTTGGGCATTGCCGATTGATCTCTCTGTGGTAGTCATACTGTCCATGTTCTGTCCTGTCAGCTAATCCCTTGTTTCACAAACCCATCACATGCACCCATCCTAATTGGGCTCTTTCAGGTGTTCTTCTAATTTAGTTCATTAACCAAAACTGGAAATCCCAAGGGCTCTCTGCACATGGGAACTGTGACCTGGTGCCAAAGCTGCAGAGTCCATTATCTCATGTTATGGAACAGTGTGGTGCATGTCTTCAATTTCCCAGCCTGTGTGTTGGTTTGCTGGTAGCCTGTGCCAGATACAGTTGGCCTTGAGGAAACTTTGTTACAAACAGGCTTTTTAGAAATCAATTAACTCTTGCCATTGCCCTGGGCCATTGTTTTAATGCATGTTTATTTTACCTACAAGCCAGTTCCCAAAAGACAACCTCTAAATACTATTTTTCTATCCATCAGAACTACTCCTGAACTGTGAGTTGACCATAGCAGATACCACCATTGAGTCCATCCCCACAACACCCTTAAAGGAGATCCCTCACCAACCTTCCTATCCCAGAAGTCTGGTATGCCATCTAGGAAACCAAGAACTGGATGGCATACCTGCTGAAATCTACAAGACTGGCAGTGAGATAATAGTACCGAGACTATGAATTTATTCTATGATTTTGTAACAGTGAAGTGATCCTGGAGGACCTGAGGAGTGCCAACATTGTGACTATCTTCAAGAAAGGAGGTAAGTCTGTGTATGGGAACTATTGAGGTTTCACCCTACTTTCTACAGAAGGGAAAATTGTTGTGCACATACTCTTGAACCATCTTCTACCTCTTGCTGAGGAAGTCCTGCCAGAATCTCAGTTTGGTTTCATTCTATTCTGTGGGGAAACTGACATTAAACTTTGTTGCCTGCCAGGTCCAAGAAAAGTGTCAAGAACAACATCAGGACCTGTATATGGCCTTCATTCATCTCACTAAGGCCTTTGATTCCTGTCGGGGTAACTGAACACCGAGTGAATCAGGTCCCAAGGTCATGGTGGGCCGGGGTGGCAATTGGAATACGAACAGGTGGGATTAGCGGCGGTGGAGTGTGAGCTGTACGGGAAGTTTAAACAAAGATGATTTATTTACTCATGCTTGGGAAGCGGAGGCTCAGATATTTCTTCAGTTACAGTATAGCGAACAACAAAGGGGTCTCCACGGGGTTCACTAGCAAGCCCTTGCTTTCTACCCCTGAGGGATAGGTGCGGCTGCCCACTAGCTAGTCCCAGGGCTGGTCAACAGCTCATGAACGGGATAACCAACAACAAAAACTGTAATGTAGTGAATCGAGGAACGGGGTCGTGATGCCAGTCCAAAAGACAGTCCATAAACCAAGGTCGGAGACGAGAAGCCAGAACAAAGTAAGCCGAAGTCAAAATCGAAGCCAAACAGTCCCGTAACCAAGATCGAAAAGACAAGTTGCTCCACCTGCCGTCCGCAGCCTCTGCT
>NW_017728947.1:84983881-84986247 GCF_001723895.1 Crocodylus porosus | reverse complement strand
GCCTCACAGTCCCTGCCGTCCGCAGCCTCTGCTGGTGCCTCACAGTCCCTGCCGTCCGCAGCCTCTGCTGGTGCCTCACAGTCCCTGCTGTCCGCAGCCTCTGCTCACAGGATCGTTCTCTCCCTGTGAGACAGTCCCTGCAAAGGCAGCCTCTGCTCACAGGATCGAGCACAATCTCTCCTCCAAAACACACACACACTACCTCACCACACCCAGGTGGCGGCTCACAAACCTTTTATAAGAATTTAGTGACCAATCAGAACGCTCTTCACAGAGAAATTTCTAGTCAAATTACAACATGTAGTCAGTGAACTGAGCATGTGCGTTAGATCAGATTACCTCATGCTCTGTGATTGACAAGCCTCCAGGTCACCCAGAGGGCACATTCTGGGGGCCTGTCTGTAGTTTCATCTCCCTGTGATGGCAGCACCAAACTTAAGATTTTTCCTTGACAATCCATCAATGGTGAAGCCTTTTGGAAAGTACTGGCCAAAATTTGGATGTCCTGAAGAGTACATTAAAGCCCTGAGGCTTATTCATGACTAGACTGTGACGATCTTATGTATTGGATTAGAGACAAATCTGTTTGTCATCCAAACTGGGGTCAAGAAAGGATGCGTTATCACCCCAACTCTGTTCTCCCTTTTTGGATTACTCATCTTGATTCTCATTAAGGACCACCTTCCTTTCAGAATTGATTTTGAATATTGAATGGATGAGAGGGTTGAACTCATAAGTCCTCTTGGGATCTATCAATGAGCTGTAGTAGAGATCATCCTTGAATTGAGGGATTACTGATGACAACCCTTTGTGACTGAAATGTTTTTGACAATTTTTTGTTTGCTTTGTTTAAATTGTGATTAATAATTCAGATAAGGTGGGTAGAAGGGCTCTACAAAGCTTCGGGTGCTGATTCAATTCGGAGGAGTTTTGGCCTGTTTTGGTGGCCGAATCTCTGAATCTGAATTGAATCAGGAGACCAGTAAAAAGGTGTGAATCAATTTGAAGCTCTCTGAGTCAGTTCAGAGAGCTCTGGAGACTTGGGCAGTCCCTACTCGCTACCGCAGGGAGCTGGACCTGGACTTCCTGCTGGTAAGTAGAAGGTGAGAGGAGGGGGAGGAGACCATAGGGGGTCCCCCACCAGGCCCCATCTCTGACTCGCACCCACTCTCTCAGCCCCCCCCACCACATGGTAGCCCTGCCTGACCCCAGCTCCAGGCTGCCCTGCCCAACCCTGGGGATTCTGGGGGCTCATGGCAGAGCCCCCCACAAAGCACAGGGCAGTGGTAGGCAATAGGGATTGCTGCCTTCCCTAGGCCCCGCCTGGCAGGAGCCAGTAAGCCCAGGGTTTTCATTTTATTTACTTTTTTTTTTTTTTAAGAGTCAGGAGCTGGGGCTGGGTGGGGCAGCCATTGGTACTAGGAGAGTGGGCGGGGGATGGGCCTGTCTGATTCAGAGATTTGGCCGATTTGGCAGCAGCCAAATCTCCAAATCAGATTCAGCTGAATTGATTCAGGACAGTGATTCAAATCGCCAAATCGAATCACTGTCCCCCAAATCGGCTAAATTCAAATCTGATGTGAATATTAGCTGCTTCGCACAGACCTAGTGGGTAGTACTTATCAGTATTAAGTTTGCCTGAAACTTTCAATTGTAAAACCATTGAGTTGTTTCAGCTGCCTTTTTTTTTTTAAGTATTCCCATATCTTAACCTTTTTATGGGGAAATATAATTTAGAACAGTTCAACTGCTTCAGAAGATTAAATTGGGAAAAATATGCTTTGTTTACACTACCAAGATTCTGAAGACAGCATTTTTGTTCTTTGAATGTGTCTGTTGGCCCCATGCCTTGAAGCAGGGAATTGAAGTTCGGCATTAGTGCCTCTCTGAAAATCCACTCAAATCTGGTCAGGTTATCGGCCTCTGGGAAATCAGCAGGCTTACATGTGCTCCGCAGAGGCTTTAGATATAGAAACAGTAAAGGACTTGCATAGCACAATGGTTCACTTGAAGATGCCTGGCTTCCAGAGTGGAGTCCAGAACCTTGTGGTAGGTGCCAAGACTACTTATACACAATGTACAGGGGAAGTTGGGCATCTCCAGAGGAACCTGCCCAGATATCATAGATTTCATAGATTTCATAGACATTAGGGCTGGAAGGGACCTTGGGAGATCATTGAGTCCAGCCCCCTGCCCAAAGGGCAGGAAATCAGCTGACGTCATAGGATCCCAGCAAGATAAGCATCCAATTTACTCTTGAAGGTGTTCAATGTAGGTGCTTGAACCACCTCCACTGGCAGACTGTTCCAGACCTTGGGGGCTCGGACAGTAAAGAAATTCTTCCTTATGTCCAGCCTGAAACAGTC
>NW_017728947.1:84977861-84983870 GCF_001723895.1 Crocodylus porosus | reverse complement strand
GGAGCCCAAAACTGGATGCAGTACTCCAGCTGCAGCCTCACCAAGGCCGAGTACAAGGTGAGAATGACGTCCCGGGATTTGCTCGAGAAGCATCTATGGATGCAAGCCAACGTTTTGGTTGCTTTACTAGCTGCAGCATCGCATTGCAGGCTCATGTTCATCTTGTGGTCAATGATGACCCCCAAGTCTCTTTCTTGCTAACCAATAGGAGATATGAGTATAGGTGGGTGCATTAAACCCTGCCTTTCTCTGACTGTGAGCTGCAGAAAGGCATCTCCAGTCACTTGGGATCCAGAGTCCTCTCCTGATGGCAGGTACTTTTGTTTAATCTTTAAGAGTAGAGCATGGCTCTTTTTCCTGTAAGGTGGTGGTAGCTAGAGCCTACCTTTCTATGTAATGCCTTGAGTTAGAGCAGTGTCCATGAAATGGGAGACATGGGTTTCCCTGGGAGCTAAACCTAAGTCTCCCCTTTGTAGGAGAATGTCTTAGTCACAAGCTTAGAGACTGTTCTGGCTGAAGGTACTCACTTAACACAGTTCTTCCTGTTCAAACCATGCCACAATGCAGCAAAAAAATTAAGATTTATCATATGAGGAAGGGTGACAGAATCATAGAGACTATCACAGTAGTCTGGCCTCTAGCACAGTGGTGAAGAGGAGGAGCCTTGGGCAGGGGCGACGTGTAGGGGCATGACAGTGTACCTCCTACAAAAGGGTGCCGCCAACAGTGGGTGCTCACCATTTGCACCTCCCTCCCCCACCCCCAAGATACCGCTGGCAGCATCTGCAGATGGTCAGCAATCGCCATCGACCACTACTGACACTGCCGGTGGCATCTGGTCAGCGCTCCTCACCCCACCTCCACTGCCGACAGTGTCAGTGGCCTCTGTGAGAGCTCCTGCTCACCATTGCTACACTCCTGCTGCTAACTTCCCGCCACCTCTGTGCCCCGCCAGCCACCAGGGGCACACGTCGTTCATGGCCTTGAATACTTGTCCCTATTCCCTCAATTGTTGTTTTTCATTTTATGCAATAACTGTTGAATATAAGTATCTTAAGCAAATGCTTGAGACCTTTATTATATATAGCCTTTGGTTATTAGGAGCTACATTTCCCACAGATTCAATTCTGTGATCTGAGCACAACTTCCCCTACAGTTGTAGCTCTGGGTTGTGCTAGGTTGTGCCGAGTGCTATACAGGTGCTTAGACACTCTTTCCTGTGCTCCTCTGGTGAAGAGCAGGGAAAAGAGAAGGCAGGCATACCCCAATAAAGCCAAGAAACCCGTGGACCACTTCAGGCACCCACCTATATTTTGAAACACATCAAAGGTTGTTAAACCTCTATACCCTACCAACCTCCCCATTAGATTCAAGGGACACCAAAGAGTTAAATCCTTCTAGAAATTGGCCTACTTCCTGGCCCCAACTAGAGGTGCAAAGTACCAAGCAAAACCCCACAAGATGTAAAGTTTAACAAGCGTATTAAGACAAGAACCAACAAAACCAAACAGCAGTATACAGGGACAGTAAATAGTTAAACTATAGAACAGCTAAGAACCCACTGCCAGCCTGTCACCTGAGGTGGCCGACTATTACCCCAGAGAGCAGACCAGCAGGGCAGGCCTGCTCTGCAGCCTCACCCCCCTGAGGATTTCTATGCTGCTCCCTCATACGCAGGTGGGTACTGAGCACCTCAGAAAAGGGGTAGGTGATACTTTACCTGACTGATGTGACGTGCAGAAGTAGTTGAGTGGCTGGCAGGTGTTCAGGTAATCGGGACCCTCCTGTCATTGCTCCTGAATACTGTCCCACACACACTGTTCTCACTCGCTCCACAGTCAATAAACGATGGGTTCCACAAACACAAGTACTTGAATACTAAATCAGTTGCACATGCACACACACCAGGCAAAAGAGGGAGAGAGGGCAAGCTAGAGCAGATCTCAATGAGCTTTAACTCCAACAATGACCCCCAAAAGCCACCCCAGCCCCTCCACTGGACAGGTGTCTGAACCACGCCACCTGTCAATCACATGCAGATCTGATCATTACTTCCTTAATCAATGCCAATCAAAGTCAATTACAGCTAGGACCATACAAATCAAACTAACCCAACAACCCATAATAACTCATTAATGTAATGGTCCTAACTACTGCAGTTCCCCTGGTTACCAAACAAACAACTAGGTACTAGTCAGACAACTCACTGCACTGTCATGGAAATTTGCTCTGTGAGTGGTGCCAATGCAGAAGCTATCTGGTCTAGGCCAGGGTAACAGGCCTTGAATGTGCCCTTTACATGACCTGCAGACCTGTCACTCATGGGTGACCTAGTTTCCCTGTCAGACGCATGCCCAGTGTGAGAGAGAGTGACAGTGCGCATGCCCATTGCTATTCAGAGAATGACATAATTAAACTGGAAAGTTCTTCGAGGAAAGCGTTCTAATTGGCCACCAATTTCACATAAAAGGTTAGCAGACCCCTCCCTCAGGGGGAGAGACCTGCGTAGCTGGAGACAGAGGCTGACCTTCTCAGGGACTGTCCTCCGGTTAGGCCCTTGGGCCTATAGGTCTCCTCTCCCGTCTGGCATGCTGTATCATTTGTTATCATTGTTTACTGCACCAATCTGTTGGCTTACGACCTACCTTCACATCTGTCTTCGAGCACGATCTCGGATCACCCTTTGGACTCTGGCTATGACTTCGGCTCGACTTACCTGGCTTCGGACTTCGGCAATCATCTCAGCTACCCGACTGTTCTGTGGACCGGTGAACATTGACGAGTTACAGTTTTGTTTCGTCATTTGTTCCTCCTCTATAAACTGTTGACCATCCCTGGGACTTATCCGACAGGCAGCCGCACCTATTCCCGGGCTTCGGCACCGGGAGTAGAAAGCAAGGGCTTGTCGGTGAACCCCGTGGGACAACAGGTCCCTCTGTTGTGTGTTAACACTGTTAACTGTAACTGAAGACTCCGTACCTGCGCTCTACCAAGCGTAAGTCAATAAACCCATTCTGTTAAAAGATCACCCAGCTTCCGTGTTGCTCAGAACTCCACCGCCGCTAGACCCAGCCTGTTCGTTCGGGTTTCCACTGTGACACTTGGGACCCTTCCCTGGGGAGGTTTACCCAGCATGCACAAGCTCAGCTGTCAGAAGTGGGTTATGACATCATTAAGGTTAGTTCAAATGTGCTAGAATACTCCAACCTCTCGCCATCCTACGCATGTGTAACAATGCCAGGACTCCACTGTCTACACTGGTGGGCCCAGGTAGCTTGATGGAGAAAGCTGACATTGGACCAAGAATGTTGTTGGGAGGGGAGGGAAACGGAATACTTGGACCCAGAGGTGGTCTGGAGTGGAGTCTGGTACATGATCGTGAAGTTAAAGTGCATCATGAAACACTTGCACATGTGGGTCAAGTTAAGTTTGGCTCAGGCAACCATAAAGTTGTTCTTTGTTTTCAAGTGCTCGTTTTTTACACCAGGTTTATGATCTTCTAACACAGTTTTTGTGTGCAGTTATAGAATCTTTTTATTGATTGATTGATATACCAGCCTCCCCGGAAAAGGCCAACTGTGGCTAATACAAATAAGGTAAATTTATTTTAAAAAAATAGATAACATAAAGCAGTATGGAACAAATAACAAACATCACATCGCCCCCTCCCCCCCCCAGTGTTCTAAAACATAATCCTGTCTGCTAAAAGCCTTCCTAAATAAAAAATGGTTTTAGGATGTTTCTTAAAGATGTCCAGGCCTGGGCTGTCGTGGGATACATAGGGGGGAATGGTGGAATCTTAAGGAGATGCAACGTATGTTTTTTAAAGGGACATTGTGTAAATAGATACCCCATATTTAAAAACCTGTATACTTTCCTAATTGACGTTCGAAGGCTTAGTTCTTTCACTTTTTTCTTGTGTTGATTGTGATTATTAACATTTTCTGTATTTTTAAGATTATGAGTTGGTCATGGAGTAGGGGAACTGCTCTTATGTTCATTTGACAGATTGCTAAACCTGTTAAACTCTGGGCTCAGTAGCTGATCTTGAGTTCCCATCTTTATCACTTTGCAGGATCCCATTCTGTGACATCTTGTGGCATGTATGGTTAGAGAAAGGCCTACCACAACAGGTATTCATATGCTTTATGAACATCTAAATATGCATATTCCAAAACTGAGGCACAAAATATAAAGTCTTTTGCAAAGCCAGCTATCCTTTCTTCTAGTTCTGTGTAGTTGCTCACTTATAGAATAATAAATTAAGATTTACCTGGTATATATCATTATAAATATGTCAATATTTAATATCTAAATAATATAGTTAGCTTAATGCATTTCTTCAAGTTTAATAAAAAAACAAATTTGAGCTGTTTCATTCAGTAGTGAACCTACATTTATATGAAAATAATGTCTCCTAAAATGAGTGAATGTATAAAAACTGTGTTCTTTTGCATTTGTCTCTGACACAATTGAAGGCTTCAGCCTGAAACTTCACACTGATTTATGCATGGTAGGCTGCTGGCCAACTGCCATCATTTTTACCATTATATAAAATAAAGCAATATATATTTTTATACTGCAGCAAACCAATGATTTTTTTCTCATGAGTGCCAAGCTGATCTTAGCAGCTTGCTTTGTGCTGTCTCAAAACTATTTATACTTGCTTCTGATGCAGACCTTGAAGACTATACTGCAGTAGAGAACAAAAAAACAGTTTTGCTGTACTTTATCCAGTCACAAACTTCTTCCCACTCACATTGTTCAGCTAGTTCTCTGTATTCTGCTTTTCAAAAATAGTAATGTTCAGTAGCACAATGTGTGTTGCAAAATAACTGGCCAAGTTGATTTTTGGAAGGGAAGAAGACATTTTTCTATTATGTCTTTGAACTAGGCCAACGATAGCATTCAGACACTAGCAACTAGGAGATTTCATTGTAATGTTATTTTTGAAAAGGAGGTCACCCACAGCCTGGGATCACTTGAAGACTTTTACATTGAAAGTTCTGGTTCAACTTCATTAGAGAGAATGAGGATAGCTCTCCATCTCAATCCAGAGCAGTATAAACAGTTTTGCAGATCTGAATGGCTCTTTCCATTGTGGAGAGAATCACAGACTTTTGGCTTAGTTGGAAAAATCTGGGTGCCAAGGCAGCACATTCTACCAAAAGTAAAGATGCCAGTATTCACTTTTATTATGTAAGACACCTGACTTCTGTGCTAATTTTTAAAGAATCTATAAATCTAGTCAAGAAACTATCTGATTACATCACAGTGGTATTTGTCAAAACACTCTGTATCTCACCTTCAATGGAAGTGGAAACTTCCTATTTGCAACTTTATGTAATTAAACTTGGCACTAAAGGAATACTTCTGTTGGAAGCAGTTTTGGACTGGCAGAAAGATGAAGTGGATCAATGAAAAGACCTTTCCTTTTGTAGTTTGCAAAAATACTTACCAGCTAGTAGTTTTAAGCTGTCTTTCTAGAATTTTACATTTCTCCTTAGCATTAATGCAGCAGATGATAATGAGGACTTACTGTTAAGTGGTGATAGAACATAGGAGTAATCATTAAAATACAGCCTGAATTTGGAAAATGACACTTAAAATAATCTTGTACTTTGAGATGGAAGAAAAAAATATACCGATAATATTCTAGGAATTGAGTTAGAGGCAGACCAAAAGAAGGATTTGGGTGCTTAAATTTTTAGCTCATTTCAAACTTTTGACAGTAGATTGACTTTTATTAGTAAATGTTTAGGATTGGGAATCCAAAAAAGAGATGACAAAGCTGATAGGGAAATACAGATCGCCCGAGTGAGGGACTAACAATAGAGGGATGGGGGTGAGGAGGGGAATGCAACTAGGTTACAGGAGATACAATGTTAGCCAACTAAGCCTGGGGGTGGGGGGATGGGGGGAAGAGGGAAGTGGAGGGAGGGGGTTCGCAACGCTGAGAGAGAAAGGAGATAGATAGACACAAACCCGTTCCAATGGTCTGCAATGGTG
>NW_017728947.1:84969999-84977761 GCF_001723895.1 Crocodylus porosus | reverse complement strand
GAGGGAAGTGGAGGGAGGGGGTTCGCAACGCTGAGAGAGAAAGGAGATAGATAGACACAAACCCGTTCCAATGGTCTGCAATGGTGGAGGAAGTGGTTCGAAGGAAGTGTCTCAGTCCATATAGAGTCTCATTGCAGGGGTCCTCTTTCGGTGGAGCAGGGTCATTCATTTCAAAGTGAAGTGAAGGTCTGTCTGGTGCCGGGAGGGGCGGAGTGGTTCAGGCGGTCCCCTCCAGGTCCGGTCTGGCAGTGGCTCGTCTGGTGGGGTCGGAGTACCTGCGGTGGCCCGTGATGTGTTCCACATAGATGTCACGGGACCAACGGATGGTATCAGACACCATGAGGCAGTGCATCAGCTTGGCGTAGCAGCAGGAGATGTGGCAGGCATGCAGGATGCTCTTGTTGCTGGGGTCCCAGGCTCCGAGCGTTCCCATGATGAGTGCGTTGACCGTCACATCAGCATGTACCCTAAAAACAAGTAAACTGTCGTTGCCACCCTTTTTGACTCTAAAATTTCTCAGATGCCTACAGTTGTGCCTCTGTGTTTCTCAGCTTTGATAGCCTGAGCAGCTGAGGACCCAGATGACACCTGAACCCAATTACAGGCCAGGCTTTCCACTGCTTAAAGCCTGGGCTGAGGAGCTTGGTCCAAGAGGTTGTCTCAGAGTCATCCTAGCTCAACACACACTGACAGGATTAGAGATCCCTGTATAATGCACTAGGAGCTATCCCTTTCTCTAAAAATAAACCTGGAGACAGAGGAACCCTCCTTTACATAAAAATCTTTGAGGTTAGAGCAGCCTAGTGTTTGGTTCACCATGTCTACTGGCTGTTTTCACAGGGATTGAGGACAGCTGAAGTCTTGTCTCTTAATTACCACTGCATGGGGAAAAACGTTAATTCACTGAAATGTAAAGATTTCTAGGTCTGTACATGGGATTTCCATGCAGATGAGGATATTTGGCCTCCAGTAACTACTAAATCAGATTAGACCATAGGTACATCATGGCTAGCATTGATTTGTATCTTGGGCTGCACTAAACATTACCTTGCACAGGAGGATAGAGAGGCATAGATAAATTACCATTGCCATTGGCTCTGAGGAGAAGTAAGGTTTGAACTGGTCTTAGGTAATACTTTCAGCAGCTTCAGAGCTGCGGTATAATTTAAATGAACTGGAGCTTTTGCTAAGGGACAGGCCAACTGTATCAGAACAAGATCTGAGGGTGGGGTAAAGGGAGTGGGGGTGGAAAGAGCAGGGGAACTCTCAGGTTCTAAGAGCGGAGAAGCACTCTCTAGCCATGCCAAAAATGTCAGTCTTGGCTGATGTACTACTGCTGGCACACATACTTTGCCCATCCTGGCTGTTGCTCTTAAAATGGCAGTCAGGGACTGTTCTGAAGTTTCTAGCATGGCAGTGCGGCTGGGGCGTGGACTCTATGGGGCAGGGAGCGATTCCGGCACCCCTCCTAATTTGGCACCTGGAGCAGGTGCTCATTTCTTCCACCCCTAGTTATACTACTGGCCACTTTACCAACCTGGTCCAGAGTAAGGGTCATTATTCTGACTTCATGCTATCCATGTATTCCACTGTACTTGGGAAATGCTCAGCTGTCTGATTTAAGCAGTGTTAACTATGATGCTACTACCCCTGGGAATGGTCAGTCGCAGGCTTCTGAGAGAGACTCTCTTCCCACTCGTTCTATGCGACCAGAACCTTTCAAACTAATTGAATAATATCCTGCCTATCCTACAGCAATCAGCATATACCCTACTGCTAGCTATTGTTTACCCTTATTTAGCTGTGTAACTACAAATGTTATTATTGGCCATAAAATTCTCACTTCTTGGTGTTAGTGCATCAATATTTACATCTTTTTATTTTCTTGTACATTTGTTAGAAACTGACAGGGAAGATTAAAATACTACACTGGAAAATGAAAGAATGAATGTTTGCCAGCAGATACATATGCACACACATGTATTCTCAGCATAAGTTTAAAAGAAAATGCTTCTTAATTAAGGCGAGGTGTTAAAATGGGTTTAATTAAATTGTCTTTTAAGCAGTTCCTATTACATACTTATCTTTCAGTTGCATTTCATAAGTCAGAACTGATTCTCACTGCAAGCAAGTATTAAAGAAGTTTTAATGGTCTGGATAATTTTCAGAAGAAAATTAATTAAAGAAATCATTTTCCTGGTGGCTATCAATCTCATGGCTCTCCAAGCCCAAGCTAGAGTTTTTTTCCTCCCTTGCAGCATACTAATGTGCTACCTTCATACAAGAGAATAATCAGTTTCATGCCCATGGCTTTTCATGCATTCCATTTGAGGAGGCTGAATGGCTATTTTTATTGATAAGGCCACAACTTAAAAACCTCTTGACAAATCCTCCCATTGAACTCTTTTTTTCTCCTCAGCTGTCTGGCTAAAGAGGAAACTAGAAATCATTTTTCAACAAATTAAGTTCTGTGACATCATTAGGCCTTTTCATTAAGTGGGGTCTTGAGTTTTAATTAAATCTCAAACAAATAGCATTTGATACTTCCAACAAAAACATACAATGTTCTTTACAATAAAAATTCTCCATGTCACCATTCTACCTAAATAGCTCTGTGGGCTCCTAGCAAGACACAGTGGCATTTTATATAGTATACCACTGAATAAAATTGAGGTCCTATACATCACAATACCATATTTGTGATACCATGAAATGCATTTGAAATCTCCCATAAAATCATAGTTTAAATTCATACCTACTCCCATTATCATTTTGCTGTTATCCTGCACGTCTTTTGAGAATCATTTATACTGGCTATGTCTATATGAGACACTTTACTGCACCATTGTCTAATTTACTGTGCAGTAAGTGTGTCTGTCTATAGATGTGCATGCTTATTGCATAGTAAAGATGCTTAATCATGATTAAGTTTGCTACATGCAAATGCAGGTAGGACATTTAAGCACAATAAGTAACTCCACAGTATTGTACATGTAGACATGCCCTGGTACCAAATTTTCTGCTGGGTCTGCCCAGCCACTAGGGGGCCAGCTGGAAGCCAGCCCCAGGCCTCCTGGCTGGAAGCCTCTCCTGCTCCAGGGCTGAGCTGGCTCACTAGCAGCCCCTGCCTCCAGGATATAAAAGCCTGCAGCTGTCTTGTGCCTTAGGACACACATTACACTCCAGGTTCTGTGTGTAAGGGCACTCCAGGCTTTGGGCAAGCCAAAGCCCAGCTGTGTCTGTCTCTGTAGAGCCCGGTGCTGCTGCTTGGCCCTGCATAGCTTTGTGGCTGCTTGGGTACTACTGTCAGGCCATGTGGGTGCACAAGAGTTGCTGCAGCCCCTGGCCAGCCTGTAAGCACCCTGGACTGCCTGCAGACTGCTTCTGGTAGCAAGTCAAATAGCACCTGCCTGCTGCACAGCACCAGAAGCCTGCCCTGTCCCTGCAGCTGCTGGGGGTCATATCCTCTGTTGTGCAGCTGCCAGTCCCTTGCTGTGCTTCTGCACTGGGTGCTGCTGGCAGCTGCCCAGGACTGGCAACAGAGGGGCAGCCACACAGGGACCCAGAGAGCCAGTGTAGGATCCATGATCACCTTGTCCTTCCCATCCAGGCCCGGCCCCACCCACCTGTGCACACCTGTGTCCTCCATCTGGGACCCCAACTGAAGCCAGGAGGAAGTTGGTGACCTTGTGGTACTCTAGGGTGACACAAAGCTGCAGCACCAATTTGAGCAGGACAAGTGCTCGAACATCCATATTTATGAGATCCTGTCAGGTGGAATACAGGAGTGTAGGCACAACTGATTGGTGTGGCAGTGCCACATAAATGTCAAGGCCTTTCAGGCACAGTGGGTGGCTGTGACTGACCACAATCATTTGTCCAGCCATGCCCATAAGACCATGACCTTTATGTGACAGCAGACCTGTATTTTGGTGCCTCAGGACCTAGGCCACAATCATGCAGTTTTTACTAGCATGGGTGGCCCTCCTGAGCCCTTGACCCCGCCAATGATATGTCACTGAAGAAGGAACACTTGGGCATTCGGCATCCCATCCCCCCCCCAGCTCTGCAGCTGCTCAGTCTACCAGAGCTTGCCATAGCAGCTGCATAGTTCCAGATCCCACCACGAGGTATGGCCAGCCATGTCACTGCCAGCCATCAGCAGCACCACCTTCTCCCCAGTGGGGGCCCCTGGCTGGGCACCTACAGGCTGCACCCTTCAGGTCCTGGACACTAGACACAGCTGGACACCATCACTGATGGGAAGGACCATGTCGAACCACCAACCTCGCCAGTCCTGGACATACGGTAAGCCCCTGAGGGAGGGCCCTCCCCATTCCTGCCCCTGGCCCCAATCATGGCTCTACCCCTCTCCCCCTGCTTGGCCTGCCTGCATTCCCCTGGCCCCACGTTCCTCCCCACAGCACACAGACAGATGAGACACAGTGCACAACTTTATTGAGCAGCCCATGTCTCTGTGGCTGGGTGGGCATGTGCCTTTCATACCCCAAGGAAGGTATTGATGCTGTCAGCAATGCTCTCCTTAGCAGAGTGGCAGAGGTTGCAGGATGCCTGGGCTTGCCTCCCACACCACTGTAGTTCAGGATCCCAAACCAAGTGTGAAGATGTGCCTGGGGCACTAGGAGGATAAGTAGCAGCAGGGCATAGTGGGTCAGGCACCCCTCAGCCTGTACAAACAGCTCATCACACACTGCCTGTGGTATACACAGCAGGGGCACAGCAGAGGTGTGGCAGGGGTCTGGCTCCAGACACCTCCCCAGAGAAGCCCCCTTCAGGGAGGGTGGGGACATGGCCAGCTCCTCATCCCAGTTGTCTGGGAACTCCATGCACCCCTAGCCTGGGTGTTGTGGACTGGGTGGCATGGCAGCAAAGGGGGAAAGTGGGTCTGGAGCCACAGCAGCAGGTGCTGCCAAGAGCTTGGCCTGTCCTCCTCTGGCGATTGTGTTACGAATTACGTTCTTAAAGCCACATGCAGTTTGTTCTAGGCTGGGGCAATGATCACGCAGAGCACGTATCCAAAGTCCCCTACACTGGCGATACAGTGTGATTGGGAACTGATCCCCAATCTCACAATCATGCCTCTTGTTATGCACATGAAGCATGGAAGCAGGTTTGATTGTTTGGATTGCACATCAGATCCTACCTCACCTTTAACTGAACACCTGCCAGGAGCCCCAGTAAAAAAAAAATATACCAAATATAAGGGGAAAATAGAAAATAGAGCTTAAGAAAGGGAAAGCATAAGGTTAGCTAGAAATAGAACTATTTCCCTACCGCCTAACTGTCATAAACTCCCCTTTATACCATTTCCCTCCCTGGCACCCTCTGCAGCAGATGATATAGCTGAAATTGTTCCCTGAGACAGGTAATTGTAGCACTGTTTTTTGGGGGTGTTGTTGGGGGGTTTTTTGCCTGCTTACACAAAATTTAACTTTCCTTCCTCACTTTCTTTTGTTCCATTGATAGGTATGGCAGGGTTTGCCCTGATTTCAACTGGGCTCATTGGTTTCCCTCGTCTGCAAACCCCCTGGGTCTTGCTTGGTGCTGGGGAGCTGGCTGGATTTCTCTGTCTCTTATAGATAGTGACTGTAGTGCTGGAGTGACCTCATTTCTTAAGCCAGTGTCTCAGCATGGTGTAAACTCTCCTCAGGATGAATGGGAATTTACCAAAGACAGGTTTGGAGGTTCATGAGCTAGGAGATTCCAGCCAAGTGTCATTATCTCCATTGCCTGCCATACAGAGAAGGTCACCCAGAATTACTACTGATGCTAGCCATGCTAGAGGGGGTGGAGAGGAGACAAATAATTGACTCTATGTATACCCCCTTTTTACTTATCTATATATGTAGCTTGCTGTGCATATACAAAGGGCCAGGGAGGCAAGGATATTCTCTTGTGTGCTTTCATTCCCTCAAATCCAGAGCTTTTGCCTATACCAGGGGTGTCAAAGATATGCTCCATAGGGCTCCTAGAGGGGCCAGGAAATGTGGGATGGGGAAGGAAGGGTGGGGCCTGCTGCCAGTTTCCTGGCTATAGAGTCCTGTTGGGGATGTTTGTTAGTTGTGGGAGGGGGTGATGGCTGCATTAATCCATGGACCATTGTTTGCTCTACTGTTGCCACTTGGTCCAGATCTGGCCCATAAGGCTTCTCACAATATGGATCATGGATCCACAATATGGATCCAGACCAGTGGTCTGGATCTGGCATGGAGGGAGGAGGGGCAGATGAGTTTGACAGCCCTTGGTCTATACTGTACATCACAGCACTGTGTTAGGAGAAAACTTTTCAAAGTTAGTTCAGATGCCTGAAACAGTCTTAGCTTAGCTTTATGGAGCTCTGCATATTCTCAACACCCTCTGAGTCAGAGCAGTTGGTATCACTCCCAAGAGGAACTATGCCTAATGAGCATGTTTTGGTTAAGACGTGAAATGTATTGACTTCCTTTCTTTTAGAAAATGGTTGCCACTATACTTAAAAAACGCAGTAAAACACAAAAAAAAGTATTTTGGATCACTCTGGCATTTCATTTTCTTGGTTGGTTATTTGGTTGGTTTAATTTTGGGTTTCCTTTCTCCAAAATTTTTGAAAGAATAATTCTCAGTGTGTACTGGCTGTTCTGTCATGATAGGTGGGACAACCCTAAAAGGTGAATCATTTTTCAACTAGTTACTCAGAGACTTGGCATCATTTTGAATCTCATTATAATTCTTTTATAGCAGAAGGGATGAATTGGAAAACTCATATCAAAACATATTGACATTTCAAGCCTTTTTCACCCACATTATTTACAGTTTCTTGCCTTGCTGAGTTTTATGGAAACTCTTTTTTGCTCTTTTGTTGAGCATCTGAAAACCACTGGGCTGAGAAATATGCAATCTTCACTTTCCGTAATTAGCTCTTAAATGATTCTAATTCCCAGTGAAATTTTTTATACACATGGAAAGGAAATTTATTAAAAATTTAATAAAAGCTTCATAAATGTGTTTCACATTACAAAATCAGGAAGAGATTATGGCATCTAAGCTTTGAAATATAATTTCCCTCTCATAATTAAACCGATAGCTTGAGTTTTACATTAGGAGTAACTGGCAACAGTTTATTGCATACACTTTTGCCCACTACAAGGGCTGTATACTAGGAACTAGAGTTTCTAGTTACTTAAAATACTTGTATTGATTTACAAAAAAAAAATTCTTTGAAAGCTGGTGAACTGAGCCACAAGATGAACTTCCCCATGCAGAGGAATCCTGCAGTGATGCTGAGTTGTCATATAGAGATTATTATACCGTTCTTCTTCTAGTGCCCCAGGAATATCAAATGCCCCTGAAGAGAAAGAGAGGTGCCTGGACCTTGGTGATGAAGGGCTACCCTTTAAGAATTGTTCATTATCCCATGATAACCTCTTGGCCAAACTGGCCAGTTGTGGCCTTGGCTCCACCACGATCCGCTGCTGGGAAACTAGCTCCGTGGTCAGACCCAGAGGGTTGTAATTGATGGCAGTCACTCATCATGGTGCCCTGTGACCAGTGGGGTCCCTTAATGATGTGGACATTGGAGTCAGGAGTGGACTGGCCAAGTTCGCCGATGACACCAAACTTTGGGGCAAAGCATCCACGCCAGAAGACAGGCTGGCCTGGACAAGCTCAGCAAATGGGCAGACGAGAACCTCATGGTGTTTAACACCGAAAAATGCAAGGTTCTCCACCTTGGGAGGAAAAACCTGCAGCATCCTTATAGGCT
>NW_017728947.1:84948688-84969144 GCF_001723895.1 Crocodylus porosus | reverse complement strand
GTGAATGGAAGAACATGGGCACATTTAAAAGATGGAAAATGCAGACTTCTAAAAGGAAATATGTTTTAACTGAATGTGTAATTAGATAGTGGCACTCTCTGCCACTGGAAGTACTTGAATTAAAAAATGTAAAATATCCAAAATGTGACTGAACATTTACATGGGTATCAGAATATCCAGAGGTGATTAATGAGCGTGAACATTTTGGAAAAAATATTAAACTTCATGCTTAATAGTGTAAGCAAGCCTCCATTGGGGATGAGATATAGGATCTTTCCTAGGGCTGGAAGGGATCTCTTGGATCATCAGATCCAGTCCCCAGATGCTGCAGGAAACTCCATCATATCCTTTAAACTGATCAAACACTATTTTTGCGCCCCCACTGCTTGCGGTGGAAGGCTGTTATAGGACTTCATTTTCCTAAAGAACCGTTTAAATTAAAGTGCTGCTGCATCTTGTATATCAGCAATCCCATGCTTAAAAATGGCAGTGGGGGCACTTGAACTAAAGTTCATGGATGCTGATACATGAGATGCAGAAGTGCTAGAGCACAGTTTCTGCCACATTGCAGCAGACTTGATTAATCAGCTGATCTAAATGTCAGAGCAGCCTCTGCACTCATGTATAGGTAGATGCCCTTAGAGTCTACATTTATTCATGCTCCTTTTATATCTGTTTATCTAAAGTTCTGGTTTTAGTGGTGAGCCCCAAAGACAGCATTTGTGCTGGGGGAAAAAAAAAAGCTTTTGTCATGAGCACCGTAAGAAAGTTGGGTTTTGTCTCATATCTTTTTAGTTTCTCCTTCATTTTTTTTTCAGAACTGATATTACAAACAGATGTATGTTTGCCCAGTATTTGCAAGAAGAATATTAACATTCAACAAGGGATACTTTTTCATCAGGGTACACACCTTTTTTATGGAGCATCAAAGAAAGAGGCATATTTGACTGATGTGATACTTTCCCACTACTGAATTATTGCCACTCTTTACCAGCAACAGAGCAGATTTTAGCAGGGAAATTAGACTCTAGTTTTGCAAGGTATTTGTACACATGCCTAACTTTAAGCACATGGGTAGTTAATAGGACTGTTTGCATCCTGAGAATTGAGCATATCTTTAAGTATCTTGATGGACCAAGACCTTAAAAAATTACTACTTCAAAAATTTTAGTCCGGTAGAATATAATTGTTGGCATTGGAATCTCCCTATGATTGCATCAGGTAGCTTGGAATCCTTGTGGACATGTGGCTAAGGTTTTGTTTTTAAATTCCATATGAATATTTAATTTGCTATTAACAACATGGCCTATATCATGTTAAATAACAATTAATAGGATGGCTAAAGATACCTAGAATCAGATTTATTTGTGTGGCTGAGATTATTGAGTTCATCATGAAAATGAACTGAGAGAGAATCTCCCCAGGGTATAATAGAGAAAAACAAGTAAATTTACTGAAGGAAAAGAGATTTATTTGCACTCCGTAGGGAGTGTCTCTCATCTCACCAGTGACATTTTGACTCTAATTATGAAGTAAAAATAATAAAAAGAGCAATGCCCTTTAGATGGTTTCACTAACTTTTTATCTTTGTAGCCAAATACTAATCTGTTCCGATTAATTTGCGCAACTTCAGTGATTGTCACTAAGAGTGCATCCAGATGAGCATGCACATGTAGTTTTCAGCACCGCAAACCTGTGTGTGATGCTGCAAAATGCACGTGCTGCACAGGTAGGCACTCACAAGACTGCTAATTAGTAGGCAATGGGTTTCTTACACCAGGATTGTCCAGTGTCAGAAAAAAATCATGGCAGAAAAAAGCGTGGCAGCATACGGGGTGGCAGAGCACACCACCTGAAACAGGAGCCTGGCCGGCCAGAGCCACACTGACTGCCGGCCAGGCTGTGTGTGCCCGGATTGCCACTGCTGCAGCTCCAGGAGGCCCCCAGGACCCCAGGTAAGGCTACCAGGGCCAGTTCAGGTGCTGCTGGCCCCAGCCACCCCTTCTTCACCCAGAGCATTTTTCCCAGTGCTAATCCCATGTGCAGGGACATGCACTGGAGCAAATAGCCGTAGCATGAATTTGTGCTGCTGCTTCTTTCCCCAAGGCAACCATATGCCTTGGTCATCGGTACGCACCTTAAGAATTTGTATCTTTTTATGGAAGGTAAAAAACAATAAAAAACTACACAAAAATGTCTATAATCCATTTACAAGTAAAATAAAATAAAATAATACCATCTGTCACAAGATTTCACTTGCTATCAGATTAATTCTCATATATTCCTTAATAGAAACCCTCCAAAGCTCACAGATGCAAATGATGGGAGAAACACATGGTGGCCTTTCATGTTTCTTATCCTAGTGATGGGTGTTGTGAACTTTTTGTAAATTAATCAAAAGAAATTATTAATTTATCTCATAAATCAGAGGCAGAATACCAGCTTACTAAGGTTCTGGTACATTTCAGGTGTCTCTTTTGTCATGCCTTGACCTTTTATCATAAAGGTCAACATTAAAAAAATGATAGTAAATAATGGGATACATTGAGACCCAACCAAAATGACAGTTTGAAATGTTTGCATAAACCAAGTGCCTAACTCAAGGAAACCTGTTTTCTCTGCTAGTAACAGAAGACCAAAAGGTACTGAAAAACAGTCTGCAGGCCATCCTAGACAGTGGGGACACAGACGCCTATTTGATGCTGACAGTGATGGTTTTGCAGTGATCAAGTAAAGAAGAATCTGGCTTTACTCAAGAAGGACAGTCCACTCTGGAGGCCCTGCCCCTTTTTGAAGAGTCAAAGATGGTCTTTATTTTTTTGGTGTATCTACACCTAAGGAGTTAAGCAGACAGAGATTGTATGTTGCTCGATGACTGGCCTTACACCTTTTTTTCTATTAAAAAACTAAATTACTTAAGAAAAAGCATCATTTTCACAGGCAAGGCAATCTGACTCACAGTCCCAGTTATGGTTATAGTCATAATTTCCCACTTCCCCCTGAAAAGAGGGAGTAGTTCATATCTGTTAATCTTCAGGATACTCAGTTTTATGTATCTAATATAAAACCACAAATAGAGTACCTGAAACTTGTAGTTTGTCAAAATCACCATCAGTACAAGGCCTTACCCATCAGACTGTTGACTCCTCTACAACGGTGCCTGTGGATCAAAATAATTGCACTACACTTGGGAAGAAACCAAGGTTTTGGATTACCCTTTTGTGGATGATGGCTAGAGGGAAAGTCTTCTCTGTAAGTTCCCAAGGCCATCTGATAATAGTCAAGACTTCAACCTTAAAGACATGATCTCGTAACTGAACTTCACTTTAAGTTCATTGGGGTCATCCTAGGGCAAAGTTGAACTAATGAGACAGGAAGAATGGGTCTCCCTAGGATTATTACAACACATGCCAGCACAGTTCAGGTGTCCTTGTCAGCATCATTATAATGTGTCCATCTCAGACATTTGTAAGGTAACCACCTGGAGCTCGACTCCCAGGTTTACGAGGCATCGCCCAATTTCTGGAGCCTCCATGTCTGATACAAAGCAGTGCCGCAATCACTACTGACCTGAGGCTTCCAGAGCTCACTACTAAGTGAAATGGTGAAATGAAACCTAATCTCCATCCTCTCCTTCTTGAAGTTCTTTGTACCTGGGTTTCTGAGGCTGAAAGGAAACTGATATTTGGTGACACACACACTGCCCTTCAGTGGGCATAAAGACCTTAAGGCACATATAGACTACATGGTTATTGCTGGTCAAAAATATGCCTGGGGCCAGGTGCCTGAGGTACATACATACCCTAATATGCACAATGCACCGTAAAGATCTCCACTTAATGGAAGGCAAACTTCTCAAATCACCATACTGCCCAGAAGGAACTCTGTGCACTGTTGCATTTTGAGAAATATAATGTTTCCTAGAATTTCGCAATGTGCATTGCCAGTGACTACTACTCCATCTTGTATGATCATGTCATACTCAACACTATGATTTCAGGATTTGCACAAGCACACCTTACCTTCACCTCTGTTGAGTACATAGCATCCCAAGGGATGCTTAGGAGAGAACTCTCCATAGCCTGAGGCTGTGCAGAGATGTCAATTGTGCTTGCATACTGTATAGAAGATGCAAGCGTAGAAGCACCCTCCATATGGCAGCTAATATTATAAATTTTGGACACTTCTCTCTCTACACGCTTACCCTCCATTTATTGTAGAGACATAGGCTTTCAAGAGGGTAAAGAATAGATTTCAAAATACAAAAGCTGAGATAAGACAATGAGAGGATGCTAAGAATGCACTGAAGTGTATGTGTTTGGGAGATATGCCTCAAACATACTTGAGTCATTTCAGAAAAAAACCACAAATATTTCTACTTACCACTTACCAGAATCTTTGTCTCTACTTTGATTTTTCCTTTAATGTTCATATTTCCTTTTCTTGTTTGGTTAATCCATTTTGAAAGAACATCCTCTAAGACTGAATGTTTTCTTAAACCCTCTCACGCAAAAATGACCTCTCAGATTTCAGTAATTTGTCATGAACAACACAAAATGAGAAAAAAAAAGCTGAATTTGTTGCTGAGAGCTTCTTGGATATCACATTTCAGAGGCTGATGCAATTTGAAATGTCCCAGGGACCCCTGAAAATTGTTATTTAAAATGGAAAGACCAACTTAACCTGAACTTGAGCTCCAGTGATAATGCCATTCTAATAAAGCTTTTACTGGAACAGAATGACATTTCAAACTTTTTCTAATATAATAATATCTTAATTGTAAAGATGAGAGCTTAGTCCAGGAGCAAAAAACCTGTGTATCTTTGGACTTTCTCTTTTTACTTATGGCACGTGAATCAGGAATAAGTCCATTGAAATCAAAGGAGTTGCAACAGTGTGAGAAAAATCAAGACAACAAACACTATGTGCTGTGAAACTTCAGGGGCTAACTTTAATTTCTCTAGGGAAATTTCAACCTCCTCCCCACAAATTGTACACTTTGGAACACCTCCTCAGGCTTGAACCCAGAGCTTTGGCCTGACCAGCACAATATCCATCTTCCTATGTGCCTAAAGCCTCCAGTAGTGCCTGAGACTGTCTATTTCATGCTAATTGAGTGGCTGGCTTCTGTCTCCTGATCTTCCACTCTTCTTGTATCAAATCGGGACAACAGGGCTCTATCTCAAGCCTGCACTTCTGTTAATTCTGTCTGTTTTCTGAACTTTTGGTTTTCTGACTTGGCTTGTCCCTGGGCTTTGGTTGCTCTTTCTGACTTTGGCTTGTACCCAAATACAGAACTCTTGAACCTTGATTGTCCCACAGGCCTGGCAGCCCATGCCCTCATACTGACACCTCCATTTTTAACTTTATACATCTTGCCTGCTGGAACTTTTTAGAACATTTTAAGACTCTCATTCATACCAGCCATTACTTCTGTTACTATAGATAGCAAGGAAGATCCATCTCGATGGATCAGACTCGTTAGCTAAGGTGCTGAGACTCACTCCTTCCATTTACGATTACATACAAGTTATTCAAGCCTTGTGTTACGGTGATTTCTATCTCAGTACAGTCTTACCCAGGGCTTTTACAATCTACCCACCAGTGAAGTCAGCAGGAGTCTTGCAGTAAAGTGAAATTAGATTAAATGTCAAAAAAATGTCCTAACTGTAAGAACAATAGGACAATGAAACAAGCTGCTCAAGAAAGTTGTAGAATAGTCTTTACTGTCGGTTTTCAAGTGAAGGTTGGTTAAGTATTTGGGACAGTTCAGGAATAGAACGTTCTGTTTTTGGGCAACAGATTGGAGAAGATGACCCTCTGCATTCCGCCCAACTGTGATATCAGGCCTGCATTAGAAAGTCAGGATCTGCTTAATTTTTAAGATATTTTTTTCCTTAATAAAGCCCACAGCACACAGCGGCTGCATCTACATGAGACACTGACTGTGCAGTAGCTTGTTACTACTGCGCAGTAACGTTGAATGACACAAAGTGTGACATAAGTGAAAAAGTCATTCGGTGAAGCTAATGTGCAGTAGCTCCAATTACTGGGCAGTCACTTAGTATTTATGAATGCAAGTACTAAATGACTACACAGTAATAACTGCACAGTCAGTGTCTTATGTAGACATGGCCATTGAGTGCATCCACATGTGCAATTAGAGTGCCTGAATAGACTCCAGTGCATTTCATACTGGAGTTTATTGCTCTGGTGTGCAATGTTTACATGTGCACCTAGGACCGCAGCACACTGAGGTGGGGTTGTGCAGCATAGGCTGGCAGGGGGCCCAGGAGGTCAGTATGCCAGTCCAGAGCTGCTCTGCCCTGGCTTAATGTGCTGCAGAGGGTCTAACCGGGGCATGAGGGCACTATGGAGCAGGGCTAGCCAGCAGGCAGTGCTTGCACTGTTGTATCCTCATGCCCCAGTCAGCACTGGTCACCATCTGCGCATGCATTGCTGTGGAGTAAAGAACTCCATCATAGAACAATAATTGTATTGCGCAGTACTATCCTATGGCAGACTTAATTAGTTTTCTCTGGCCTAACAGCATGACACATGTAGATGGTAACGCTTTACTGTGGAGCTAATTAGTCAACTCCTTAGTAAAGCACGTTTATAGATGTTCCCACAGTTTCTTTGTTCATAATGGGGAAGATTTTCATCCATCAGCTCATTTGGAACCTGACCCTTCAGATGTACAGACTATTTTTGTAGAAAGGAGTCTATGATAACTAGCTGCTAAAGCAAAGTCAGGAAATTATTATCTTCTCCTTTGATGCAATGTGCTTCATAGATTTACTGTGTGGCAGTGGAAACAAAGCAATTTTCTCCTCATATCTCAATTAACCTGGTTGTAAAATCACAGTCAGAAAAAAGGCCCCAGAAAGAAAAAAAAAAAGCAAGGTTTCTCTTTGTCAGAATATACTGATGTAGCGAGATGGAAATATTCTATAACTTTGGAGAAGTTTATCTGGAACCAAAGCTGCTTTTTAAGACGTTTTCAGAACTGCCATTCTATCATAAATCTCCCTAAGTTCCTGCCAGCTCCCCCTGCAGTCTCCTATTGTGCTACAAAGACCGGCATTTTCAGGACCTCTGGGCCTGAAGCAGTTGGCCAGAAATACTATTCCAGAGGCAGGATCCCAGGACTTCCCAGTTTCATGCTTGATCCCCACCATTCAGTGGCAAGGAACTGATTAGTTGAAATATGCACAAGTACTTCCAAAAGGGGATCCGCCCTCCATGCAGGAGAAGAAGTCAGGGAAAAAAGTTTGCAAGCTCCCTGCCAATCTGAATGGGATGGAAATTCCTTGTCCCACATCTGGTGACCTGTTAGGTACTCAACATGTGAGCAACACTTATGAAACACATCTAAAATGGACGGTTTTTGATACTGCCTCAGATTGCTGATCTGCTGATTCTGGTGTCCTTTTGTCAGTGGGCACCAGTTTCTGATGCATCAAAGGAAAGTGGGGGGTAGGGGAGAGGGGAGGGAGGGCAATTGTGTCTCGGGGAAAACAATGTTTTCTTGCATGAAGCAGGCTAGAGCCCTGAATGTGTTTATAGTCAGTGCATTAATGTTGAATTCTGAGTGTTATGAGCATGATGAGGGCAAGTCTTGCTCTCTTAATAGCCCTTAAAGAGAGTGAATAAATAGAGTGAATCGCAGAGTCACAGACTGGAAAACCAAAAGTGACAACGCTCATAATTTCAGAAGGCAGATTATCTATTTAATCTAATCTCATTTTAAAGATTCTGACCACCAATTTAGAATTGATCACCTCTGGTGGTAGATAGTCTAATATTTCATAACCCTCAAAGTATGGAAGATGAATATTAATTCAAGGTTGAATTGGTCTAACTTCAACTTCCAAACTTTGGATCTTATGACTTTGTTTACAAGGTTGAAAAACCCAATGGGTATCTTTTCCATACAAAAGTATTTGCATATGTTGAGCAAATCATCTCTCAACCTTCTATTCAATAAGCTAAATAGGTTGAGATCCTTAAGTTTACATGTCAAGCCTTGTTTCAAACCTCTGGATCATATTTTGTGGCACTTCTTTTAACTTGCTCATCCTTCTTAAAAACTGACCCCCTCCGCCCACCATGGTGATTAAAATGCGCTTTGTTAGTATTATCAAAATTACATAGAGAGGCAAGATTATATTCTTGCTGCTTTTTATTCATTCAAGGATCATCTCAGTCATTTTTGTATTACGTTCCACTGAGAGCTCAAGTTAGTATGGTTATTTATAATGATCCTTAAATCTCCTGTCGTTCATTACTTTTTCAGACAGAGACTCCCTTCCCATAGATATAACTTGCATTCTTTGTTTCTGGAAATATTACTTTGCATGTAACTGTAGTAAAACATATTTTGCTAGATAATGCTTATTTGACTGTTATGTTCAGATCACACTACCCTCCCCAATATTTCCCATCCCACCCATTTGCAAACTTTACCAGTAAAAATTTTATAGTGTCACGTGGATCATTATATTGAAAATAGAAAGGACCATAATCCAGTCCTGCTAGAAGCACAGCTCATCCATTTCTCCTATTAACAACTACATTCTGACATCTGTTAGTGAAAAACTTTTTACTCCAGCCCATAGGCACCAACTTTTATTTTTGCTGGGGGCAGAGGGCTAAGTTGATGGACATGTGGGAAGTTTTATGCATTTCAGGTGACAGCCCTCTTCCTGAGGGAAGCAGACCTCAGGCCATCACATACTCAGTGCCTCTGCTCCAGCTCACATGGGTTCTGCTAATTCTTTCTAACTCATTTTTTTAATAAGTTGGGGGTTATGGTACTAAATCAAATGCCATGGAGAAATCCATGTATGCAATACCAGTCCATTTATTACTAGTCCTTGAAGGCAATACCTGCCTGTAACAACCAGGCTTGTAGTCCTGTCATAAAAAAGATTTCAGGTTCATTTGACAAAACGTATCTTATGTGAGAATCTGAGGACTAGTAATAAATAATGTTTTTAACTTCTAATTCTTTTTGATAAAACCCCAAATTAACTCATGCCATTACTTTTCCTGGGATCAAGCTAAAGGTTCTAAATTTCCATGCATCATCCTTGTTATACATTTAAAGTATTAGAATTACATTTTACATCTAATTCTGTGACATTTCCCCAATTTTTTCAAGGCTTTTTAAACATTAACAGAGATTTCCTGAGCTAGTTCCTATAACACTCTTTGGAATAAATTATCCAGGACTGTTGATTTGAAAATATTTTATCTTAGTAGCTGCTGTAAAATACCTTGGACCTTCTTTTGTAATAAATAACTAACTTTCTATTCTATCTGCAACATTCTATGATATGGATGTACTCATCCACTCTCTTCCAACTCTTAAACAGAAATCAACATTGCAAATACTTTTTCTTCATCATTATTTCTAGTTCTGTTACCTGTATCTAGCAATGGACATATATCTAACCTATGATTTTGAGGTTCCTAATATATTTAGATTGCCTTTTCATTTATTTAACTCAACTTGTCATTGATATTTCTTTGATTCTTTTAGCTTCCTTTATCACTGACCTACCATTTTAACTGGTACCTATGGGCACCTGTACACAAGCACAGAGTCTGCTCCCATGTGCTGGAATTCAATTAATTAAGTCCGATGGCAATTGGCAATTACTGCACTCCATAGGGATGCTGATAAACGAAACATGGTGGCACTTAATTAGAGCAGCTCTCAGAGCCACTCCAGTTAAAGCCCCCCTCCACACTCCATCCCACCCCATGCCTGGAGCATGTGTAAAAGTGCCATTATATTCATTACCCTTTATATGGTTTTTCTTCCATTCTTCATATATTTATTTTTTCTGCTTTATTCATGCTTCCACATCTCCTTTTCAGTTCTGGGGGTTCATGACCAGTGTACTTTTCTATTCCATCCACAGATTCATATGAGATGCACACATCTATCGGATATCTCTGTTGTGTCTGTGAAAAAAGGGCAGTTTGTGCACTCAGTAGGGTATCCTTCAATAAATCCCCAATTTTGTTAACGTTTCCCATTCTGTGTTTCCAATCAGTTATGCCACCCATCACTTCAAGCTAAATGGAAATAAGCAAATTTCGAAATATCGAAATCATCCATGAAATGGAATTACTTTTTTCACAGATCTGGAGTGAAAAAGCAAGATGGTATTGAAAACTGGCAGCCCCATCAAAATTGAGTTTTTTCTGTGCTTAGTGCTTAATTAAATAATAAAGCAATGCAGCACTAGTAGATATGATCAACTACAACCTCACAGAGAAACAACTTTTAGATAAGCTCCTCTGAGAGTTGCGCTTCTAAATCACTTAAGTGTTTTTTTGAAAATCCTGCTGCAATATCAAGGCCTAGTTTTGCAAAGTACTGAATCCCCCATTTATGGATCAAACAAGAGGCAATAAATGCCTTGCAAGCTTTGTGACTTTTAAAGAATATTTCCTGCTAAAGAGAGATGCCTTCTCTCAGGCATGACAACATAAGCTGGCAATGGGAAAGTCAATAACAAGTCAAAAGTATCAGGCTCTTCGTGGTTAATCTTTACTGAGTTTTTTTCAATGTGTTTTCTATAAGACTGATTAATTTTGACAGTAGAAAAAATGCTTTCCATATATATAGACATCCACACAGGATACAACTGTCTTTCAATATTGTGGCAGGTATATCAACTACTGTGGTCCCTAGATGAAGAATTGAAATGTGAGAAATAAAGGCCAGGAAGGGTCAAAAGCTAAGTATGATAACAATATGTTAGATATTGCAAAATGTATTTATAGACCATTAACAAGTAAATGGAACATAACAAATCAATAGCAGATCTTATAAAAACAAAAAGAAGACAAAAAGAAAACATCATAATTTAAAGAATGTTCTTGTAATAGTGCTATTGAAATCTCCAACAAATATGTACCCCAGGGAGCCATCAATTTACTTTATTGCCTTTATTATAAGCTGCCTGCCCCTTGCTAAGTGTATACGTGGAGATGGAAGAGGAGTGTATGTGGAACTGTCTTCTGTGTTCCAAAAGCAGTCGGTACAATGCTAGGCGCCAGGGCTGTGAGGAAACAACTAACATTTGTGTATAAAAGTCATTATTTCAACCCACATTACAGTAACTGTTTGGCTTTTTATTTTTGAGAAATGATTCATCCTTGTCTGTTCACTCAGCAATGTGAACTTTGTAACATATTTAATTCCTTCCTTTTCTTCCCTGCACTTCCTAGCTATGCTCAAATTCTCCCGTGTCTTCCTGTCTAGTGTTCCTCAAATCCTCCCTTTTCTTTCTGAGATATTTCCAAGATTTTTGTCATTATCTTTTATCTTTACTAGTGTCATGCCTAGAACCACCATTTATTTTATAAGAAATGCTGCAACCAATTTCCTTTGATCACTGGTCCATACCGACCTCTCCCCTTCACAAATCTCTACCCGGTCTCTGTTATCGGTCCATCTACCGTGGTGCCTTTCACCACGATGTCTCAGTGTCTGCCAATAACTATATAATAACTATAATCATAGTTGCCCACTAGCTTAATGTTTCTTTCTAATTTCTTTAAAGCAGCTAATAGTGTATGTAGACTTCTTCCATGACACATATTTAGTTATACCTCTGTCCCTCTCTCTCGTTCTACTGTTCTTGCCTTCACATTTTCCTTTTCGCCTGCATTTCTTCTTCCTCCTTTCACTCCTACTTTTCTCTTCCTTTTCTCTTTCTTTAGTGGCTAGGGATATTTCTGTGCAAAAGTTAAGTTGAAGAAGTTATTTTTCTACTATGAGATGAGATCTAGGGCCGTAATGAGATCTAGGGCTGTAATCCTTTTCCTGAAGAAGCCTTGTGTGCCTGAATCTGCTGCATGAGGAATTATGCTGGTGGAGAGACCATCCTTTTGTGAAAAGAATCATCAGTATCTTGGGCCTTAAAGATGAACTCCGAGACCTTGAGTCTATGCTGGTGTACTATTAGAAACCAGCGGAGTAAGTAGCAGATTGTGGTGATCTAGACTTGCAAGAGGCAGGCTGCTAAATTCTTGACTAATAATAACATTTCAAGGTTGAATGCTCCTAGCTGGATGTAGTGAGATATAGCATTCCTATCACATCAAGTTCAAGGTTTTTGTCCCTGTTATCAAGGCTGTCCCACAAGTCTGCTCCTTTTTATATATATCTAATATCCCCTTTCTTTGCCTTTCATTCTCTCCACTCTGCCAGTAAAGCAGTCCTTGATTCCCTTTTAGTTTCTTCCCTCGCAAATTGCCTTAATATCATCTTCCATGTTGTCCCTTACACACAGAATATATGGGTTTAAAATGCTCCCAGACTTGGGTGATGGTATTTTACAGTCATTTTACATTAGTTTAAATGTCTGCATAGATACAAGACAATGATGAATTAGGCCAGATGTTAGCAGCCCATTCCCAGTCTACTGTAATTTTGACTATGACAATAAGCAACCAATATTTTCTTCATGTTAACTCCCTTACCCATATGTAATAGAGTAATTATATAATTGGTCCTCTTACTTCCAGCTACCTTCTTCAAATCCAGAAGAAGCTATATTAATGACCTCTTTTATTTAAATACTCACTTCTTCTGGTTTAATTATGTCATTATTTAGCACAAGGCATTGGTCTCCACCAATAAATTTCAAGTGCCTTAAGGAGCCAGATAAATATTATTACCTTGTTTTGCAGATGGAGGAACTGAAACAAAGAGAAAAGTTAAAGACCATCTTTCTCAGCCTTAGGTATCTAATATTAGGTGCAGAAACCTGTAGTTAGATTTCTAAAAAACTGGCCTAATTTTCAGACATGCTGATCATTCCCTTCAGCAGGGGAAGGAGGTATAGATTGCCTGATTAAAAGGGATAAAGAAGTCTCAGGATCTGCCCCTCAGTCTCTGACACTTTGTCATATATTGTTATATATATAGGTATTCTTTGCTGTGCTGGGTTGCTTAATTCTGTGGAGCATTTTGGACAACAGTTTATGTGCCTTATGCTTTACACTATAAAGCTGTCTTGCATTATTCTTGTTCTTGTGTAGTTTGTGGTGCTATTTCAATGCTTTCATAAAAATAAACAAACAAAAAAAAAGAAATGCTGGCATCAGCTTTTGTTTAACTGTGGCATTGTGGTTGTGTCGTGCCAAGTGATGAAACTCCCATTTTTGCTGGGAAAGTAAACATAACAATTTAATGCTGGTCCAAGGTTGTCAATGTGAGATAGTACTGAGAAAATCATAACACTGTTATCACTCCTTGCCTAGTAAATTAGGGTTATCCTGTAATAATATGCTCCACAGTACAGTACTTCCTTCTTCTTTTTTCCTAATGACAAGGTATTTGATAAAAGAAAAAAATAATTCAGAAAATGATGAGAAAAGCCCTGGAATACTCTCTCTGCTTCCAAGTTAATTTATTTTACGTAAAGTTAAATTTGTCTGTTTTCTATGGCATGGGCATCCAGTTACCTTACAGCTTCTAAAATTAAACGAATTCATTAAATCAGGAGCCTATTGTGGCTTTAAGTCACATCGAGGGGTGGGAGAATAGAGTAGAGTGGAGTCAGAAGGGCATGGTGCAGCAACATAGCCAAGGTGAAAACATAGGATCATCCTGGAGCTTTTGATCTCATCAGAAAAGTTCAGCTAGTAGTCCCTTGCTGACATGTCCAAGATGAACTTCCATTATGTGTGTCTTTTATCATGCTTTGTAGCCCTAAAACCATGAGCTCTGGGAAAAATTTCTGTATTACCCTTTATAACTAAATATCGCTTACCAAGCTGAGTAAGTGCCATTTTTGACACAGTCATGCACAGTTTGCCATTCTATTACCCTTGATGGACTGGCCCAGGCTAACATCCTAAGGGACAGCCAGCACGGGTTTGTTGCGGGTAGGTCTTGTTTGACCAATCTCATTTCCTTCTATAAGCATGCTCAGTAGCCACGTGTATGCTTATGCGTCCTCATTGCAGTGGTAGTTGTACCATGAACTGTGCTTATGTAGTCAAAACACTACTTACACAGCTGGGTAAGTGCCATTTAGGCATATAGGCCATGTCCAGATGAGTGCGGATGTTTGGTTCCCTGGCAACACCTAGCAGTGGGAAACCTCGTGCCACTGTTAGTTGTCCCTGGGGAATGCCTGTGCCATGCACCTTTTGGCATTTTTGTAGATTTCATAGATTTCATTGACATTAGGGCTGGAGGGGATCTCAGGAGATCATTAAGTCCAGCCTGCTGCCCCAGGCAGGAAGTCAGCAGGGGTCATAGGATCCCAGCAAGATAAACATCCAAATGTCTCTTGAAGGCATTCAAAGTAGGTGCTTGAACCACCTCCGGTGGCAGTCTATTCCAAACCTTGGGGGCTCAGACAGTAAAAAGTTCTTTGTTATGTCCAGCCTGAAATGGGCACGGAGGAGTTTGTGACCAGCAAGTGGCAGGTTACCCTGGGTGGGGTAGGAGAGGTTGAGGCCATCACAGTTTTTGACCCCAGCAGCCTTACCTGGGGTCCTGGGAGCCGGGGAAGCTGCAGCTTGGAGCCTGGCTGGCAGCTGGAGTATGGCTCTGGCCAGCCAGGCTCTGGTTTTGGGAGGAGAGCACTGTCCCTCTTTTTTTCTGCATGAGTTTTTTTGACTCCTGGGTCTTTAGGGATCAATAAACTCTCTCAAACTTATTTGACAAGATCAGACCTATCTGCAGTGCCACATACTGCACAGCCAGTATCATCTGGATGTGACCATAAAGAGAAATAATATTCTGCTGTCTGTTTCTACAACCACACTGTAACCTTTCCAACAATCATGAGGCCAGCAGGTTGGGGATAATCCTGCACTGCTGAGTACAGGCCAGAGGCTGGGCCACCATTAGCTGCCAGGCACATGCCCCCTCCCGTGCCAGTCCTTTGTCAGACACAGGCATGTCAGATGCATACAAGCAGTAGAGGCAGAAGTCCACTTGTACTCCATGGGTTTGCACCCACTCACAAGACTCATGGCCCTCCATGAGTTGGCAAAGACTCAGGGAGCATGAGCAGGCTGCAGGGGGTGGGCAAGCACCCCTATCATCGTCAGACACTGTGCTGACTCTGCTCTGTGAGAGCCCAAGGGTGGGGCTGGCTGGGTCCTTGGCTGGAGCAGCCAAGCATGGGCCAAGTTCCAGCATGCCTCCCTGCAAGTGGGGATTAGCCGGGACCCACAAAGGAGCCTAGGACTCCAGAGGACAGTGAACTAACTTGATACCACATTGATCCAGGACTATTTTAGACTGGGTGGCTCCACCATTTTTACTCCAGACTATGTGTTTCAAATTTCTGTACAGTTACAGATTTGGTTAGAATCACTTAGTGCAGATTATATGTAAAACATGTATGTAGCCATAGAAATTCAGTGCAGACCCCCAAGAATTACATGTATCCCAGTTTGAGAAATATTGCTTTAGAGGAATCTAGTTCTATAAGGGATAGAAGTTTCCTGAGAATGAGCTGTTGCTGGCTGAGAAAGTTCTACCCACAGAGCTGCAAGCCAGCAAGTCCCATCTGTTCTCAGCCAAGATACAAGGGAGAAGCCGATGTCTTGGATAACCAGGTTCCTGGAAAGGAACCTTAAGTCATCAAATTCACATTCCTTCTGTGATGCACCTTGCCTCATGAAGGTGAAATAACTATGGTTTTCTAACTGAGATGATCCTGTTAAGAAATTGACAGCAAAACCATGTTTGTACACAATGAAAGGGGAAAAGACTGTTTAAAAGCCATGCAGAGCACAATAACTCACATTTTCTGCTATATGGGGTAGTACAATGTGAATGACCTTGTTGCCTTTTGAGATGGCCATTTGGCTTATTAGGGACATACTATATGTCACTGTTTAGCCTATTAGGGACATATTATATGTGCATATGATGTAGGCCTTTTCTTTGACATTGTATGGAGTCTGATGGGCACTTATCTTTTCTTTAGATGGGTTTTTATTTCAGAAAGACAAACCAAAATATAAATAAATACTGAACCCTAGGGAAACAAAATTTGATAACTGCAGCAGGAGACAAGGGTTTATGAAATGTCAGGCCACATAATGCTTGCTTTATGAGTTGCCCCAATGAATGAAGTATGATTCAATATATATACGGTAGAAACTGTGCTTCCATTTACTGACCCATGCAAAATGGTGGAAGACGCCAGCTTCTTGGCTTGTGCAAATTGGTGGAAAAGCACTGATATTCCACAGATGCTTGTTTACTTCACAGCAATAGGCCTTAGCTGAAGCACTAAAGTAATGTACACATGCATAAGCCTAGTAACCACATTTTCCTGTTGCTGTGTAGCTCTTTTCTTTCTTGCTTTAGTGTCTGTGTTTGTTCTTTGGGTCAAGGACTATGTTTTTTTGCTCTGTGTTTTTTACAGTACCTAGCACACTCAGGTCCTCAGCTATGAGGTTTTGAAGTCCTACCATAATACAAAACTATGTTATTATTATTAATAACAATAAAAGTGTGATTTCTGAAATGTAGATTGTTAATTACCTAGGGCAGAGACTGTGTATTTGTTTTCAGCAAACGATCCTTATGCACCTTCAGCTTCTGTTACACGGATAGATGATTATGGTGATGATAAATACTATCCAGTAGGGAGTCAAATTATATAGGTCTTCCCTTCAAAACATTTTTTTTCATATTCTCCTCTTCTTGCAACTTATCACTGAAGGTGCATTTTTGATAGCTGTACAAACCAATAATAAAAAGGCAATACTAGTAACTTGAAATACAGTTGTTTGGCAACATGCAAAAGGCTGGCAAACCAATCAAAGGGAGCTGAAAGAAGACATATTTTTGCATTTTTTTGCTATTCACTATTCACCACCTGCCTGGCCATTAATAAACAAGAAAAATGTATAAGAGTGCAAGTGTGTATGAATCCACAGGCATGCAAAGTATCATAATTAATCATTTCCACACTTAGTCACCTGGTCTGGCAATCCTGGTCACACACAAATTGGGCCTTCACTTGCCTAATTAATTTGATTGTAAAAATGTACCTAGTTTGCCTACAAAGATAAAAACAGAAGAATTAAAAACAAAAGCAAACACAAATGAGCAACCCAGCAATAGCACAGCTTAGTCTTGAAAAATTTAATAAGGGTGTTTATTTTAAGCATGTGAGTTGTCTTAACAAATTCAGTAGGACTGCTCATGTGCCTAGAGCTAAGAATTTGTAATAGTCTTTGAGGATTAGGACCCAGTTTTATTACTGCAATTGGTATGTTCAATACTTAATTTCAATCTGTTCTGAAATTGGTCACTGTTTTTAGCCACCCACTGTGTTTTTCTTCCCTTAATGACTGAGGTAATTGTTGTCCTGCAGGGTAATAGTTTTCAAAGGAAAAAAAAGAACAGAAAAAGACATGCAGGCACATACACACACATTTTTCACCAGTTTGGGAGAGAGAATTAACGAAGATGTCATATTATATCTGTTATACAGAGAAAAATACTCCCCAAACAAATTAGTTTGTGTGTGTGATTTCCCCCCCACAGTTTGGTGAGCATTTCTCCTCTGAACAACTATCAGGTGATGTTTAATAGGGCAACAGATAATGCAGATTAATGTTCCCCCCCTTGCATTTTATTTTAATCTTTTCAACTTGCTTACAATGTAGTTTGATGCTGCATAAACTTTGAAGAGCTTAGCTGCTAAAGTTATTCTTAAAACCACCTGCAAACTCTTGGCATTGACAAGGCTCCAGCTGGTGTTGATGGCATCTGAGATTATTTTTTACTGCCTATGTGCTGGCTATTGTTTTCTAGCCTTCCTTCTTTTTGTTTTCAACTTTTCTTTTGGAGTGGTCAGAAACAGAGGTTGTCCTGGACCCAAATATTGGCTCTTCTTATCTCTTCTCATCGAAATATGGGCCCAGAAATGAATTCTTCATGTGGATTCTTTATTTACTATTATGAGTTGAATCAAAACACAGATCCAAGCTTAAAGAAATTTAAAATTTTGGACAGGAGCTGAGTTTTGTGCCAAGGCACCTTTAAGAAGTCTTCAGTTCTCTTTATCCTCTGTTATTCTCTGGGTGGAGATATCTGAATTGTTTTTTTTTTAAAATGCCTCTGTGTGTGGTATTAATTCAAAAAATTATTCCTGAGCATGACAACAGGTTTTGAGAGACAAAATGCCACGCACATAGGGATGTATCTCAGGATGAGTTGACTCAGAATTTCAAAGGTGAGAGATTTAGAGATTTAGGCACAGCAAGAAAGGTCTGAAGAGTAGAACACAGAGCGGCTGATAGGTATAGGACTGCTATGTAGAGAAGAGAAAATAAGTACTATAATGTTGTCTCAGAGGTAAGGCAATATAGCGATGCAAAAAAATCTTTATACTGCAGGCAAAGCTGGTATTACAAAACCACAGGCGGCTCCAATGATTACTTGTAAAAGCATGTTTTCTAAGAACAGAGAAAAATACCTTTCAGCCTGTCTGAAAAGTTAATGGTTTTACACTTCTATAAATGTTGAGCTCCTTTAGGGACATGTGGTCTATTATGAAAACTGTTGGTAGAATGAAACAGTTTAACCACAGGACTACACTGTCCTTCATGAAAATCAGCAAAAAGGAACCAAGCAAATGGAAGTAGAATGTGAGAGAACTAGCATACAATGGGAATACAGATGTTACATTAATTTTAAAAAGAGCTATTGCTTAAGTAGATTTTGTCATTGATGTTTTTAAGCACCATTTTTTTCTCTATCAACACAAACATTTATAACGATAAACTCTATGACTATTGGTCCAGCTCCATAATGAAGGATTACTGTAGATAGTCTTGTTTGCAAGAAAAAGATTGTAATGTGGCCAAACTGATTTTTAAGACTGCTGGAGGATGCATGGTGAGTGAATGTACTGAGAACCCCTAGAAATCAGCTGGGAGTCAAACTTCTGGTGAACTGGTTATATAATGGGGCCATCAGTATGCTGCACTAGCTCTGTGCATGCTAGCTACCTACAGGAAACAGTGTAGTGGTGTTAGGCTCCAGAGCGGTGAGAGATGCGCGGGTGAAGCCCGCTGTGCTCCCGGTCCCCCAAAGCTCCCCAGACACCCCCCACCATCCACAGAGCCCCCCGCTGACCCCCAGCACAGCCAAAGGCAAGTGGGGCCCGTGGTGGGAGGGGGTTAACCCCTTAGTGAGTGGGAGGAGGCGGCTGAGTGGAGCCGGGCCGGGTGTTGCCCAGCCCAAGCCCCTACTTCGCCCAGCCCCCCAGGGAGCCACGCAAACAGGCTGTGCAAACAGGCATGCTTGTCTGCTGGCATGTGAGTTAGCGTGGAGTTTGCACAGGAGGGGGTACGGGAGGGCCCAAGACCCTGCCTGTGAATCCCCCAGGGTAGACAGTCCCAGCCATAGCCAGCCTACCAGAGGCATGACGCGGATGGGCATGTGCCGCATCCCAAGGGTCCCCTCAGGCTCTGCGGCCCCTGCTCTGGCACCTCAGAGACGGCCACCCAGGCGGAGCCCATGGTTCCGGGCTCCACGCAGACGGAGCCCCTGGCTTTCTGCTGTGGGGGCTGCCTGTCCATTTTTCAGGCCCTGGGGCCCAGGAGCATGGCCACCTCCCCTTGTGGGGTCTGCTCCCTTTTGGGGTCTCTGGCACACCAGCTGGAGGAGCTCCAGGCTGCAGTCCAGAGACTGCATGCCATCAGGGACTGTGAGAAGGAGATAGATTCCTACTGCCAGGCCCTTCTCCCCCGGGAGCCGGAGGGTAGACCATGGTCTTCCTCCAGGACAAAGGAGGAATCCGGAACCTCCCACTCTGTCCAGTCAGAGACATGGACCAAGGTGGTCAAGGGCCCTAAGGTCTGCTGCACCAAGGCCCCTGCCCCCCACAGCTTAGCAACAGGTACGCACCTCTCGCTGCTCCAGCAGAGCCTGCTAGCTGCCAGCTCCCACAGGCAACTCAGGCCCAACTGTAGCTTCTGCCCCCGCTCTCTCCAAGACAAAATCTAAGGTGTTTGTTGTGGGAGACTCCAACCTGAGGGGGACTGAGGGGGTAATCTTTTGCCCCGACCCCTTAGCCCGGGAAGTCTGCTTCTTCCCGGGGGTCCACATCCAGGACATTGCAGAGAGGATCCCTAAGCTCCTCCAGCCCACAGACTACTATCCCATGCTCCTTATTCATGCAGGTACCAATGACATGGCTCGGAGCGCTCCCAGCTGGGTCATGAGGCACTACAGGAATTTGGGAGCAAGGCTAAAGGGTCTGGGGGCACAGGTGGTATTCTCTTTGATCCTCCCAGTCTCAGGGTATGGGCTGAGGAGGGAGAGGAGGATCCACGTAGTTAACTAAAGACTGTGGCACTGGTGTCATCGGGAAGGCTTTGGCTTCCATGACCACAGCCCACTCTTTGGCGAGAGAGGCAGAAAGCTGTTGGGAAGA
>NW_017728947.1:84935059-84948063 GCF_001723895.1 Crocodylus porosus | reverse complement strand
TCTATTCCATCTCAGAGGAAAGGCAGCAAGAGGGCAGAGCAGCCCCCCTGGCTCTCCAGGGACCTAGCAGACTTCCTGAGGCTAAAAAGAAAGGCCTACAAAGGATGGAGGATGGGATTCACCTCCAAGGAGGATTATTCTGCATTGGCCCGGTCTGCAGGGAGCAAACCAGGAAAGCCAAGGCTGCAACTGAACTCCAACTAGCTTTGAGTGCCAAGGACAATAAAAAGTCCTTTTTCAGATATGTGGGGAGCCGGGGGAAAAGTAAAGGCAACATTGGACCCCTGCTGAATTGCCAACTGATGCCTGACACCTAGGAAAAAGCCAACCTATCAAATGGGTACTTTGCATTGGTCTTTCATCAGTCCCATGGGATGCTCATGCCTGCTACAGGACAGGGAGGTCCAGGTGAGGGAGATCCCTTGTCTTCCATTAATGCTGACCTCGTGAAGGAACATCTTGAGAAGCTGGATACCTTCAAGTCAGCCAGCCCTGACAATCTACACCTCAGGGTACTCAAGGAGATGGCACGGATCTTTGAAAACTCCTGGCGCTCTGGTGTAGTGCCCGAAAACTGGAAGAAGGCTAATGTGGTGCCGATCTTCAAGAAAGGGAGGAAAGTGGATCCGGCTAACCATAGGCTCATTACCCTGACTTCTATCCTGGGTAAGATCTTAGAAAAGTTTTTTAAAGAGGCCACCCTTAATGGACTGGCCCAGGCTAACATCCTAAGGGATAGCCAGCACAGGTTTGTTGTTGGTAGGACTTGCTTGACCAATCTCATTTCCTTCTATGACCAGGTGACCTATCACCTGGACAAGGGAGAAGAGATTGATGTCATAAATCTTGACTTCAAAAAGCTTTTGATCTGGTATCCCATGATCACCTCTTGGCGAAACTGGCCAAATGTGGCCTTGGGTCCACCACGATCCAATGGCTGGAAAATTGGCTCTGTGGTCAGACCCAGAGAGTAGTAATTGATGAAAGTCAATCGTCATGGTGCCCTGTGGCCAGTGGGGTCCCCCAAGCCTCTGTCCTTGGACCCATATTGTTCAACATCTTCATTAATGATGTGGACATTGGAGTCAGAAGTGGACTGGACATGTTTGCTGATGACACCAAACTTTGGGGCAAAGCATCCACACCAGAAGACAGGCGGGTGATCCAGGCTGACCTAGACAGGCTCAGCAAATGGTCGGATGAGAACCTGATGGTGTTTCTTGGGAAGAAAAACCTGCACCATCCTTATAGGCTCGGCAGTTCTACACTGGCTAGCAGTACAGAAGAAAGAGACTTGGGGGTCATCATTGACCACAAGATGAACATGAGCCTGCAATGTGATAGTGCAGCTAGTAAAGTGACCAAAAGCTGGCTTGCATTCATAGATGCTTCTCAAGCAAATCCTGCGATGTCATTCTCCCCTTGTACTTGGGCTTGGTGAGGCCGCAGCTGGAGTACTGTGTCCAATTTTGGGCTCCACAATTCCAAAAGGATGTGGAGAAGCTTGAGAGAGACCAGAGAAGAGCCACATGCATGATCAGAGGTCAGGAAAACAGACCTTACGACAACAGGCTGAGAGCCATGGGGCTCTTTAGTGTGGAAAAGTGCAGGCTCGGGTTGATCTGAGGGCCACCTATAAGTTTATCAGGGGTGACCACCAGTACTTGGGAGAATGTTTGTTCACCAAAGTGCCCCAAGAGATGATGAGGTCGAACGGTCATAAACTACTGCCAGACTGTTTCAGGCTGGACATAAGGAAGAGCCCCCAAGGTCTGGAACAGTCTGCCAGCAGAGGTGGTTCAAGCACCTACATTGAACACCTTCAAGAGCAAATTGGATGCTTATCTTGTTGGGATCCTATGACCCCAGCTGACTTCCTGGCCTTTGGGCGGGGGGCTGGACTCAATGATCTTCTGAGGTCCCTTCCAGCCCTAATGTCTATGAAATCTATGAAATTTATGTATACCCCTTTGAGATGCAGCTCTTATTATCATAAGCATAACAAAGCAGCAGGGTGCCCAGGACAGTGGTGACTTCCAGCTGTCCCTGTGCCACTGATGTGATTGTGCAGTGGAAGCTGATATTTTTCCGCCTCTCGCCTCTTAAGTTGGTGCCTGAGGCCACTGCTCTGATCACCCTGCCCTAGTTACATTAGCTAGTACTTCTTCTGTTTTGGAAGACAGCGTGTGTAGAATATGTTTCAGCATCAGGCTGCCTTATGCCATATACATGTACTCTTCATGAGGTTGAGCATTCTCAAAAGTGCTTTCATGTTTGGTATTTTTGAAGGACAGGGAAGAGAGGGGAATCCCAAATTTATTCTTTCTCATGGATTCAAACACTTAATATAGACATATTTTAAATAGCTGATTGAAGTGGGACTTGTCTCAAAACTGATGGTAGCTGTGGATGTTGTATGGTTCTAAGATTAGCCTTGTATCTGATTATCTAGAGCTGTAGGAGGCAATGGAGGAAATAAAGTCTGAAGATTCTGAGAATCAGGAGTGAGGATGAGAAGTCATGCCATCGTCCAACAAGCTACATCAGTTATATTGTACCATAGGAAAGCCCACTAGAAAGAAGCAATTTGTAAGTAGAATATCAATCTGTGATTCTCTGGCTGCAGTTTCAGTTCTTCAACACTTCAAGCAGCTTAATTAACTGAATAATTTATCCCCCATTTTCCTAAGTATCTTAGTTTTACTTTTTTTCTATTTTAATGTTTCTTTTTCTTAGCTAGAAATGTCATTTTTTATCTTCTGATGTTTAAGGTGTGGCTGCATTCATGCATATGTTTATGAATGCCCATCAAGTTAACGTACAGAAGGCAGCAGAAAGAAAGCTCATCCTCCAAACGTAACCCAGCCCCGCAACATATTCTCTTAATGAGACTTAGCCCTGTCTGTGTACTCTATGTTTAGAAGTCTATGAAATTAAAAGCTGTTGTATTTAAAAGTTGGTAGTTGGAGCTGTCAGATTCTGAGTTTTTCTCTTATATCCTATGCTATAGATTTTGGAGATAAGAACAATTTACTGCATGGCGAAAGGGGGTAGGGCATGCTATGCATCACAGCTCCATGTTAACTAGTCATAGGTGGTCTATTGTCTCCCTTCCTCCCCTCCTTAAGCTAAAGCTAAACCACAGTAACTTCTTAGCTTTAGCTTTGCACTCACACAGTTTTTGTGGAGTTTCTGATGTGTGGTAAAATCCATTTTCTTTTTACACTGTGTTAAACTGTTCACAAGTTAGCAACTATTTTGGCAGGAAGGAATGGGCTAGCCACCAAAAAATAAATGAAACTTAAGGAGAAATCCATACAGCTGGTTCTGAAGTTGTGGTTTGGATATTATGTAATTTCAATTCAGTATTAAACTATTTCATGTGCTCTGAGTTATAGATCGGGTTGTGTTTGGTAGAATTCTTCAATTAGAATTTATAACCAAGAATTGTCTTTGTATACTAGTCACATGATTTATTTATCTCAAGATTTAATGTAATTTCCACAGTAGTATTGAAACTAAACTAACTTTTGATTTGATAGCTGTATTGTTTATTCTGACATTTGTTTGATGTTATTAACAAAGGTTTAGCTGTGGTGAAGCATGCTGATTATTTTGGTAATAAATTTCAAAAGCATTGTAAAATTTAGAATGAGTTATACTTTTTTCAATAAGCAATCGATGCAGAAGCTTTAAGCAGCTGGGTGAATATTCTGTTGGTTGAAAGCCTTAATAGCTTCCTATAATTAGCTTTTGACACTATGCCCCATCAGTGATCACATAACATTCTTCTGGAAGTGAGAAAAGTCCATATATATAGAAGAGAGTGAGAAACAGATTTATTAAATAAATGCTTTAAGAAAGATCCAAATGAATACAGACCTCTGACTTAAGGCCTAGACAACATAGACTACCAAAGCTGTTATTGCAATAAACTGTCTGGTTGGGCTGAAGTGATATGAATATCACTGGAAGGGTCAATTTTATGACTAAACCTGGGATGTGTATATTAAGGAGATCAAGGAAGATACAGGCAAGGGAGTAACTTAGTTTATGCAGGCCATGTCTACATGAGATGCTGACTGCAGTAGCTTGTTACTACTGTGCAGTAGTAATGAGCTACTGCACAGTCAGTGTCACCTAAAACCCGTGCAGTGATGTGACTGTGCAGTAACTCTGCTTACTACACAGTCATTTAGTACTTGTGTTTGCAAGTATTAAATGACTACGCAGTAACATCTGCACAGTCAGGGTAGATGCTGCCACAGGGATGCAAAAATATATGTTGTGTAGGGTAAAAACCTGGTTAAGTTTTCCTTTTGCTTAGATGTTGTTACACATGATATTTAGATTACATATTTTTGGGATGTTATGCAATATTAATGTTTGAACATGCTCTGATCAGTTTCACATTAAAGCACCATACCATCTCTGACCTTCATAAGTCTGACTTGCCACTAGAGGGCTGGTGAGCAGGGACACCTGGGGTCTACCCCGATTCTGGGTGGGCAGGGGCAGGCTGGGAGCGGTGGGATGTGGAGACAGGAGCATGGAACTGGGAGGCTTCCCACAGCAAGCCCTGTCATGTTCCTGTCCTGGGGTGGGGGTTGGTAGGAAAGGGCTGTGCTGTGGGGAGCCTTCCATTGACACCCAATTTCCCAGTCCCAGCCCCACCAGCCTTCCCTGGAGAGGACTGTACCTGTCACCTGAAACTAGGCAAAAGCTGCAGAAAAGCTCGGTTAACCACAGTTACTGAAAGGTGATATTTTCCCCCACTACCTGACTCTGTTTCTCCTCAAGTGCCACTCACTTTGCTCTGGCCTGGCAGCATGGTGGGGGCTGTGGCTTCCCACCTCACCTCCTGGGCTTGGGAGGATGGGGAGTGGGGAGAGCTGTGCCTGGAAGCTGGAGCGTAAAACTGCCTGGGTATAGCACGGTGGGAGCATGGAGCCGTGGAAAAAGGGAAGCATGCATCCCCATGGCTCCATGTTCCTGCCAAACTAAGCCCTTTCCTCTGTGCTCTGGCTTCCCCTGCTAGCACTGTGCCACTGAGGTTTAGCATGACAGGAGCATGGAACCGCGGGGAAGCCTGGAAGTGAATCTCATAACAGTTGCTACAGGTAAATTTAAGAAGAGCATACATAGCTCTGCATTTCATTAGCAGGAGGATCTAACTCAAAGCTGCCAGACATACCTATTCTTTCCATATGATCTGCCCCTTTTCACTCTAAAGTCTCATAGCTGGTGAGCTGGCTACCTAATTTTTTAGATGTTTTATCGCCCAAAGGGGAGGAACTATTTTGAATCACATCTGTTTGAATCGCACCTGCATCTGAGTAATAGGTAGCAGGCTGCACATAATGCCAGGATGCATACCAAGGCTTTTATGTGTGTCACATTTCCACCTGTCATTGTTAGCCTTTGTTTGTTGCCTTATTCCATTTTGTACCCCTAAAGTTTGCAAAGGGTTTCCATAGTGTATTTAGGTGGAGTATGTAATGAGGTATATATTCCCTCTCCTGTAAGTTACATCTCCCAAAATATTAGCCCATTTTTCTCTTTGACTTTCCCACTGATCTTGCGTTGATAGATTTCTGATTAATGAACTGCCTGTTCTGAATTATGAAGCAATTTAAGAATGCCTTTTGACTCCAGTGAATTGTATCAATGACTTAATTATTATTATGTTTGAGGATGATCTGTGACTTAACAATCTCTGAGCAGAATTTTAACATGGGAGTCTTGCAGAAACTGTGGGCAGGTGTTGAAATGTCCAAAAATAGATCCTGGCCATGAAGGAACAAGTGCAGTGTGTTCTGCTAAGCCATATGCGTTTCTTGTATACTTATGGATCCATTCTTTAAATGCCTAGCAAAAAAGGGGGCTCTAGGCTTTAGGACTTGTAGCTTGAAATGCAACAGAAAGCAGTAGTATGTTCTACTGTGCTGCCTCATCAGGAAAGGTCACGTTACTTTGAGGCAAAATGGTCAGCTATGATCCTCATCAGATCATCTGTGATGTTAGGTGGAACCATAGCATTTTATCTAGAATATTAGGGCTTGCAAAATTAGTGTGGAAAACTCAACAGAATAACATTTCTGAAAAAATGTCGGTTCTTTAATTTGCTTCTTGTTGCTTCAGGATTTCACTTAAACCCATGACTCTTCAGACAGGCCCATTCTCTCCCTATGCTCTGTGCTGTTTTTTTACACTAACCTCTTACAGCACATGAGGTGGCTATGCCATTTTTAAATGTACTATTGCCTAGAATATCAAAGATATCACACTTCAGAAAGTTTGGAAATTCAATTTTGGTTTGTGTGACAAACTGTTCCTTAAAGAGGCTGTGATTTGATCCAGTTGGAATTTGCAGTTGTCCTATTTAGAGGTTCAAGTCATACAGCATTAAACAATTAGTAAGCTGTTGAAAGAAGCTGATGTCTGCCAGATCCCTAGACTCTGAGTTATTATAACACAGGAAGAAAATGAGCTAGAAAAAACTCTGAGTGAAAGGATGGGAAAGTGTAAATGCCCCAATGTAGCTGAAACTGAAAATTTAGAAAACAAACGGAGATAGTTCAAGGATCATTTCATATTGCAGCTTCAATCCATGAGTAACAACAACCCCCCCAGCCCCCCCCAAAACCAAAAAAACAACCAACAAACAACCCAGGGTGAAAGTAGCTTAATTTGTGGAAATAGCTGATTCTGAAGCACTTGACATTTTAAATCATTTTCGTTTAACTTAGGCAAACGAAGCTAGCTATGGAATTGGATTACAGACAGCTGAAGGATACTGCACTCTATGTAAAAATGAAATAAAAGAGAGGAGGTTTTATATAGAGAATCAAAAAAGAGGTGAAAAGTTACAAGTGTTTGAGACCGGGTGCGTCTACACATGCAATTATCATGTAGTGATAAACTCTGGCACCGTTCATGCCAGAGTTTATTGCTCCCAGGTGCAGCGTTTGCACATGCTTTTGGGAATACAGTATGTTGATCCAAGGAGAAGCAGCTCCAGCTGGCAGGCGGTCCTAGGGTTTGGTTTGCCAATTGGAGCTGCTTCAACCCAGCTTAGCGTGTGGTCGAGGGGCTGGCTGGGGCACAAGGCTGCTTCAGCGTGGGGCGAGACAGCAGGCAGCCCCTGTATTTTAGTACCCTCATGCCCTAGACAGCCCCATCACTGTCTACATGTGCATTTTGCCACATGTAACTGTTGTAGACAGTACTTGTGTCAGGCAGTACTACCCTACAGCAGAGTTAATTACTTTACTGAGCCCTAATAGGGGCACACATGTAGACAGTTGCGCTTTACTGAAGAGCTAATTAGTCAACTTTGCAGTAAAACATCTCATGTAGATATGCTCACCATGATATAATTGAGAAAAGCCAAACTTGCTAGTTGGCTGGGAGGGGGTTGGTTGGAGAAGATAACTGAATTCCTTAGAAGAGGCCGGATAGTGACTCATCCCCAACTTCTCATCCCCAGGTCAGATCTGGTCCCTGGCATTATGCCATCCAGCCTATGAGACACCTGACAACTCCAGAAATTTGGTGGTGTGGGAGTGGTGGCATTGCTCTCCTGCTGCCAAATCTCTGGACCCAGGGGGAGCCCCAGGCCCTACATGCTGGGTGGGGTGCCTGATCCCAGTGGACAGGGCTGGGAGAGGGTGGTACTGGGCTTTTGCAACCCAAATCTGGTGCTCAGCAGGCAGGTGGGGGAAGCTCTGGGCCTCCAAGATCCAACCTCAGTGTGCAGGGGGTGGCAGCTCTGAGTCCTGGTGAACCAATCCCAGTGTGCAGGAGAAGGCAATGCTGGGCCCCTGGGAACCAATCCCACTGGGAGGGGGCATTGCCAGGTGCCCAGGACCTAATCCCAGTCTATGGTGGCAGGAGGGAAAAGTGCTGGTCCCCAGGGCCTGATCCAGCCCACAGATGAGCCCCACACCACTTGTCTGGCTCATGGGGCCACAAGATTGAGCCACAAGATTGAGCACCCCGATCTAAAATATTACAAGGAGACAGAGCTGAAGAAGAAAAGCATGCAAAGTTCAAAGTTAACATCCCTGAAGAAGAACACATGGACGTTTTTACACCATGGTAGATGCAAGCCAGGGCAGTGCCACATATTTGGAAAAAGATGCAAGCACTTCAATCAATTGCATCACTTCACAAGAGTCTTCAAGAAAAATTATGCATGACATAGACAAAGGGGATGACATCCATACCATTAGCTCAGGAATTCTTCATAGCTGTAAAATAAAACTTTGTAGTAGAAGACAAATGGACTATCAATCTGAAAGCAAATAATTTAAGTTAGACAATGCCTTATTGGTCAGTGTGGTTCCAGAAACAGTGATGGAGCACTGGAAGAAAAGTTAAATACAGTAAAGAGTAAATGGCTGAATTTCAGGGTTTTTGGTTTGAACAAAATGCAGGGGTAAAAAATAAACCTCAGATATAACTCTGAATCTCCCACTATGTAGGAGGGGTTCTGGAGAACACAGCATAGATATGGGCATGCTGTACTCCACAAAATCTCCATCTAAGAAGAATATTCAGTGCAGAGGGCTCTCTATCAGAAAAATATAAGAGTGTTTTATGCCAGTGAAAGGAATAACTTTATTAGATACAGTATCATAGGTTTAGAAAAGATTCATCTATAATTTCTGTTTGAAAAACAAAAATCCCCTCTGATCTAGAGATGAAATGAACTCACCCGTACTGTCCCAGGTACTGCATGCTATGTTCTGTCTAGCTGTCATTAACGATGCTTCTCAGCTTGGTAATTAATTTCTCACAGAGTTCTATAAGAGTAACTCAGGCCCTGAGGAAGATACAATATTGTGCTTGGAGAAATTCTGAGCTCATTTAAGCACCTGGAAGCAAGATTATATCCTTTCTTCTTATTTTTCCTCAAATAACAGCCTCAGGGAAAAAGTGTCCCTTCCACCCCCTTTCATACTTCAAATGAGATTTTCAGCACCAGAGCCTGTTCACTACCTGCATTTAATGTGGCTAAAATCTGATTCCCCCAAAATTTCACAAACTTATTTTTCTGAAGTGTTGACATCCATCTTCTTTTTTCCCAGAGATATAGTCCCACTCAACCCTGTTCTTCATTGGATGATTGTGTTACTGTCTTATTGATCATCATAATGGCTCCTCACATTTATACAACTCTTTAAGCCACTTTACCTTATAAAAAATTAAATAAATTGTCCAACCAAAAAAAAAAACCCAAACCAAAAAACAAAAGCACTTCTGAGCAGGCAAACAGTGTTCTGAGTTCAATAGGATAAGGATCAAATCCCACAACAGCACTGCTTTATCCCAACCAGTATAATTAAGTTGAGTATATATAAGCTTGATCTGAGAAAACTAAAGGTGTAACCGGAGGAAATAAGGCACTGAGCAGAAGCATTTAGTGAGAGAAGCTATGAAATAATTGGATATGGCAAAAGGAATGAAAAAGGTAGCTGTAATCTTGGCTCATAGATCCAGATCCATAAATGTGAAGCTGAGCATGGCGGTGTCTAACTTCTTGGAATGCAATGCAATATGCAACACACAGGAAACCCTCTATGCCGCGCTGGTCAGGCCGCAGCTGGAGTACTGCATCCAGTTCTAGGTGCCACACTTCAAGAAGGATGTGGCTAGTATTGAGAGGGTCCAGAGGAGGGCCACCCATATGGTCCAGGGGCAGAGGGTCAGGCCCTACGAAGAGAAGCTAAAGGGCCTGAACCTATTCAGCCTCCACAAGAGAAGGCTGGGAGGGGATCTGGTGGCCATTTACAAACTCACCAGGGGGACCAGCGGGAACTGGGGGAGGCTCTGTTCCCCCAGGCACCACCCGAGGTTACTAGGAATAACAGCCACAAATGGTTAGAGAGGAGGTTCAGGCTGGACACCAGGAGATGTTACTTTACAGTTAGGGGTGCCAGGCCCTGGAACGGGTTCCCAAGTGAGGTAGTACTCTCTCCTACCTTGGGGGTCTTCAAGAGGAGGCTGGACAGATATTTGGCTGGGGTGTTATGACCCCAGCACTTGTTCCTGCCCAGGGCAGGGGGTCAGACCTGGTGATCTGTTTAGGTTCCTTCTGACCCTAAGCACTATGAAACTGTGAAACAATTGACATCAATGAGATTTCTTATATAAGTGTGAATGACTTGCTTGAGTAAGCAGTTCATGTGATCAGCTCCTTGTTACAAAACAAGCAACAAGCAATATTTTGAGGTAATCAGCACCAGAGGATAATACAAGTACAATAGTGTCACTTACTGTTTTTACTAAATAAAGGTTTTATTTACTTCCTAGAATCCATCCATTAGTGTTAGTGGAACCCAGGTGCTAAGTCCTGGCAATGGTATAAATCTACTTACCACAGGGACACCCTAGCACAACCTCTCTGCTGTCTGAGTTGGCATAGGTGACTCAGATACAGCTGGTGCATCCTTAGAATGATAGTGAGTGGCAGCAGAGCAAGGGGCAGGCTCACTGAATATGTATGGATTCAGTGGATCTTCTGTGTGGACTCTGGAACTTGGCAGAAGTTTACAACTGTGTTTCCCCAGCAGAGTTTCTATGGGAAGTAAGCAGTGGTGGAAACTAATAGAAATGAATCTCTTCTAGGGTATAGCTGTGCCTGTGCCTGTCTCTGAAGGGTGCACATGAAAACCTCTTTGCACTGCCTTCTTACACTGCTTGTCAGAAGATTTCTCTGCTCCTAGAGAAGTCATATAATATATTGATAACTTCTCAGACATAAATAAATATCTGTGCCTTACTTGTGCTCTATACATATAAAATATACATCAAATATAGTTTACAGATAAATGTGCTTTGTCAATCTCTGGGCCTGTGGTAGTAATACCACCTTATTTCTGCTTCATATCAGTGAAATCTTTTCAGGTGTGAGGAAAGTATTTTTGAGATACCAAGTACTTTTCTTGGCTACGCCCCTGATAATTTAGATGCTTCACTAAGAGGTGATTAGGTTCACTTATAGCGTCCATCTCCTTCTCCCATTGACTTCAGTGAAAGTTGATTCAGTCTCTAACTACCTGCTTTTCTGGCTAGGCATCAAAATTATGACCTCGATGTGCATGTACATTGAGGGCTTTATTGTGTTTGGTATTAGAGAATCTCAGAGTAAGCTAAGTCTCTGCTCAGGAGACCTTAATTTAAATAGTCATGACAGAGCAAAAGTGAAAAGGGGAAAACAGAGGGGAAAGAAGCAGTGATTTCCCAAAAGCTGCACAGAGCTAACAATGGAACATAGGGATGACATCCTAGTTGCAATGAAAGCAGTGAAAAGTTTGCTATTGGCTTCACTGAGGCTTGGATTTCACTTCATGTCTTTGTGCTCTTAATCTCATGTCCCTAAAAATTTAACACACCTGGAATGACACATCGCTGTTGCTTAAGATTGCCCAGCTTTATCCTATATCCAAGGTTGGACAAGGACAGACTACTGTGACAGCCAACTAAAACTGGAAGGAGATCTACAGTTAAAAACAATGCAATTGCCTAAATTAGCAGACAGGGTTGTCTGCCTGTGTCCCTAGACCAACACAGCTTCAACCAACCCCACAATTGCCTAAATTGGGAATTGGGCCAGGTTTATGGGAGAAAAGCTATCATGGAAACTCTAGTGAATAAAACTGGTCATAACCAGTTTCACATTAGCTCCATATCATTGCTTCTCAACTCATCTGAATCCACTATGCTTAGTTTTTTGAACTAGTTTGTATTTTCTTCCAACCTTGTACAATGTTCTAATTTCGCTAAGAATAATGTAATTGAAAAGCTTCCACTCCTCGTTGCCTTCTCAAACAAACAGTAGAGGCATCATCTCCGTGTGTTATCATAGCCTGTGAAGCAAAACAAATATTATAGACTGGCATTCTGAGAGAGAAATGTTTGTGCCTGCTTCTCGATAAAGAGCTAATGCTACCTTCTCAGTCAAAGGCATTACTACGTTTCATGGGTGACAGATTCATTGCTTCTGGCTCTCTTTTGTGTATATTTAAGTTCCTGTTGTGTGGGTTATTATTCCTATAAGATACAAATTTAAAAAATCATGAATGTGTGTTACATAAGAATGGATAGGGCTGCTATTAACAAGTCATTTAACGGAATAAAGTGTGGATGGAGATCTAGTAGAGGGCACAGAAGATTTGGGGGTTTTTTTATCCTGTGAATGTGTGACTTTGGGCAGGTGACTCCTCTATACCCATCTGTAAAACATTAAGTGTACTGGCCCTGTAAAGTGCCTTGAGATCTACTCCTGAGAAAGGTCTAGCTGATTAATATGGACAAACAGAGTCATATTAATATGGGGAAACAAAGTCAGATAAGCAAGACCAGCCAACATTTGTTTCTGCAATCCTTCTTTATTTTCATATCAAGTGGTACATTCTTCACCCAGCAGAACAGACTGATGCATTTAAAATTATATGATGTAAGCTATTTGTTTTCCATTTACTTGGTTACATCTGCTAACCCATTGGTGGTCTATGTGCTGTTCTTATAGAAGCTGTTAGTTTCATAGTATTGCCCTCCCTTCTCTTTCTCTCTCTCTTTCTGCAGCCAGGGACAGTAGTGAGTTGGGATCTTCTTAAATCGTGGTGTTGTGATTGTTGAAGAAACCACAAAAAACGGCAGTTTCCGTGGTCACTGTGAAAAATGGCATTTCCCACAATTTTGTTCAGAATCGCCTGAAAGAAATAAAAGCTTATCAGAATACAAAGAAAGCATGGCAATCCCTGCAGCCATAGAGCATGTGGTTTGAAAGAAAGCTGCTGAGAGGATGAGCTAGTGACATAAACTCCATGAAAGTGCCAGTTAAGAAAGTGAAAGGGTTTCAGTGCTCCTTTTAGAAACCAGAGGATGTGGAGAAGCTTGAGAGAGTCCAGAGAAGAGCCATGTGCATGATCAGAGGTCAGGAAAACAGACCTTACGATGACAGGCTGAGAGCTATGGGACTCTTTAGCCTGGAAAAG
>NW_017728947.1:84931132-84934949 GCF_001723895.1 Crocodylus porosus | reverse complement strand
TTCAAGCACCTACATTGAACACCTTCAAGAGTAAATTGGATGCTTATCTTGCTGGGATCCTATGACCCCAGCTGACTTCCTGCCCTTTGGGAAGGGGGCTGGACTCGATGATCTCCCGAGGTCCCTTCCAGCCCTAATGTCTATGAAATCTATGAAATCTATGAAATCCAATCTGATGATGATTGGTGAAAAGAAATCCAAGAAAGTTGAATACATTTCAGCTCAGGATTGTGTAAGGTCTGTAGGACCTTGCATGCAGATGTTGATAAATTGTTTTGTTCACTGTACAATGTGACTGTGGATGCATTGAGTAAAAACAGCATTAATCAGCATTTAGAGTCTGAATCACATATAAAGCAAAAGCCTGCTACAGAGGCTGAAGGTCAGAGTAAGAAACAAACGCCTCTGCCCTCAATCTTTAAAAGAACCACTTACAGCAGTTTGACAAGAAGAGAAGCTACGTTCATGCTAGTGGAGACATTTACAGCTGCTAGCATACCTCTGCAGAAAAATGAGCAATAACACTAAATTAGGGGACAACTTGAACAAATATGTGTGAAATACTGGCAGTTTCCTATGTGCAAACAAATTTCACCAAGATTATCTACCAGGAGTAATTGCTTTGCATGTTCAAGCTACAAAATCTGCATTGGCAGAATATGACTCAGTTTTGATTGTAGCAGACAAAACCACAGATGCCCAAGATAATTATGTTCTTTACACATTTTATTTGTACCTGGGAACTGGAGAGACTACAACCTACCTGTTTTTTCAAACAGGACCAGTTCATCTCACATCTGTCAATTTTTCTACCATGACACAAGCTGTAGCGAAGGCTATTGTAACCTACAGCTTAGAATTTAACAAGATCTCAGCATCTCTCTCTGCTAATCCAATGTATATGTGCAAGCAAGGTTCTTTGGGTAGATGTCATACCTTTTATTAAACCAACTAAATACTTGGAAAAAGTGTTCTCTCAAGGCTTTCAGGCACAAAACACTTCTTCAGGTAGAGGGAGACTCTGCTGGTGTTATGTGTTCTCCAAGGTAAAAAGAAGCTAATTTACAATATGAAGATCTGTGAAATACAAATGAGTGGTAGTTTGGAAGACAATAGCTGGGAGGGGAGTAGGGGAAGGGAGGGAAACTTGTAAAGGACTGTAAGTGGTCAGCTGCAAGCAGGTTACCTGGGGTTAACAGATGTCAGGCAGGTTGTAATGTGTCATAAATCCAATGTCTATATTTGTCCATAATACTTTGTACCTTAAGGAGGAATACACCTCCTCATCAATTAGCAAAGAGTCAGAGGAGGGGCACTCTGAAGTGCTCTGGGTTAGAATACAAGGCAGTCGAGGGGAAAGAGATTTAATGGTGGGGGTCTACTACAGACCACTCGACCAAGGGAAAGAGCTAGACCAGGAATTCTTAAGTCAGCTTACAGAGGTAGTTAGGTCAGAGGATGTGGTCATCATGGGTGACCTGAACTTTCCAGACATCTGCTGGGAAGAGGAGTCAGCCAGGTCTGACCGCTCACGTAGGTTCCTAGCCAGAATGCAGGACCTCCATCTAACCCAGGAGGTGCACAGCCCAACCAGGGGAGATGCCTTATTGGACCTAGTGCTGGCCACCGGCGATGACCTGGTGAGGGGGCTGCGGGAGCTCAACTACCTGGGTGACAGCGATCATCGCCTGCTCGAATTCACCATCCAGCACAAGGTGGCAAAGGCCTACAGCAAGGCAGCAGCCCTAGATTTCAGGAGAGTGGACTTCAATGAGCTAAGGAGAATAGTCAGGGAAGCACTGAGGTCCGGGAGGGGAGGGGAGCCAGGTGTCCAAGAAAAGTGGTCGCTCCTTAAGGAGACGATCCTCCAAGCCCAAAGGAAAGTAATCCTAACATGGATCAAAGGGAGCAGGAGGGTGCAAAAGCCCCCATCGTTCATCAAAAGCATCTGGAAATGTCTCCTAGCTAAAAGGGAGGCGCATACCCAATGGAAGGGAGGGGCCATCACCAGGGAGGATTATACTGCCATTGCTCGGGGATGCAGGGGGGCAGTCAGGAAGGCCAAGGTGGAGATGGAACTGGGACTAGCTTCCCAGATCAAGGACAACAGGAAGGCCTTTTTTAACTACATAGGGGGGCAAAAAGAAGGTTCTGGGTAACGTGGGGCCCCTGCAAGACACGCTAGGAAATTTGGTCGTCACACCAGATGACAAAACTAACCTATTTAACGACTTCTTTGCCTCCATTTTTCTGAGCAGGGGACCAGAACAGCCACACCCCCTCTCGGTCCCCTTAAACCCCAGGGGAGGCGCACCTAGGCCAAGGGTTAGTGAGGAACTAGTTAGGGAACTTCTGGAGGGACTGGATGTATTCAAATCAGCTGGTCCTGATGATCCCCACCCCAGAGTAGTGAGGGAATTAGCTGAGGTCATTGCGGGACCCCTGGCATGGCTTTATGAGCACTCGTGGTGGTCTGGTGTGGTGCCAGAGCACTGGAAGAAGGGTAATGTGGTTCCCATCTTCAAAAAGGGGAGAAGGAGGACTCGGGAAACTATAGGCCAATTAGTCTTACCTCAATTCAGGAGGTGGACAGTCCCACCAGAGGAAATGCCCTGTTGGACCTGGTCCTGGCCACAGATGATGACCTGGTAAGGGGCCTCCAGGTTCTTGACCACTTGGGTGATAGCGATCATCACTTGCTGAAATTCACCATCCAGCGCAGGGTGTCAAGGGCCTGCAGCAAGACGGTAGCCCTAGACTTTAGGAGGGCCAACTTCAACAAGCTGAGGAGACTAGTGAGAGAGGCGCTGGGGTCCTTGAGGGCAGGGGAACTCAGTGTCCAGGATAAGTGGTTGTTCCTTAAGGAAACGATACTCAGGGCCCAAGGGGTGTCCATCCCAACAAGAAGCAAGGGGGGAAAGAGTGCCTGAAAGCCCCCCTGGCTCACCAAGGGCGTCGAATGCCTGATTGCCAAAAAGGCGGTGTACACCCAGTGGAAGGGGGGTACTAGCTCCAAAGAGGAGTATACCTCCTCTGCTTGGGACTGTAGGGGGGTTATCAGGAAAGCTAAGGCGGACATAGAGCTAGGACTAGCATCCAAGATCAAGGATAATAAAAAGTCCTTTTTCAAATATATAGGGAGGATGAAGAAGGCACCGGGTAATGTGGGGCCCCTGCAAAGTACGCTAGGCAATCTGGTGGTTGTGCCAGAGGAGAAAGCAGAACACTTTAACCAATTCTTCATCTTCATTTTCTTGTGCAGGGACCGGGACTGCCCCGCTGTGATGCAAGATGGACTGGAGGGGAACGCCTCCAGACCTCAGGTTGGGGAGGACCAGGTTAGAGAGCTTCTGGAAGGGTGGATGTGTTCAAGTCAGCAGGTCCAGATGCTCTCCACCCTACGATGTTGAGGGAGCTAGCTGGGGTTATTGCAGGGCCCTTGGCACAGCTTTACGAGCACTCATGGTGCTCAGGCCAGGTGCCAGATGATTGGAAGATAGCTAACGTGGTCCATATCTTCAAAAAAGGGAAGAGAGAGGACCCATCAGTCTTACCTCAATCCTAGGGAAACTCTTTGAGAAGATCCTCAAGGAGCACATCTGTGATGGGCCAGCTTAAGGGATGGTGCTCAAGGGCAACCAGAATGGTTTCATTAGGGGGAGGTCATTTCAGACCAACCTGATTGCCTTTTATGATCAGGTCACAAAGGCACTGGATGCAGGTGTTGCCATGGACGTAGTCTTTCTAGACTTCAGCAAGGCCTTTGACACTGTCTCCCACCCCATCCTCATTAAAAAACCAGGTGACTGTGGCACTG
>NW_017728947.1:84923887-84930967 GCF_001723895.1 Crocodylus porosus | reverse complement strand
GAGGAGGGCCACCCGTATGATACGGGGACTATAGGGCAGACCCTACATTGAAAGACTGCGGGACCTAAACCTGTTCAGCCTTCACAAGAGAAAGCTGAGGGGGGACCTGGTGACTGTCTATAAACTCACTAGGGGGGACCAGAAGGGTTTGGGGGAGACAATGTTTCCCCTAGCGCCCCCTGGCATAACAAGGAATAATGGAGACAAATTACTGGAGAGTAGGTTTAGATTAGACATCCACAAGAGTTACTTCACAGTTAGGGCGGCTAGGAGCTGGAACCAACTTCCAAGGGAAGTGGTGCTGATTCCTACCCTGGGGGTCTTTAAGAAGAGGCTTGATGCCTACCTGGCTGGACTCATTTGAGTCCAGTTTTTCTCCCGCCCAGGCGGAGGGTCAGACTTGAAGATCTACAAGGTCCCTTCTGACCCTACTTCTATGATTCTATGATTCTATGAATCCTGGGTAAGCTTTTTGAGAGAATTATTCTGGCACATGTCCAGGAGGGGCCAGCAGGGGAGATTATGCTTAGGGGCAACCAACATGGGTTCATTGGAGGCAGGTCCTGTTAGACCAACCTGGTGGCATTCTACGACCAGATCACCAAATCCTTAGATGCAGGGGTAGCAGTGGACATAGTCTTCCTGGACTTTAGGAAGGTCTTTGACACTGTTGCTCACCCCGTTCTTATTAAGAAACTGGGGGACTGTGGTGTCGACACCTATACAGTCAAATGGGTCACCAACTGGCTGGAGGGCCGCACCCAGAGAGTGGTAGTGGACGGGACGTTTTTGACCTAGAGGGATGTGGGCAGTGGGGTTCTGCAGGGCTCGGTCCTCAGGCCCGCACTGTTCAATATTTTCATTAGTGACTTGGATGAGGGGGTAATAAGCACCCTGTTCAAATTTGCTGACGACACTAAGATGTGGGGGGATGTGGGCATGCTAGAAAGAAGGAATAGGCTACAATTGGACCTAGACAGGTTACAGGGGTGGGTGGATGAGAATATGATGGGATTCAACATTGACAAGTGCAAAGTGATGCACCTGGGGAGGAAGAACCAGCAGCATACCTACAGGCAAATTTGGTGATATCAGAGAGCTTCACTGTATATTACAGATTTTTTGCTGTGTTTAGGGTGATTGCTGGTTCTGTTTAGATATGTATGTTTGTCCATGGGTTGATTGTATATGGCGGTTTGTATTTTACCATTCTGGATATTGATCATGGTGTTGAAAAAATAAATGTTGGTGCTGGACTATTCAAGAGAGAGTCTAATGAATGGATTGTTGAATTTATGATAGAAATCAGAGACTGCAGGTCCAAATGATGAACATGTCATCCATATATCTTGGGTCTAGCATGGTTTTGATGTGCAGTTCTTGAGGAATTCTTTTTCCAGGGGGACCATAAAAAGTTTGGCATATTGTGGAGCCATTTTGGTGTCCATAGCTGTACACATGGTCTGGAGGAATTGTTGGGTATTGAAATGGAAGTTGTTGTATGTGGGGACAAAGTGTAAGTTCTTGATGTCTGTACCCTGAGTTGTAATCTTGCTCCTGTAGATATGTGAGGCAGGCTTGGATGCTATCCTGCTGTGGGACATTGGTATATAAGCTTGTGACATCCATGGCCCCTGGCCTCTGTCTGGTCCCTGTCTGCTGGGCCCCCTGGCTCGTATGTGTTTGTGCCCTTGTGGCTCTGGGCTGCCAGCCTCTGTCTGCTTTGCACTCTATCCCTCTCTGGGCTTAACAATAGCTATGGCCTTGAACCTGCCCCTAGCATGGCTTGAGGCAATTACATGCCTCTTGGGCACTAGTGAGACCTCCATAACCACCCCTTGCAGTCCCAATCCAGTCCACCAGATTAAGCATTAACATAAGCCATAACTGTTTGACTATAATTATGTTTTGGGAATCTATTTCTGATCAGTTACTATATCTCTACAACTTGGCAAAACACTGCCTTATCATTCGAACCAATTCAGTGGATGCAGAATGTGTGATCTCAGTGTATGGACAAATGTCTACACCACAAAGACAGACTTCTAGTTGATGCTGCAGGCTAGTGTTTAACAACTAACACAAATTGTTTCTATCCAGGTGGAACAGGGAATCCTAACTCTGTTACCAGGAAGCAGAGTGGCCCTGTAACAGGGAAACCTAGCCCTGTTATCAGGAAGCAGATGCAGCCGTCTAGTCAAGCAGGGGTTAAAGATTGAGCCCTGCCAGATGGTCAGATGACAGGAAGGGAAAGAGCAGAACCAAATAAACCTCAAGCAGAGAAGGCCAGGGAGGCAGTAGAGAGGGAGACTCCTAATATTTATGAAGCAGCTGCAGCAGCCTCCTTGGGAAGAACATGCCACTCTGTGAGACAGAAGCATAATCACATGTAAGCAGAAAGTTTGCCTCTCTTATTTTTATTTTCATTATAGGGCCATAGGGGCCTATGGTTTACATTTAATGTTAAAGCCAGTGGTTTGTGACTGAGGCTGTAGGGGAGGAGGAGCTTCATTTGCACCAAGGGCTGCCATGAGGTCTCAAGAAGTCCCGCTGCACTAGGGGTGCAGTATTAGGGCCACGAGCCCAGAGTCACTTGAAGCGAAGATAGGAGCCTTGAAGCCAGGTCCTAGTGGGTGGACTTAGGCGAATGGCCCTAACTATAGAAAGAGGGACAAAGCTGGAGGGGGCTGAGGCCCCAACAGCTTAGCACCACAGGGGCACAATGTAGAAGGGCCAGTAGGCCTGATGTCATGGAGGGTATGAAATGGAGAGCCTTGAGTATGAGCAGGTTAGAGATCTAGAGCCTTGGAGTCAAGCCCTGCTAAGTGGGTTTTGACTGACAGGCCTAGCTAGAGAGAGAGGGAGTAAGCCCACAGAGGCTGAAACCCTAATATAAAGAGAAAATTATAAAAAACATCTGTGAGCCATGGGGCACATCAAGTGGAGGTAGGAGCGTGCATTTAGCCCCTAAGGCAATAGCTCATTATCCTAAAGGTGATGAGTCTAGAGCTTTTCTGGGAAACTTTGGGTCAGCCTTCCTCTTTTTAAGAACCAAGTAGCATCAAGTCATGGCAGATGAGTAAAGGGTGTGGGGAAGCTGATCCCCAGGGGAGGAAAATTCAGCAAGACTTGATGGGTGCCCACTCACTGGCCTACAAAAAAAATTGTGCTGAAGACAGCACCTTGTCACACAAGGTTAGCATTTTTTAGTATTACTAAACTTTTGTAGAAATCTAATCATAAATTATAATTATTTTAGTTACAATTCATATTGTGTATACATTTCTATTCATAATGTATTTCAATTTAGATTTAAATTTAATGCTTAGATTTGTAATAATGGCATAATTTATTTGATATTTCTATGGACAGGGCTATTTAATTATGCATTGGTTTTTGCCTCTCGGATAATCAGCAGCAAGGGGAGGCTTACCAAAAAAAGACAGCAAAATCAACTCTGTGTGCTATGAGCAGCCCACAAGTATTCTTTTGTCTCTCTGTGATTTAGGTAGGTCCTTAGTAATGTGCGTGGTGGGCCTAGTACCCTCCTGTCCCTTCCTGCGCCCAGTGAGAACAGCAGTGGCACCTGGTTTGTGATCCTGTCTAGAAATGCACTGTACATGTGGACAGTCAAGGTCTGTGTCCTCACTACTTGTTTGACATGACCCAGAGGTGGCATCCAGTAGAAGCAACACCAGCATACCATTGGTCTAGTAGAAGATATCACCCACAAGAATTTTTGGCTCTGACCCTACGGAGGATGTTTGGGAGGAAGGGAGAAGAGGGGAGAGTGTTTCAAGCTCTAGATAACAAGTGTTTGTTACAGATGAATGCTTTCATGACCAGCCCGTTGACAGTGCTACTTTGGAACGTTCACCTTTTAACTGTTTATAATAAAGGGCGTAAAAGTATTTAAGGAACTCTATGTATTTATTCCCTAGAAAATGAGCTTTTTCATATATCTATATCTGTCATACAACTGATTAAATAATTTTCTTTTACAATATGGGCCATGTTATTTTGAAATTAAAACAATTAAAACACTTATAATAATAATAATAATAATAATAATCAGGAACATAACTGGCTAGGGCAATCAACACCCACTCTCAGTATTCCATATTTGTTGGTCAGTCAAAGCCAGTTAATTTTTGTCAATACTTCCATTGCTGTCAGTGAGACTGCTCTGACAAATAAGACTCAGTTTTGACCCAGTTTAGTCATTGATCATGGTTTAATTAATCAAATAATGAAAGAATAATTAGAATGGTATCTATAGTAGGAGCAAGTAAGACTAGAAGAGCTTGTATATGGTGGATCAGTGGGAACTTGGAGATGGATTTACTCTTGATATTAGAATCCAGACACATTATTCTGTTTAACTTTTCATCTTTGGTTTCATATTCATCATGTGTTTTTTCATGTCAGGATTATAGGTCATTACAAATGTCAGCTTGTTAAGTCAGGCAAAATGGATCTGATAAGGAAGAAGAGCTGAAGAAAATATTAGCAATGCAAAATAAGTGTTTTGTTAAACTTTTAGGCCATATTGACATGAGCATAGACGTTGGATTCCCCGGGGACAACTAGCAGTAGGACACTTTGTGCTGCTGCTAGTTATCCCCAGGGAACACCTGTGCCATGTGCCTTCTGGCATGTGGTGGGTTACCCTAGGTGGGGTAGAGGAGGCTTGGGCCAGCACTGAGCTGGCCTCAGCAGCCTTACCTAGAGTCCTGGGGGCCTCCTGGGGCTGCATCAGTGGTGATCCTGGCACCTGGAGCCTGGCTGGAGTGTGGCTTCAGCCAGCCAGGCCTGGTTTTGCATGATACATGCAGCCCCTGCATGCACTACTTGGCTGCTTTTTTTTGGCATGGGGTTTTTGCCCCCTGGATATCCCTTGCAGCATGGAAAACAACGGCTGTGCAATATATGGCACCACAGGTGTGTCTGTGGCACCACATCCAATACAGCCATGGTCATCTGGATGTGGCCATAGTGAGCAAGCATTCACCATTGCCAAATCTGTTTCATATCAATAATTCTTTGCATTTCTGGAGAGCATACACATTTTCCAACTGCTGATGGCCACAGGCAGGCAGATTAAATACAGCATATTTATATGCAATATTGTTATGTGAAATATACTCCTCCTTGTAAACTTGAATTATCCTTTCTTTTTTAAAATACCATCAAGAAAGTTCCAATAATAAGTTGATCTACTACTTAATAGAAAATCTTTTATTTTGAAAGACAGTAGATTTTCAGACGATGATATTCCTTCTGCTATTTGGTGGTACACAGCATGATATACTAACAAAAATGCAGTGAACAGTAAGACAGTAGTGTAACTTACAATTGCCATATGGTTGGGAGGCATGGGGGCTTAGATGTAACATAAAGGTATTAACTAAATAACAGTTATCTGTGAATTTCAAAGCTATCATTACATCAGGGGACTATGATGTCTAAAATTGTGAGAGTTCAGATCCATTTTCAAAAGAGAGAGGTGGAAGCAGAAAGGTATTTTAAAGGAGGATATTTGATAAGATGATTATTTCTGTTCTTGCTGTATGATCTTTAGGGATCCTGGTTTTCCCTGATTAAAAAAATGCCCAATTTTTGAGTGAAAAAAGTAACCCCAAATCTACATTTTTCTGTTATTAAAATGAAACATCACCATATATATGGGAAAATGTGGATTTTGGGTTAGGCAGACAAGGTTCTTTGAGTGTATCTGATATCTTTTATTAGACCAACTTAAATGGTTGGAAAAACATTTTTTTAAAAGTAAGCTTTCAGGTTCAAAAACCCTTTGTCAGGCTGAGGAAGCTTCAGCAGTTGGTGTGTGCTCTTCCTGGATGGAATGAAAAGTAAAGAAGCCAGAGGCTGGGCTGGTATGGATACAAGATAGGCAGTCAGTCACCAATCTTAAAAAGGCTTTCACCCAGCAAGGACACTCCTCCAGAGAGATCACATGTTTGAAAGAGTCACCCAGAAACCATGTGAAGAATTGCTGCAGTACAGAAGAAAACCCTGCATGAATCATACACCGCTGGTTATGACATATCACCCCTTCCTCAAACCCATACGGAAAATCCTCAAACAATTGCAGCTCATGCTAGAAAGAGACCCTATTCTTAAAGAGATCTTCCTGGAGCCACCCATTCTAGCCTTCAAATAAGCATTGAACCTGGCTAAATTCATCACCAGAAGCAAACTTCCTGAGGCCCAGAACACACCAAATTGATCCAGACCATGCCACAACAAGAAATGCAAAACCTGCCAACACATCTCCACCACCCCCACAATTACTACACCCCACAACAGAGCCATCAGCATTCCTGGATCTTACAGCTGAACCACCAGAAATGTTATATATCTCATCCAATGCACCAAATGCCCAGATGGAAAAAATGTAGGAGGGACCAAACAACAACTGCGCACCAGAATGAATGCTCACTGGAAATCCATTAAAGACAAGAATACCCAAGTACCTGTGGGGGCACATGTCTCACAAGAAAACCCCTCTCTCTCCAATCTCTCAGTTCTAATCCTCAAAGGAAACTTACAAAACACTTTTCAGAGATGAATGTTTGCATTCTTTAAGGTGGAGCTTTCTCATTGACCCATATTTTGATGAGAAGTTGGTGAAGTTTTTGTGCTAGTGCTGTTCTGCCAGCTTTGAAGACGTTTGCAGGAATGCCATCTGGTGCTGGCACCTTGTTGTTCTTGGTCTGCGTGATGTCATGCCAGACTTCCTTGAAAGGTATAGTTGTGTTGGATATCTTGTCCACAAACCACATCTTCTTAGTTCCAGTGGAGATAGTATTGGCAAAATGTTTTGGACTTTCCGTTGTGAGAAGTGAGGTCTGCTATCGGCTGCAGGTTCTGGACTTTTGGTTATGAGAAATAATGTCCCTTATAGGCTGCAGATTAAATACTGCATGAGGAGTGACATCAGTACTAAATTAGTCCTTATTGCCATCACTTCAGACCACTTTGTTTTGTAAGATTGCATAATTTCCTTGTCTGTTCAATTACTGGGTTCTCTGTTGACAATACCAGTTAGTTCCAATTATG
>NW_017728947.1:84908699-84923787 GCF_001723895.1 Crocodylus porosus | reverse complement strand
GGGGCGGGTTCTACAGATACCAGCTCACAAGAAACTTACTCAAAGTTTCAGTAAGAGGGCTGTTTGTTCACGTGACAGAATAGATGATTTTGAAACCTTGATGGCTGGACCAAATATGAGCTGTCTGTATTAAGCTCTAAGTTTATAATTCCACCATTAGGTTTTCATAGGTGTCTAGTAACTGGACTGAGAACACCAACTCATTATGTAGGTGCCAAGTTTCAATCTGTGTTGACCTTTGCTGGACACCACCTTGCAACCAAGTAGAGAGAGTTTTATCCAATTAAAAATCCCTTGAGTTATTCTGTCCTCTTAATATGAAAAACTGAATAATAGATGGTATAGAGATAGATGAAATTCTCAACATCTACTTTGTTTCATTCTTCAACACAAAGGGAGAATAGAAAGAAGATAGGAGGCAGCTAAGTGAGATAAATGTGAATGAGGGTCTGGGAATATGAGGAAAGAGTCTTAATAAGAAACAGGTAAAAGAACACTTAAATTATTCAAAATATCTATAGATCAGAGAGGGCCCAATGACATTTAACCAAGGTTTCTTAAGGAACTGCCAGAGGAAGCATGACAATCCACTAGACATATTAGAAAACACAAAAAGCACGTAAAGTACCAGAGGACTTTGATGAACAGTAAAAATGTTGTCATAATCTTTGAAAGGAGGATGGGAATTTATTGTTTAGAAACAATAAATTATAAGCCAATTATCTTCAGAACTGGAAAAGATCACATGTTGTAGATTAGTGTATATAGCTTGATGGATTATATTACAGGATTAGATGGAGCCTGATCTCCCTTATTTTGTGTTGTACGTCAGACACTTTTGTTTCAGTATGCACTGGTTGTTCCCTGTGTCGAGTTTAAACTGCTGTTTAGGAGGTAAAAAGCTTTAAATGACCTGCGTTTTAACTATCTGAAGGTGTTTCTATATGACATCTTTGGCAATCCTGAAACTGGAGCTGAGGGAAAAGGCCTCAGTTGTTCCTGCTTCTACTTCACATGTACTACATGCAGAAACTATATTGTGTGGTTACCAATAGAGAGGTGCCAACTGCACACAGCACCATTCTCACACACATCCCCAAGACTGAAATCCTGAGTGTTTCTGGTATGTGTCCAAAAATGACCACACAACATTTTTTGCAAGTGGCATGTGTGCAGTGGCGTTATAGTGGACATGACTTCTTGGCAGTGGCCCTATAGACAGACCCAAAGAGACTGCTTGTTCACCCACTCCAAGCCACTACCTCAGATGAAATCAGTGTGGCCGTGGAACTGTGTCACTCTCAGTACAGGAAAGAGGTTGGCAGTTGTTTGAGTGTTTTCTGAAAGACCCCTTAGCTCTGAAATTCACTCTTGCTAAGTAAATTAAGCACTTAGGAAAAGGAAAAGAAAACACTTGAATGCAGCGACCCTCGTGTTGTTTCAAAAGCCATGTATATGGCAGGATTGAAGGCAGGGGGTTTTGTGAAGTGGAGTGGGTTTTGCTGTTGTGCTTGTTGGATGGAAATTAAAAAAAAAATTATATTGGCTTGATGAATAGCACTTTAATTGGCTTTAAATTTAATTGCGAATAAGGTCCCTAGAGTTCACGTATACTTTGGGTTTTCATTATGTTTAAAGTCTAAAGAATAAATTAATACATTTCAGAAATGGAAAATGGGAGTTGAGTTTGCAAAGCTGTCAGCTAGACGGGAAAACATTTTTTTACTTGTAATCTGAGTAAAATTGTTCTGTAAATCCTGAGATACAATACAAGTGGAACCCTATGGTGCCTTTTCAGCCACTTCTCAGAACAGCACTGCACTTTAAGCATTTCAAATGATTGCAGCTATACTCCTCTTGATATCCCACTAATTATAATCATGTCAATTATCATGTACAATTGTATTATTACACTGTGCTGTTAGAACTGTGACAAATAGCAAAGTCTACAACAGTGAATATACTTTAATTTCAAAGTGAGCTGAAGTGCTTTTAGTATATGCTGCTCAAGAGCCTACATAAATAGGTGCAGACATGAAACAGGTGTGTATGTACACCTGAAGGAGGAAAGGATAGATTCCTGCCAGGTTTTCATTCAGACCCTCAAATAAGTTGGCTCCTTTTGTGTGTGCCAATATGGCAAATACGTATTTCCTCACTCTGCAACATATAAGTTACTCTGCCTGAATAGAATTTAATTGTCTTCAATGGCCCTGAAGTCCACCTTGTTATTAATGTCAGGATTGAGGCCTAAATGAGTAACTACTAACGTACGTAATTAGACATATTATGCTGCTACTTGAGCCATCCAAGTCCCTGACTCCCTTTAATCAGGTGCTTAACATCCATGAATGAATCTTGGCCCCATGTAGGCATATTACAATTAATTTCATTGGATCCAAGATTTCATCCAGAATTAAAACTGGATTGCACATTGCCTAAACTTTGGAACTATCTGAGCTCTCTGGGTAATGTAATGTCTAGGCATTATTCATTTTTAGAGTGCCTAATATAATGGGATCCTGTTTGGAGTCTTTATGTTCCAGTTTAACAATTATAGTAAGTGATGGAGAGAGGTGTGTTGCTTGCTTACATTATTGTGGTGTTAGCGATATCACTGAATCCCTCATGGAAAAAACATTTCAGTCCTTGAGGTCCTTAAACTGGTTGGTGGGAGGTAAGTAAAGGAACTAATTTCAAAACAGTTATGTTTCAAGAAAAGTGTTTATTTGCAGCATATATAGCTTAGGCTTTGTGCTAATGATTTCACGTCTCAATCAGTTTTATTTTATTTTCTTTAAAAAAAATCAGTCCACATTTCTACATTTCTGCAAATTACTCATAATTACATCAATTTCAGGAGTATTAGTTCTTTACATCGTATAGAATTACAATGAGCTTTTTGGGGGTTTTGCTATTAAGTATAATTTAAAGAATTTTTTTTCCTCCTAGATCAGGTATGTTAAATATTAATTTTTTGGGTAGTTTCTTCTGGAAGTTAAAGCATATCTTCCATGATTCATTGTCTTGGATGGTGGCCAGCTATTATCATTCTAAACCACTTTATTTATTATCTTTTTCTAATGAATTTCTTCTATTTCATCTTTGGATCATAAGCTTTTGACATGCAGGAAGAGCCAGAGACTGATAGGATTTTTAAAAGTGTGTTGGTGCTAGGACAGCAGAATGAAAAGCCTTGAGTATATTTATTCATAGTTTATTGCCAAAATCCACAGGAACATTTTAGAGGGGTAAGACCCTCGTTCTAAATAAATAAATAAATAAATACACCTTGATTTGTAACAGGAGAGATAATCGTGCAAAAATCTTACCTGTTCCCTTTGTACTTAAAAAGTGTTTTTTCAGGTTCTTTGGCTCTCACATACCACTGCTTGTCTTTCACTGTCAACAGGTATGCTGCCTCCAGGGGAAATCAGGTTTGCAACAGTGGGTGTAGCTTTTCCCTAGGTGGTACTTGTAGCTAGCGTCCACAGAAAGGGGGAAGCCTTTAGGCAGTCACCATATTTCTGGGCACTCAGCCTCAGCTTTTTCACAGACTGAATGACTCCTTCCCATGCTTCAAGGGTAGCACAGCTACATGTTTTCATATCTTTGGAGCCATAATTTGGCTTAACTGTGAATCTGTGTTGTGCTCAAAGGGCGTATCTTAGAACTTTCAATCCAAGCAAGAGAACGTGTCATGGATTCCCTAGAGGAGAACACGCTTGGGACCACCAGCCTTATACAGTTTCTTGGAACACTTCCTGAAGCTAACTCAAGTATAGCTTCTAGCTACCATGGACCAGTACAGGCTAGGAGCTGACTGGCTGGGCAGCAGCTTTGCAGAAAGGGGCCTGGGGGTTACAGTGGACAATAAGCTGAATATCAGCCAGCAATGTGCCTTGTTGCCAAGAAGGCTAATGGCATTTTGGGCTTCACTGGTAGGTGTGTTGCCAGTAGGTCAAAGGAAGTGATTATTCTACTCTATTCAGTAATGGTGAGGCCACATCTGGAGTACTGTGTTCAGTCTTGAGCCCCTTACAGAAAGGATGTGGACAAATTGGAGTGAGAGTGGAAGGAAACAAAAAGGTAACTTATGAGGAAAGACTAAGGGAACTGGACTTATTTAGCTGAGAGAAGAGAAGGCAGAGGTGGGGTTCAACTACCTGAAGAGTGGTTTGAAAGAGGATGGAGCTGGACTGTTTTCAGTGGTGGCAGATGACAGAACAAGGAGCAACAGTCTCAAGTTGCAGCAAGGGAAGTTTAGGTTAGATATTAGGAACCTTTTCTCACTAGGAGGGTAGTAAAACACTGGAACAGGTTACCCAGAGAGTTTGGTAGAAGATCCATCCTTGGATGTTTTCAAAATCTGGCTGGACAAAGTCTTGGCTCGAATGATCTGAGATGATCTGGAGATGGTCCTGCTTTGAAGAACAAACAGCACCAGCATGAGAGTGCTTTATGAGTGCATGCCAGTGACAACTGAGTGGGCGAAATAGATGAGATGGCATGAAAATGACCTGGAGTGAAACAGTGGGGAACTGGAAGTGAATTTCCCACACTGTGCAGAGCCATGCAGTGAAGGATTGCCCTGACAGGGGTGATTGATGGGAGCCCACACAGAAAGGATTTTCTACTAAGGCTGACTCAGACAAGCCAGAATACTTATCCAGAGAACTAAAGTGGCAGCCAGAGCTGGAAGACTGGATTTGGAACATGGAGAGCTCTGCAAGTGATAAGAGGATGTCAAAACCATGAGTAAGGGAGGAACAAGCATTATTCAGTATATGCTCACTACCCTTTTGGGACTGCTTTGGATACCCGTGCCCATGCCTGGTCTACTGGACTTAATTGACCTGAGCTATTTTCCTTACATGTTCTGGAAGAGATGCAGACATCAGGCTGGCGCTAGGTGGGGTGTAGGGGAGGTGGTGCCTCAATTGATAATGCCTGTGTGGCTGATGACAGCCGAAGTAGTAGGGTGTAAAAACTACCTCCCTTAACAAATTTGTAACATCAAAGTCATTGGCAGGAGAGAACAGTCAGCTGTTCAATTAGCCATCATAGTGTCACTTCAGAAGTGGACAGAAGCAGCTAGTCACCCAGAAAAAGGCAAGAGATTGGTCAGGGATTGAAATGGTCAATTACAGAGTTAAAGGTTGTAATGATGAAAAGTTCAACATTTAACATTTAGACACCTTGCCACCTAATGGTGGCATCTAATTCACAACCTTGATTTGACATCCAAGGAATGGAGACCATATGTAGCTAAAGCATAGTATTCACAGAAACAAACATTTATTTTAATCAGTAAAAAATGCTCAGGAGAAGTAGGCAGCTTATTCCTTATTCCTTGGAGAGTTAACTTAATTCCAGGCTGACAAGAAGCTCCTACTTTGGGTCAAGTTGAATAGCCCTCAATACCCTTTGGAAAGTAGACATCTAAACTAGGCTGGTCCTCTCTCCAGTAACCTGTAGCCTGTTTATTAGTAGGACCGTGTGAATAGGGAACTCTTGGATTTGGATTTGGATTCAGCTAATTTGGATGCCAGCAATTTGATTCTGGAAATTCAAATTGCTTTTTCAATTTGATTCAGCCAAATTGGCTTTGGAAGATTTGGAGCTGATTCAGAGAAATTTGGAGATTCGGCCATAGAGTATTGTGTGAGGGGAGGCAAAAACCTCCACAATACATCCCAAACCCTTGCTCAATGCACCTGGATACTCGCCATAGGAGCCAAGACAAGCAGCAGCTGGAAGGAAACACCAATGCAAGCTTGGCAATTCCACATTTGCCTGAGCCTGTGAATCAGCGAGCACTGGAGGCATGGCTCCCGAGAAGCGTGGGCTGCTCAAAAAGCAGCTGGAGATGCAGCCATGCCTCCAGTGCTCGCTGATTCACATTGGCCAGGAGACACTGGCTGCAGAGCCAGAAAGCTCAAACCCTGGATGCCAGAGGAAAGAGGGCAAGGCAGAGGACCCAGATGGGCAAGGCAGAAAGCAGCCCCAGGAGCCAACAGGGGCAGGGGAGCCCCCCTGGGGAGCAAGAGTCTCACAGGATGCCACAGGGGAACAGTGGGGCTCTGACCAGGAGCCCAGATGCCATGGCTGAGGATGGCCCCTCAGGACTGTGGGCATCTCTGGGCACCTGCAGGCACTCCAGTGAGCAGAGCACAGGGGATCATCCGCGTGATCCAGGGACAACATGGCAGACCCTACAATGAGAGACTGCAGGACCTGAACCTGTTCAGCCTTCACAAGAGAAGGCTGAGAGGGGATCTGGTGACCATATATAAACTCACTAGGGGGGACCAGAAGGGTTTGGGAGAGATTTTGTTTCCCCTAGTGCCCCCTGGCATAACAAGGAATAACGGCCATAAGTTGTTGGAGAGTAGGTTTAGATTAGACATCCGTAAGAACTACTTCACAGTTAGGGGGCTAGGATCTGGAATCAACTTCCAAGGAAAGTGGTGCTGGCTCCTACCGTGGGGGTCTTTAAGAAGAGGCTTGATGCCTACCTGGCTGGAGTCATTTGAGCCCAGTTTTTCTTCTGCTCAGGCAGGGGGTCCAACTTGAAGATCTACAAGGTCCCTTCTGACCCTACTTCTATAATTCTGTGATTCTATGATCACAGATCCTCTGGAGGGGGAATTAAATGACACCAGCTGGTGGGACCAGGACAGCTTGACCACAGGTCAGCAGGGCCCCAGGGAGGTTATGCTGGGAGAGCTGGCAGAGACTGGGCACAGGGTGGCTACCTGTCCCCATGCCCACTAGGATAGAAGGGATGGATGAGTCCCCCAAGGGCCCAAGGACCCAGAGAGAGGGAATCTCAGGAGCCTGCAGGAGACGCTGGCCATTTTTTAGTTAAGTTTTCTTCAGTTACAGTTTATCCCCAGACCAGGCAGGTTTAGTTGCCTGGGGGGGGGGGGGCAGCCCAAAGACGAGTGATAGACCTGGAAAGACTGACAACTAGGATGACCCAACCCCTTTGAGGTGGGCAGTATGGTTGAGGCAAAATCATCCAGGGGAAGATCTGCAGTGTGCAGTGTATACCCAGGCTGAGGATGTGGTAAGGGTGGGGTAAAGGGGAGGTTGGAGCCCCATGAAGACAGTCCAGGGCCAACACCTCTTCAGGCCACCTATAGGAAATTGCCTCCCCAGTAACAAACATCAAAGATGTGGCAAGTGAGAAGGGGAGCACCTGAATCATCTAGGTGGCACTGAAACCTGATCTCACTCTGACATCACTGGGGGGGCAAAGTACCAACCAAAAACAGGACAAAACCCTATAACGCCTACAAGTGACAAATTGGTGCATTGGCTGGGGATAAAGGACCCACCCCAGGGCCGAGCCAGGGGATGGAAACACAGGCAAGGCCCATGGCAGGGATGAAGGGCATGCAGCAGACCCTGAACCTCGTCGTGCAGATCCTGCAACAACAACAGCAGCAGGCAAACAGATGAATGGCCTTGGATAAGCAGATGATGAAGCAGCAGAAGCTGATGAGTCAGTACATGGTGGACCTGGAGATCCAAAGATAACAGCTGAAGATGACCTCAAAGCATTCCTGGAGACCTTCAAATGGGCTGCTATGGCTGCGGGCCTGGACAAGTCCAGATGGGCCACAAAGGTCGGGGTGTTGTTGGTGGGTTCTGTGCAGGCATCTTACATGGCTGTATTATGCCTCACAGCCCAAGACTACGACCATGTGAAGGAACAGATCCTATACTGCCTGGACATTACTCCTGAGCATTACCATCAGGTGTTCCACACATGAAAGAAAAAGGAGGACAAGGCCCCTGGGTCCTCCTTCAGAAATTAACAGACCCCCAGGAACAATGGATCCAACCTGCCTTGGCATCCCGAGATGAGATCATGGATACCTTCCTATTGGAACAGTTCCTCATGGACCTAGAAGAACATACCAAGAGGTGGGTGCGGCAACATTGTCCCAAAGTGTCTCAAGAGGCACTACAGTTGGCAGAAGATTTTGACTGTGCCCAGAATAAGATACCCTGAGAGAAGGGGGACAAATTGGGGGCATCAGGAAGCACTAGTAAGACCCCGTGAGAGGTGGGGGGACTGGGAAGGTAGAACCCCCAACTGGGCCCCACTGTTGGGGTCAACTTGTTTCCACTGTGGAAAAAGGGGCCACTTCATGCAGGAGTGCATGATGAATCCACAGCTCATGGCTCCAGAACCAGATGGACAAAGTGACGGCCGAGGCATCCCATACTGCAAGAGTTTCCACCCATGGGAACTGTGCAGCCTGTGTAGTACAGCAGATGCAATCCAGTGAGACAAGCCTACTGTGATGCCTGTGGTGGTGGGGTGTGCAGTCTGTGCCATCCTAGATACAGGGTGTAACCAGACACTGGTAAAGGCTGGCCTTGTTTCTCAAGAGGAAGGAACAGGGTCACCCCTATCAAGATGCTTTGCCTACATGGGCAGGCTTCTATCTACCCCAGGCGGAAAGTCCAGGTGACTGTGAAAGGGGTCACCAGGGAGATGCCAGTGGGGATAGTGTTGGACCTAACCTACCAGATGATCCTAGGCTGGGACTGGCCAGACATCTATGAGATTCTGGAGGACAACTGAGCCTGAGAAGAATGGCATGAGTGCCTAGTGGGGGAAGAAGCCCCAGAAGACCAGGGTGAAAATGAAGGGGTCCTTTGGGACCTGGAGTCCATTGCCAGCGGAGCCCAGTTCTTGGAGGCTCAACAGGAAAAGCCTGCATTCCAGGCCATCTGGGAGATGGAAATCACCAAGCATGACCAGCAAGTGGTATGCCTGAAACTTTGCGGTCAGCGACTCCATTGTGAGGTGAAGAAGGGGCTGCTGTACTGTATCACAAGGGGATGGGGAGGGGTGGAGCAGGTAGCCCAAATCCTGGTGCCCCATTCACACCAGCTGAATCTGTTATAACTGACTCATACCAACCCCCTTGGTGGGCACCTGGTCCAGGAGAAGATGGTGGATCCAAGTTGGTGGATAGATTCTTTTGGACACATCTCTACTGGGATGTAGAGCAGTTCTGTGCCATTGGCCTGGGGAGCCAGTGGGTAATCCTAAAGAGACCCCCCAAGGTGCCACTCCATACCATACCAGTTATTGGGGAACCTTTTGCATGGGTGGCATTGGACATTATGGGCCTGCTGCCCAAGTCATCTGGGGGGGTATGCAACCCATTACCCAGAAGCCATTCCACTGAGATCAGTGATGGGCCCTTGAGTAGTGGATGAGCTCCTTAAGTGGGTCTTCTGGGTAGGTCTACCCCATAAGATCATCATGGACCAGGGTACAAAGTTTATGTCATACGTTATAAAAGGCCTCTGTGGGGTTCTATGCATAAAGCACCTCCGCACATCAATGTATCATCCCCAAATGAATGGGCCAGTGGAACATTTCAATGGGACCCTTAAGGCTATGCTCCAGCAATGCATGCAGGAAGACCCACAGTGGTGGGACCTGCTGATTCCTCCTCTGCTGTTCACCATAATGGAAGCACCTCAGACATCATTGGGCTTCACCCTGTTTGAGCTGGTTTTTGGGCATACCCCACAGGGCTTGTTGGATGTGGTATGGGAAGGATGGGAAAGAACAGAGGGAAGAGGAATCCATTCATCTCAGTATGCACAGACACTGAGAGAGAGGCTGTAGGAGATGAACCAGGTGGCCGGGGATAACCTGAGGGAGGCCCAGAAATGGCAGAAACAGTAGTATGATAAGAACATGGGAGAATGCGAATTCCAAATAAGATAAAGGTACTATTACTGCTACCCAGACCCATGAGCAAGTTCCTGACCTGTTGGCAAGGACCTTTCCAGATTGTCCGTAGGGTCAGCTCAGTCGATTATGAGGTACTGTGACTCAGACATAGATGAGAAAGACAAGTCTATCATGTTAACCTGCTGAAGCAGTGGCATGAGCTGGAAGGTTCCTAGCTATGCCAATCCCAGAAAGAGCTGGGGAAGGCCCTAGATGAGCCAGCAGGGCAAGGAGTCTCGGTAGGCTGAGACCTCATGGCTGAGCAGAGGGGACAGCTGGCAAGAATAATGCAGGACTTTGCTGATGTGTTCACTGAGATACCAGGGAAGGGCCAGGGCACAATCTATAAGATCATGACACCCAAAGGAACCATAGTGAGGGAAAGGTGAAGGCAGACACCCTACCAACCATATCCAGTGGTAAGAGAAGAAATAAGAAAAATGCTGGAACAAGGAATTATCAGGGAGTCCCAGAGTGCCTGGCATAGCCCAATAGTAATAGTCCCAAAGGCCGACAGAACATTGCAGTTGTGTATCAACTTCCGCAAGCTCAGTGCCATCACACAATTTGATGCCTTTTCTATGCCCCAAGTGGAAGACTTTCTGGAAGGAATAGGACCTGAATGATTTATATCCACCTTTGACCTGGCCAAGGCGTGTTGGCAAATACCCTTGCGTCTGGAAGATAGGGCCAAAATGGTATTTGAGACCCTATGGGGACTGTATGAGTCCTGCAGGATGCTCTTTGGTCTCAATGGTGCAGCAACAAACTTTCAGAAGTTGATGGACTGGGTACTGGCTTCCCATCACCAGTACACAGCCGCCTACATTGATAACATTGTAGCATACATTGAAACATGGGACCAGCACATATGCACAGTTCGGGTGGTACTGCAGGAGCTAAGGCAGGCAGACCTGATGGCCCACCCCAAGAAATGTGCACTGGGGAAAGCTGAGATGAAGTACCTCAAATTTTTGGTGGGGCAAGGCCGAATCAAACCATTGGACAATAAGATGGCCACTATACAGAGGTACGAGATCCCACAGATGAAAAAGCAAATGAAGGCATTCCTAGGCCAAGCCAGCTACTATAGGCAGTTCATTCCCCATTTTGCAGGGCTTACAGCCCCCCTCACAAATGCAATCAAAGGGAAAGGAAACAGAACCACAACACTAGAGGAGGAACAGAGGAAGGCCTTCAAAGGAGTCAAATAGGCCCTCTGCAGGGAGGTGGTGCTACACACACCAGATTTTTCAATGCCATCTATCCTGCAGGTCAACACATCAGGCCAAGCACTGGGGGCAGTTTTATCCCAGAAAGTGGAGGGGCTGAAGAGACTCGTAGCCTACACCAGCAGAAAGCTCAACGATCAAGAAAGAAGGTATGCTACCATTGAGAGGAAATGTTTGGCCCTGAAATGGGGGTAGAGATGCCAGCTTTTTTCAGTTAAGTTTTCTTCGGTTACAGTTTAGTGCTAGATGGGCCAGGTTTAGTTGCCCTGGAGGCGGGGAGGAAGGGGCAGACCCAGAAAGACTGATGGCCTGGAAAACCCAACCCCTTTGAGGCGGGCAGTGTGGATAAGGCCAAATCATCCAGAGAAGATCTGTGGTGAGCTGCTTCTACCCAGGCTGAGGAAGTGGTAAGGGTGGAGTAAAGAGGAGGTTAGAGCCCCATGAAGATAGCCCAGGGCCAAGACCCCATCAGGGGACTGCTTTCCCAGTTCCCAACAACAAACAACAAAGATGTGGCAGGCAAGAAGGGGCAGCACCTGAACCATCTAGGTGGCACTGAAGCTTGATCTTACTCTGACATTGCTGGGGGGCAAGGCACTGACCAAAAAGGGGCCAAAACCTTATAACACCTACAAGCAACAAGTATAATGAGGAGTCAATGAAATATCTATAACTTTTTTGTTTTTTGGCTGATTCAGATGAAACTTGCAGGGATAGTAGCCTCTGCTGAGGACGTGAATCCTGCCAATAGGGCTGTGCAAAGCTTTGGTTTGTGATTTGATTCAGAGAAGATTTGGCCCAATTTGGAGGCCAAATCTCCAAATCCGAATCGAATCGCTAGAAGCTTAAAACTTCCCTAACTTCCTTGCAGGCTCCGAATCGATTTGGAAATGATTCAGAAGAGATTCAGCAATTCAGGGTTTTGGAAGGCAGTCTTTACGGGGAAACAGAAACTTAGAAGAGTGAGGGGGAGCAGGGGTGGGAAGCAGGGGGGGAAGGACTGACATCTGTAGCTGGCCAGTGACTGTGACTTCTCTTTGATTGTCCTTCCAATTACAGTGTCAGGGGAGGGACATAGAAACAGCATAAAAGCCTTTGCCTTCAGGCTTGCTGTGCCTTTTGTGAGGTGGTTCTGAGTGAGTAACAGCATTAGAAAGGTACTGGGCTGCCTGGCTTGCTTCCTATTCAGTCAGTTGCCTGCTTTTTTTTGTTCTTAGAAAGGATTGGATAGGATATCGTTTAGCTTAGTTTAGTTTAGCTTAGAATCTCTCTTCTTTGTACTTATTCAATTCATTTCTTTCAATTTATATTTGTTCTCTCTTTTCTTTTTTTTTGCAATACTTTTAAAAAAGAAAGCTCGGTGTTTTCCCTGACAGTGTGATCCATCACACGTTACACACACTCATGCACACATAGATGTCATATATTCATAGAAGAAGAAGAGATTCTGAATCAGATTATATACAGTTATTAGTTATTAATATTATTATAGTTAGTTTACATACAGACTAAAGACACCACAGAAGTCAGGCAGATTTGGGTTGGGACTAACACACACAACACACAATTCAGGGTTTTAAAAGAAAGAGATATATTATTTTAGGTACACATTACAACACAGAAGAAAAACAAGAAGTACAGTAGTAGTCACACATTTGCATTAATAGCACATCACAGAAGAAGACACCATATACAGTTTTTAATAATCAAAGCAGAGTCCAGTGCATGCACGCAACACAGAGGAAATAAAACACACAACAGAGTCACACTTCACATTCATAATTCGTAGTAAATAAATACATCATAGCAGAGAAGAAGAGAGCACACATTTTTACATAGTTCTTAATAATTATTACTGAATCAAACAATCAAAGAAGAGTCCAGTGCACGCATGCAACACAGAGGAAATAAAACACACAACACAAAAGGAGTGACACACTCACACACACCTGTTGCAGCTCAGGAAAGATTAATATGAAGCATGCTGGAAAGGCAGGTGCCAGGTCTTCTGGCAGTGGAGGAAGACGGGGTAGGGGGAGAGCTAGAGCTCCAAGTTCCACCCCCCCCCCCAAAACATAGATGCATCCTCTTCCCAAGTATACATGAGGCTTCTGCCATTGGAAGCAAGGAGGTGGGAGCAGTACCTGTACCTGACGTTGTTGCACCTGCACCACCTCACCTAACTCCAGAAATAGGCACCAGCAACAGAATCACTGTCTCCTCCACCCCAATGTCATCTCCCAGCATGAGACTCCCACTGCAAGAGGAGGAGCTACAGCTGGAACCAGGAGACCTGAGCGCCCTGCCTCAAGGAATTCTGGGGACCTAGGAGGAATCAGAGTTTGTGCTCCACACCCCTCAATGTTCCCCTAGACCCAGGTCTCCTTCTGGAGAAAGCAGCACCTCAGAAGAGGTTGAAGTTGTAGAGGTTCAGGCAAGTGGTTCAGCTGAGGTAGCTGCTCCTGCTGTTGTGCCTCAGCCTTCTGAGGAGGGGGATAAGGCAGCATCCCCACCTTCAACCCAGAAGCGTGAGTAATGTAGTGTGAGAGTGTTTTGAGCTGGGAGGTGATCCCAGGTTTACTATCTGCCAGCGCTGCTAAAGGCAGATCTGCCAGGGCAAGTAGGTGAAACACTTCACCACCATAGCGATGCTGCTGCATCTCAGGAGGCAGCAACCCCTTGCCCTTTTTCCTGCTCAGCCTGACACCAGTATGAGCATCCAAAGTCCCCCGCTCACTCCAAAGCCCCCGTACCTCCAAAACAGAGGCAGGCCACCCTGGAACAGTGGGAGAAAGATGGACAGAAAGGGAGGTGAGTTGCAAAAGCAAGTGAGACCACCCAGAGTACTGGGGAGATGCTTGTTCTGGATAGCCAGCTATTATCCCTAGTTGAGCAGCCAGGGTTCAGGTGGCTCATGGCGCTCATTGCCCCATCTTACCATGTGCCCACACATACCACCTTTTGCAGGATGGTGGTGCCCTCCCTATATGAGGCATGCAGGAAGTAGTTGAGGGAGGAGCTGTACAAGACAGGGCTGCACATAGCCTTGCACTTCATCTCCAATATCTGGAGCAGCCAGGGTGGGGATCATGCCTACCTCTCCCTCACAGGGCACTGGTGTGATCAGTAAAGCCGTTGGCGGGCTCTCCTCCAAACCAAGGTGCTGGACGAGTCCCACATGGCAAAGGAGATCATGGTGGCCATGAACTACATGGTACAGGAGTGGCTTGTTGGGCAGGCTGAGCTCACCTGTAGGTTCATGGTCACCGACAATGGGGCCAATATGATCAAGGCTGTCATGATGCCAACTTTGTGGGCATCTGCTGTGTGGCACACAAGTCCCACCTCATAGTCAGAGATGCCTTGGAGGGTGACAGGGCTGCTGGTGATGGCACCATCACCACTACCACCATAAGCCAGCTGATTTTAAAATGCAGGAAGCTTCAAGGGGGGCAGAATGCTGCAGGAGAAACAGACAGACCTGAGCATCCCGCAACACAAAATCTTGCAGGATGTGGAGACTCAGTGGATGTCCACATACTTGATCCTCAAAAGGCTGGTGGAAGAACAGAAGGCCATCCATGACATGGTCTTGCATGAGGAGATCGGGATCAGTGGCCCCCTGAATAGAGCTGAGTGGGGTACCATCTCCCAGATCTTGGTGGTCCTCAAGCCCAGCTTTGAGGCCACCAAAACCCTCAGTGCTGGCAATGCCCTCCTCAGCCAGGTGATCCCCATAGTAAGGGAACTGGAGAACCAAATGGAGAAGTTCCAGGGGATCAATGTTTCTGGCTAGGGCAGGCCACTGTCACCAGACATGAAGGCATTGGTGAGGCGGCTGAAGGAGGATATCAGGAGATGGCTGGATCCCTTGTGGTCCAGTATGGTCCACATGCATGTATGATCCAAGAGTGAATGGCTGGTGGGCCGCACCCAGAGGGTGGTAGTGGATGGGTCCTTCTCAATCTGGAAGGACGTGGGCAGTGGGGTTCCGCAGGGCTCGGTCCTCGGGCCCGCAGTGATTTGACCAGGGGGTAAAAAGCACCCTGTTCAAATTTGCTGATGACACTAAGATGTGGGGGGA
>NW_017728947.1:84894768-84908031 GCF_001723895.1 Crocodylus porosus | reverse complement strand
TTAAGAGGAGGTTAGATGAACACCTTGCTGGGGTCGTTTGACCCCAGTACTCTTTTCTGCCATGGCAGGGGGTTGGACTAGATGATCTGCTCAGTTCCCTTCTGACCCTAGAAACTATGAAACTATGAAACTATGTGCACTGGCAGCATCAAAACCCTCGATTACAGCATGCAGGTGCAGGTCAACAAAGTTAGGGAGGCTGAAGGACAGAGGTGAGGGGATGTGGAAGAGGGGGATCCTCTTTCCTGTAGCAGCACTTTCATCACCAGCACCGCCACCAGCACCTGCACCTGCACCAGCACCAGCACCAGCACCAGCCAGTCTCCTCCATGCCAGCCACTGCCAATGTCAGCCAAGGGTATGACTTCAGTGCTGGGGTCCAAATGCACCAGACCCCAGCCTCGGGCAGGTAGCACTAAGGCTTCAGTAGCTATCTATCTCGCTGAGGATCTGGAGCCACTGGACTTCAACCCTTTGGCCTGCTGGGCAACCCACAGCCAGATGAGGCACCATAATGCATGCATGCACACAGTCCTGGCTGGGGAAAGCCCAGATCTGTCACATCTTTGACAGGCCTGAGGCTTGCTGGTTGTAGTGCAGTTGTGAGGCTCCTGGTGTGCTCAGCTAAGCTGCCTGGGATGCCAGCTTTTGTACTGAAAAACCCTTTGTCAGGCTGAGGAAGTAACTGCAGTTGGTGTGTCTCCTGGTCCTGGATGGAGGGAATAGTAAAGAAGCCAGAGGCCGGCCTGGCATGCAATATAGGTAAGAAAGCTAGTCAGTGAAAATGGAAATGGAGATGTCGGGGTGAGGGACAGGCTGGGGGGAGGGGGATGTAGCAGCATAGGTAAAAGTGCAGAGGTACCTGGGGAGTCAGATGTCCAGTATGGACTCTATATGGACTCATATAGACAGTGGAATTCTGACACATTACAACCTGCCAGACATCTGACTTCCCATGTTGTACCTCTGCACTTTTGCATGAGCTGCTACACGCCCCCCGCCCCCGACTCCCCTCCAGACTGTCCCTCACCCCCTAATGCCTCCACTTCCATTTGCACTGTCTGGCTTTCTTGCCTGCATCGTGTGCCAAGCCAGTCTTTGGCTTCTTTACTATTCCTTCCATCCAGGACCAGGAGACACAACCAACTGCAGGTACTTCTTCAGGCTGACAAAGGGATTTACCTCCACAGTGTTGTGAGCAGCAGCTCAGCCGGATGTTGTCTTCTCAGCTGCTGGCAGCAGACTGCTCCATTAGCCCTGAGAGCCAGGATCTAAAACAGCTGCCTCAGGGCTGGCCTGAACTTGCCAGCTACTTGCTCTTAGCCCTTAAAGTGGCAGGCACCAAAGGTGCTCTGCCACACCTTAAATATTCATGAGACCAGGACTGGAACCCAGGTCTCCCAGATGAGCACCCTAGACACTAAACTACACAGTCATCCTTCCACTTACTAGCCCTATGAATAATTATGTATTTTATACAGCATATAACTTGTGCAGAAGGAAACCAGAGAGCCACACCCAAGAATATCCAATAATCCAGAGGTAAGGAACTCTGTTGAGACGTGATGACCTGGTTTCAAACTCTTCCTTCAAATCAAGCAGAAGTGGCTTTAGAAACGTGGACTTCAACTTCTCAGATTAGTTGTCCAACCACTAGACTATTGCATATGAAACTGGGGGTGGTGGAGTGTGTCTTCCTGAGGGCATGTTGTGTGGAGCACAGTGTGAGCACACCTACCCTATTGAGATTCTTAAGAGAGCTAGACCAGGGAAAACCTTCTTAGGACTGAGATGATTCTGTACCACTGTTAGAAACATCGAAGCCTAGGGGCCTTATTAAGGGAAAATGTGGGGGTGATGTTTCAAGCGCAAGTTGTAGCTAAATGTTGGATTTAAGTACTTAAATAAATAAGCCCTTCAGTTTCTCTTGAGAATTTAACATGTAAGTGTCAGAACTATCTGACTACACAAGCTGAAAATGTCATCACAAACAGGTTTTAAATCACTTGAAGCATCTTTTGAAAAGAGAGAGAGAATGCTTCCCCCTCCCCTCCCTTTGTTGGTATGTTTATCATTTTGCTTGTAGCGTGGTAGTGTCACTATGGCTACATATTAAAAATAAGGTCTGGGCCCTTAGTTGCTTTTGGTCTTGTAGGGTTTAGTTTGGTCCAGCTGTCAACTAATTGTTACACACGTTTGAATCAGAATGACAAGCAGAGACAATCAAGATGCTGGTGTTCTTGGAAAAGAATGGTTAAGCTGACTGGATGGTAGAATGTCAGCTTAACCCAACTCTGCTCGAACACCTGGGGCTTTCTATAGCTATTTAATCAGCAGGATCTTGGCTCTGACTAAAGGTACTCGTGACAGATACCTGTCAGAGCCTCAGCAGATGCTGAACTTGCTATGGGCACAAAAACACAACCCTATTTAGCTATTCGCAATTAAATGTTGTAATTTAAAAAAAAGGAATTTAGAGAAATCAAAGTAGAAGCGCTTAAAACGTTACACAGTGTATGGATAACGTTTGAGAACAATAGCCTGCAGAAATCCTAGAGTAACTACCTGTTCTTATGATGTTTTTCTTTCTCTCTGTCTATAAAGCCTTTTGGTGTTTAACTTAGTTAAATTAAAAGCCATGTGGGTCAGGGATAATTTATTTTCTTTGCTTGAAAAGTACTTACCACAGTTTGAATTGATATGATTGATTTTAGGGGTGCATAGTGCCCATACAAATTGATAATGCTTTTAATCTGGGTTGAAACATTGACATCTAAACATACATTTAATTTAACTTTTTGTTACACAAAAATTTCACTGACTGCAATCAAAGTTTCACATGAATAAAAATTGGTGAAGATCTCACAAATAATGTTTTATGTCTAATGTATGTTATTAAATCCTGTAAGACTAGATCCATATTGAGCATACTGAAGGCAACCAAAAGTGTGAAAAAATGTAGTATACATATTATAAGCCTATTCTTTGTTTCTATATGCAATAGTGATGGATGGGATTAGTGCAGAACAGAGTTCCAGTTTCATTAAGTAGTCTCAACTCATTCAAAGCACTTAGGCTTCTAAAATGATCTGGGTTTAGCTCTTGTTCGTGGTTTTTGTTTTATATGGTGAAGAACTTCCAAATTCTTCAACTGTAATGAGGGGCCCATTGTGTTAGGCATTATATAAATGCATAGTAAGGGAAAGTTCCTACTTTAAATAAAAATGACAAAGACAGAGAAAAAGTTGGAGTGGAAATAGGAAGCACAGAGAGGATGAAGTGATTTGCCAAGGATACAAGGCTAGTAGTAGACCCAGCATTGGAAATAAGATCTCCTGATCCTGTCCCTGGGCTTGTGAGAAATACCTGTCAAAGAGCATTCATTCAAATTCAGCCCTAAAAATAGTATGTTAAGACCAGACAAGGTTATTGGGGTAAATGTGATATCTTTTTAGACCAACTAAAATAGTTGGAAAAATTCTTCTTTGCAAGCTTTTGGGTACAAACACCCTTCATCAAGCTAAGGAAGTCTGCATTTGTTGCCCAAAAGCACACTAAATAGATCCAGACCATGCCAAGACAAAAAATGTAAAACCTGCCAACATATCCTCACCACCCCACAATTACTGCACCCCACAACAGAGCCATCAACATTCTTGGATCTTACATCTGCATCTCCAGAAATGTAATATATCTCATCCAGTGCACCAAATGCACTGATGGAAAATATGTAGAATAAATCAAACAACAACTGTGTAGCAGAATGAACACACACCAAAAATCTATCAAAGACAAGAATCTCCAATTACTCGTGGGAGCACAGTTCTCACAAGACAACCACTCTCTCCAATCTCTCATTTCTAATCCTCAAAGGGAATTTACAATACCCCCTTCACAGATGAACCTATGAACTTCACTTCATCAATGTACTGGATACAAAAAATCATGGACTAAATATAGACATTGAATTTATGACACAATACAACCTGCGTGCCATCTAATACCACAGGTAACCTCTCTATTATTTACCAGCTACATCTTATCACCAGGTCTACATTCCCCTTCCCTCCTCCCCCCAACCTGTTTCTCACCCATTGACTGTCTCAATGATTGGCATTCTTGCATACTGGCCTTGGGCTTCTATTCTCTGCTATCCCATCCAGGAGGAGCACAAAACAACTGCAGACTTCCTCAGCCTGAAGATGGGTATTTGCACCTGAAAGCTTGCAAAGAACCTTGCAAAGCTTGCAGATAACCCAAAAAGCCTTGTGTGCCTATGTCCTCAGACCAACACGGCTACAACCAACACCCCAGCAACATGGAAGATACGTTAAGATCAAGCATTTAAAAATCAGAAGATAATTCAACCCACTTTAAAATACTGTGACATGAATATAAAATAAATTCATAGATTCATAGATCGTAAGGCCAGAAGGGACCTCAGAAGATCATCGGGTCCAGCCCCCTGCACCAAGCAGTAAAGATAACTGGGGGTCAGGTGACCCCAGCAAAGTGATTGTTTAGTAGGGGTGCGTGAAGCATCGGTAGCTGATTCAATCTGGAGGAGATTTGGCTCAATTTGACCGCCGAACTCCAAATCTGAAGTGAATTAGGAAACCCATTAAAAGCTCAAAATCAAATCAGAAGGTTCTGAATTGATTTGGAAAATACTTGGCACCGATTTGGAGATTTGGCTATTGACTAAACAGGCAGCAGTCCTCGAGGATGCTGGATGCAGCTGCCTTCAGCTAGTAAGTCTGTTGTGGTGGGTGGAGGGGAGAGGGAAAGGGTGTTGGGGGGCAGATCAGTGCCCCGACAGTGAAGGAGGGATTGGGGGTGGGACAAGCTGCCCAGCTGGGGGTGTGGGGGGCTGATCAATGCCCCCACAGTGAGGGAGGCATTTAGGCTGGGGCTGGGGCTGGGGCTGGGCCCGGAGCTGGGCCCGGAGCTAGGGCAAGCACTGCCCAGGGAGGGGGTGGGGCAGCTCACACCACCTTGTGCTGCTGGTTTGGGAGCTGTCTGTATGGCAGCTTGACCAGTGGCTCTTGTTGCTGCTCCTGCCACTGGTCTAGGAGGGCATGGCGGGGCATGGCCTAGGGTCTGCATGGGGCGGGTGGGGCCAAGGCTGCCTTGAGTGGAAGGCAGAAAGTTGAAGGCACTGGGAACAGGGGCTGTGCCCCTACACTGCTCCCCAGCTGGTGTGGGGCTGGCGCAAGACTGAGCCACTGCACTGCCTCTGAACAAGTGGCAGCTTTGTCTTGGCTGGGCGAGCAGTGGCAGAGCATGTGGGGGGGGAAATGAGTGGCAGAATGGGGGTTTTGGAGGCACTGCGGTGACTTTTCAGGTGGCATATGCCCCCCTACTCCATGCTCAAATGATGCTTGCCCTGCTCTGCCATGTTTCACTGGGTGGGGAGTCCTGAACCTGTAGTGGGCAGCCCATCTCAACCCCATGCACAAATCTGGATGGCATGTGCTCCCCATGCCCCCCTGCCAGGTGTGTGCAAAACAATGGGGAGCCAGCTCCTGTCCCACCCCCAAGATGAGCTGCCTGCATCTCTGTCCCACTCTAGGCCCTGCAGCCTTGTATAGCCCTGGGTCCCAAGACCCATGCACCACCCCAGCTGGGTAGCAGCCCTAGCTCTGCCCAACTCCCTCCCTCACTATGGAAGCATCAATTCCGCCTGCCAGACTTACCTGCAGGGAGCTGTGGGAGCTGCTCTCCTGACTCCCTGGTGGCCATGAGCATGTGTAGGTCCACACATACACATGGTGCACCCTGCCTGGCCACCCTCTGCCCACTCCCTCCATGCCCTTGCAGGCTAGAACACTGCCAGCCTGCAAGTGGAAACCATCGTTTCCCTGCATTTTTCTCCTTTCAAGGAAAAATCTGAATTTTTCTTATGAAAATGAAAAAATCTTGGTTTTACCAGTTTTCCATGGCAAACAGAAAACCTAGATCCCTGGTGTTAACAGCATCTTCAGTATTTCTCTGCTTAAAACCAGGGATCTGGGTTTTCTATCTGCCATGGGAAAAAATGTGGTAAAATCCAGATTTTCTCATTTTAAGGAAAAAAACAGGTTTTTCTGGAGTAAACAAGCAGCAAACAAATAGGGCTTTTGAGGGTGGAAAGGGATAGAGGGATTGGGAGTTGTGCATCCTGGGATGCTGGAGGACTAAAAACTAATTACTTTATTTTCAGGGAGCAGACCAACAATAACTTATGTTGACCTGAGGAAAGCAGTCAAGGATAACCCTCAACCCAAGTGGTTTTATTTTAAAGCACTTAGGCCATGTCCACAAGAGCACAGACATTTGTTTCCCTGGCTACAAAATAGCAGCAGCACATATTGTCCTGCTGTTACTTGTCCCCATGCCATGTGCCCTTTGGCATGTGGCAGGTTACCCTAGGTGGGGTAAGGGAGGCTGGAGCCAGCAACTGTGTTGGCTCTAGCAGCATTACCTGTGGCCCTGGGGGACGCCTGGGGTGCCAGCGCTGGCAGGAAGCCTAGCCAGCAGCACGAGTGTGACTCTAGCCAGCCAGGCTCTGGTTTTGGGCAGCACATGCTGGTGCCATGTAATCCACAGTACTTTTTTTCAGCATGGGTTTTTTGTTACCCTACCACCTCCCAGGGTCAACCCCCTCCACCACGCCCCATGCTTTAAGGTAGCAGCATGGGGAATTCTTGCATGTGCAGTGTGTAGCACTGCAGATGGGTCTGTGGTGCCATGTGCTGCTTGTTCATGCTCATTTGGACTTAGCCTTAGAGGGCATTTAGAATGGGTTCAGACTAGGGCTGTGCAAAGTTTCAGTCACTGATCCAATTCAGAGGAGATTTGGCCTGATTCAGTGGCCGAATCCCTGGATCTGAATCAAATCAGGAGATCCTTTAATCTCTCTGAATTGAATAGGAAACCTCCGAATTGATTCGGAGAGATTCGGGAAGTTTTGATGATTCAGACATAGGCACAGTTTTAAATGTTTTTTCTACATACTTCAAAGGTATCAGGTGGCTCATGAATGCTGAGATGGTGGGGCAGATAGAGCATCTCACAGGAGCACTGGAGGTCCCCAGTGTGCTCAGCAGCAGACCTGGAAGTGGACCAGAAGCACTTCCATCCCACCCTCCCTCAGTTTGGTGACTGGTGCCTCCTGGGTCTCCTCCCCCTGTGGCTGATCGATGAGGTGGAGGGGTATGGGGGGCCCACAGCATGCAAGCATTGGACCCAGAAGTGGTCCAGAAGTTCTTCCAATTCACTTCTGGGTTTGCTGCTGAGCACGTGGAGGACCCTCCTGTACTCCTGTGGGACACTCCATCTGCCCCACCATCGCAGTGTTCATGAGCCATGCCTGGTACCTTGAGGTGTGTAGAAAAAACATTTAAAGCTGTGTCTATGGACAAATCATCAATTCTCCCAATTAGCATCAGATCTTCAGATTCAGATTTGGTCAAATCAAATTGGGAACAGTGATCCGAATCAAAGAATCGAATCACTAGCCCCGATTCGGGCTGAATCTGAATCAAATATGGCCTCTTTGCACACCCCTAGTTAAGACCCTTTAACATGTAACTGTTCCCATTTTAAGTGCTCTTAGAATGGTTTCAAGGTAATCTGTAACACCACCCTGAGACTGCCCGACTTTATATTGGGACTGATTAGGTAATCAGATGAAAGGATTTCAACTGGTCTGAGTCTCCAACAGTATGATGCTATCTCAGTGAAGTGCAGTTTAAAAACAAAGACATCAAAAGTATTTCCCACAACGATTTCTACAAATCATTGTTTATTATAGGTTCTGACTGTTCTGAAATCATTTGCCTGCCTGCTTGCTAATCCATTGATTCCAGTGAAAGTGAAAATAAAATATTTTCCCCGTGGTGATTTGTTTACATACAGTATGCAGAAATAAAATCAACCCTTTCCTGCTGAGACAAATTGTAATCCAAAAGAATTGCCTTAGTCCTGCTAACATAAATGGAAAATAATTTTTAATAATCTGGTGAAAATAATAAAAAAACCCATTTAACAGTTAAACTATAAACAAATTAAACACATTATGGCCCCACTTGTTATGGTTCTAAAATCATCTGGGCTTGAAATTAAGATTGGCAAGCCATGACTACATTTAGCAGAGAAAATTAACTATTAATTGTTCTATTTCCCTGTATCCTATTTGAAGTTTGAATATCTAATAGGTCTCCTTTATAACCTCTAACTGGTATACAGTGCAGCTTCATTGGAACTCTTCCTTAGAGCTTCAAACATATAACATGAATCAATTTTTATTTGTAAATTTTTGGTTTGTCATTGCTCATTCCAATTTGCCCTTAAGTTTTGCTGCTTCTGTCATTGCCAGGGAAATAATATCAATAACTTGAAACTTAATACTAGCTTTTCACTTTGGAAGTTCTGAATAAGTGATACCAAGAGATGAGTCCTTATTACGGAGATTTCTTGAAGTACATGCACAAAATTATAAAGAAGCTTTCAACTGAACTGGTTTACTTTGTAGTTTTAGGTTCTAATTTTGATTTTTCTGAAAATACCAATAACATTGATGCCTGTGGAGCAAGACTGGGTGCGTCTACACATGATGCTAAGTTGCTGTAGCAACATGCTATGGTGACATAGCATTGGCAAGCAAAAAACATGACACTGCATCTATGTTGCCATAGCAATGTGCTCCCTTGTTATAGTGCATTGGTAAGGCGATATAGCATCTAAAAATAACTGTGCCACTGGCATGGTGCACTATGGGCTGCTACTGCACCACCGTTTTGTACTTCCAACAGGAAGGATGAAATGATGGTGCAGTAACAGTGGTGCCATAGGGGCATGTGTAGATGCACCCACTGTGCATAACTGACAGTATTGCCAGCTCTCACAATATTATCTTTTACTGCTTGCTAATTATATAAAAGCAATTGGCAATGTTCTTAAATTTAATACAAAATGATACATAAACTTTCATCTGGAAAGATTCTGGATACATAGATGCCTATTTTATGTACTTGTGTAGCTTGCATTACCACAATATCCATGTTCCTCATGATCTTTTAATGTAGTTCTCCTCACTCTATTCCTGCTCTAAGCATACCTAGCATACTGAAAGTGTACATTCAGCATCACTTACTTTTTATGTGGATGAAGCCTAGTACTTGCAGCATGCACCAGGAAGTAGGAAATTGGTGTCCTAGGCCCCCCTTTGCCTAATGCTAAGCCAAATGCTTCTCTCCTACCTCTTTGGGAGCTGAGAGTCCCTAGTTCTGATTCCTGCTTCTAGCACAGTTCATGATACTTATTAGGGGCTTCTAGCACAGTTCATGATACTTATTAGGGGTGTCTGAAGTGGGCCCTATTCAATTCAGATTCAGATTTGGCTCTAATCAGGGACAGTGATTTAATTAATTGATTCATATCACTGTCCCTGACTCGATTTGGCTGATTCCAAATCTGAAGATTCAATGCGGATTCAGAGAATCAGCAATCTGGACACAGAAACAGCTTTAAAAGTTTTTTCTACATACCTTGAGGTAGCAGACATGGCTTGTGATTGCTGTGATGCTAGGGTGCATGGAGCATCTCACAGGAGTGTGGGGGTGGGCCCTCCACATGCTTGGTGGTTTCCAGGTCTGCTGGGGAGCATGTTGGGGGGTAGCGATGATGCATAGGATGTGCCCTGGGGTGCACGTGCATCCCCTGAGAGCATTGGTGCACCCCTTGACTGGCTGCGCTTGCCACTTAGGTGATGGGTGGGGGTGCAGGCGGGAGCACCAGTGCTCCCCCTGCAAGTGCTGGATGATCACTGCAGCTGCTCCCAGAAGCAGCCACAGCCACTCTTGGAAGTGGCCTCAGTGATTGGCTGCAGTGCAACCAGGACTGCAGGATTGGCGAGATCAGCCAGGGGGGACCCCTCCCGGTCAGCGGGACTGGCTGCTGGGGGGAACATGCCCCCCTCTGACTAAGGCGGCACCAGTCACCCATGCTGGGGCCCCCCTGAGCCCCCCAGATTGGTGATCAGCTGCAGGCAGACCCCGGGTTCCCCCCTAGACCCATGAGGCACCAGTCACTGAGCTGAGTGGGGTGCTAGGGAAGGGGCCCTGAGTGCATTCCCTGGCGGACCCAGAAGTGGACCAGAAGTGCTTCTCATCCACTTCTGGGTCCGCTGCCGAGTGTGCTGTGGAGCCCCCCGTGCTTCTGTGGGACACTCCATGCACCCCAGCATTGCTGCACTCATGAGCCCTTGTTACCTAGAGGTATGTAGAAAAAACATTAAAGCTGTGTCTATGTCCAAATCTTCAAATCTTTCTGATTCTTTCCAAATAGACTCACAGGGCTCCGATTTGATTTGGAGAGATTAGTCCTCTGATTGGATTCACATGTGGAGATTCAGCCACCGAATTGGGTTGAATCTCTACCGAATCGAATCAGGGTCCAAAGCTTTGCACAGCCCTAATATTTATCCCATGACTTTTAAATGGAAAATGAATAAACAGTCCCAGGAGCAAGAACTAGAACTCAGCACACCCAAGGGAGATCCCTCAGCACTAGGCTATGAAGCCAGGCTCCCTCTTGCTTACTCATCTCTCTGGTAACTTTAATCTTGCTTTCCTTTCCATACTGTGACCCAGCTAAGGCCCCTGGCAGATGTACAAATAAAGGCACCATGGCATCTTACGTGCAATAAATCATGCTTCCTGCCACGCCACACATACATGGTAAGAAGCACAATTATGGGATCAAGCATCAGATTGCATCATATTTTATTGCTGGTGCAGGAGGAGCCTGGGATCATGAGAACCCTGGCAAGTACTCCTGTGGCTGAAAACCCTGTTGGCTGATGAGGCTTCCAGGGTTTATACAAGTATGTCAGCAACAAGAGGAAGATCAAGGAAAGGGTGGGTCCCTTACTGAATGTGGATGCAACCCAGTGAGAAATGATGCAGAAGAGGCAGCAATAGTCAATGCGTGTTTTAATCTCAGTCTTTGCAGGCAAGGTCAACTCATAGACTGTTGCACCTAGCAGCACAGTTTGGGAAGAAGAGCGTCTGATAGTGGCAATAGAACTGGTTTGGGACTGTTTAGAAAAGCTGTATGTGTACAAGTCTAAACAGACATTCTTCTACTACCTTTCCTTCTTGGCTTGCTACTGTGCCCTACAGATATTCCCATAGCTTAAGAAAATCTCTTTTAGGCCAATTTTCTGGACATTGAAAGTGTTGATTCATTGGAAACTTTTTAAGGGAGGATTTTACAGAAAAAGAGTAGTTTCTTGGGTTTTCCCAATGCAAACTGAGTTTCACTTGTGTAAAAAAACACTATGTGAGTTCCTGATTAATTTGGGTTTCAATACGACAGCTTAGTTCCAGCGTTAACAGTTCTGGCACTTAACACTTGAAAGTGTGCAGCCTTGTGCACTGACTTCAACGATGTCAATGGGAGTCTTGCATATGACAGGACTATAGGGTTGGTTCTAGTCTGGGACTGAGTTCTGCTTTCCAATCAGCATTTTTTCCTATTGTAGCAGAACAACTAGATTTTACTTGGGTGCCCCTTCCCACACCCATAAGACAAAGGGTCTTGTTTTAACAAATGCGTAAACTGACATTGAAATCTGAAAATGTGTTTCACTCCAGCAAAAGAGAAATAGCTCAATGGCAGCTAATTATCGCCCAATTAAAGAGTTCATTTAGAGCCATTTACATTTCTTGAATGATGTTCAGGTTGAAAAATAAAAGTCTAATGAATAGAAATGTCTCTATTGGTGACCTGTTGTGGATGTTGTTGGATGGTTTACTTCACAAATTGGGCTTAATAGGGCAAGGGCAGGAAACTTCCTTCCTAATCTGCATACAAGTCCAACACTATAAAGTCAGCATCACAAAGAGTTCACAGCAGGGAAGGGAAATGTTTATTCATATTAAATGTATTCTTCCAATCCTAAATGGCTTTTGAACCTTTACAGGCTTGTGCTATGAAAAATGAGTCAACACAAGGTATTGCCATTCATGGACTGTCTTGTTTTCTTTTCTGGCCTTCATTTTCACTTCATTTTGGATTTGAAAAGTCTCATTAACTTTTAAAAAGTAGACACTCGCAGAGTTTTTTATGGCTCAGAAGGAGCATAAGTGAAAAGATGATGATGGTACTTATACTAATGAATCTGGGTTCTGCCATAAGGTCAAAACCATGGTGGTACCATGACACACACAGTCCTTGATGACCACAAAATGGATTATATTTCTTTGTAAGATGTATCATTTGTAAATATGTTATTCTCAGTTAAGTCTGTGCTTAGTTATCAAGAAACTTTAGCAATGACTATAACAGATGATGATGATGACTATAATTTTGTTCTCTTTGGAAGTGTTTGGGATGTCAATCACAATCCTAAACATGATATTTTGCAACATTTTGCTACTGAAAATAGACTCCAATATGAGGTAGTAAACTAATGTGCATTAGGCTGAGCTAATGCAACATAGCACATTTGCACGTTTTTTTAGTGATGCTTAATATGCAGCAGACTATTTTACTGACATTTCACCAATGTCATGCTTTAATATGCAGTAGAATAAGCCACTGTGCATTAAAGTGCATGTGTAGACTTTTCGTTTTAGAATGATGAAAGGGACTTAAATGAATGCAAGGATCTCAATTATGCAGTTATTAAACTGAATAAGGTATTATGCAAACTTTCTGCATAAGAATGAATTTTACCATGATTGAGCCAACTCCTGCACTGATTTTATGGAAATATTCCTGATGTACAAACATGACTTCAACCTAGTGAGTCAGTCAAGGGTCTGGAAGATGTTATTGGTTTCTCTTTCTAATTTCTCTCTTTCTAGTCACCTTATCTCATAGATGTTGGGCAAACACCTATTGACTGCTAGGTGTAGCATTCAAGTTCTTTGTTTTTATAGAACATTTTCTCTCTTTCTTCCTTTATCAACTACTCCCTTTGGCTTGGCTTGGATTGCCAGGTGCTGCCATTGCCTATTCTCCTGCCCCTTTCAAGGCCTGTAACACCAGCATCACTTTGGTAGAGCCAGATGCTCTATTTCTCTCTCAGCAGTTTGCTTGTGTCGTAGGTGTGTGGAAGATCAAGTGACTACGCAGAGGATCAGATACAGTCCTGAACTTGCTCTGTTGACTGGGTATCCATTTTTTTGCTTTGAATTCACTTCTTATAAATGCTTTTGTCTGTTCGTTTGCTTGCTCTATATCAGGGGTTGGCAGCCTGTAGGCCATGGGACA
>NW_017728947.1:84892226-84894218 GCF_001723895.1 Crocodylus porosus | reverse complement strand
CTTTTGTGCAACAGTGGCACAGATTTAAAGGAAGGCACGAAAGCAGTGATTTAAAGCCTCCTGCTCTATGTCCTCACCACCAAACTGGTTGTTCCCCATTGACATACACTGCACTCTTTGGTGGCATCTGGTAAGCAAATAGGGGTAAAGCAGGGAAGGAATTGAAACAGTCTGTTGCAGTAGTTGGGTCAGAAGTGCTAAGCCCACTATTCTAAAAGGTTGCTGACCCCTCCTCTATGTAATGACTCAAAACTAGAGTCAGAAACTCATAGTTGTACCTGCAAATTTGGAGACTGGGTGAAGAAAGTTTTAAGAAAATCCAGGTTCTATAGGTCATTTTGAAGCACTTAAAGAATCAGCCCAAGAAGTCCCTAGTCAGCCACATCAAAGATCAGATTCTGGGTCTGGGGTTTAAATGAGTCATTCTAGATTAGAACACTGCCCAAATGTAAAGAGATAGTAACGTACATACTCAGCTAATACATAGTCCAACGTTAACTCCTGCTGAATGACACTAAATCTCAGAAATGCAATTAAATAAGCTGAATGACCCAGTATCCTACTTGTTATCTAACCAAATTCCTCACTCTTCTCCAAACTCTATGAGAAGAAATTGTAAGAAATAAAACAAATACTTACCTATCTTGAGCATATATAATAAATAGAATGGAGTACTAGCACTGATGATTGCTTAAATTCAGGGCTCTTATTCATAACAGTTCATTAATTAATAGCATGCACAAGTACACAACGGCGGGGGGGAAGCAAGCAGAACTCTTAAAAATGAAATTACTACTCAACTACTAACTACATAGTTTTTAAGTGGCCAGTCAGGTGAATAAAATGAATAATAGAATGTGCCTTACAAGAGGACAGGAAATGATGAGACTATGGATAACTGAATCAGGTTGCTATGCAGAGGGAAGAACTTGTGTGTGGGTGTGTATTGACTTATCTATTTGCTGTCTTTTCTCTCTTTTTCTCTTTACATACATATATTTATATATACAATATCTGTAACACGTTGCACACTGCCAACTAATCTAGCAAAAACTGCTGCTTTGAAGGATGTCTTTGGGAAAATACATGGTAAATCAAATAGAAAAATGACATCTTGGAGCAGTAATGCAAGAGGAAATGTGCTAGTAGATAAGGCACCAGAGTGGGACTCAGGAGATCTGGGTCCATTTGTCAGTATTGCTGAAGACTTTTACATGACCTGGGCAAGACACTTGGCCTTTTAAAAGCATTGTCTTAAAATCTCTCAGGAGTTTTACTTTATTACCCTTGATCTGCTTGTGCCTCTCTCCCTATTACAATACTTTGATTCAGCCTTTTACTATCTTCTCTGTTCAGACTGGAAGTTTTTCAGAACAGGAACTATCTCCAACTAGATATTTTGTATACTGCCTAGACCAATGACGCTCTTCACTTGGGTGTTTACACACTGGGTTCTTATTGGCATGTAGATGTTTGAATGCAAACTTCCCAAATGATTAGGAGTTGAATGCTGTTCTGGGGCTTATGCCATTGGGGACATGTCTACATGTGAAATTAATTTGCATCAATAAGTTCTGGCACATCTTGTGCCTGAGTTTATTGCTCCCATGTGTGCCGTTTGAATGTGTCCCCAGGGCCACAACACTTTGAGCCAGGTGGGCACAGCCCTAGCTGGCAGAAGCTTGTTGGGGGGGGGGCACAGCCTGCCAGCCTGGGGCTGCTCTGACCCAGCTTAGTGTACTGCAGAGGGGCTGGTTGGGGCACAAGGGTGCTCCAGTGGAGAACTAGCTGGCATGCAATCCCCACACTGAAGCACTCCTGTGTCCCAGCCAACCCTATCAGTGTCTACATGTGCATTTCACAGATTTCATAGATATTTGGGCTGGAAGGGACCTCAGAAGATCATCGAGTCCAGCCCCCTGCCCAAAGGGCAGGAAGTCAGCTGGGGTCATAGGATCCCAGCAAGATAAGCATCCAGTTTGCTCTTGAAGG
>NW_017728947.1:84877650-84892031 GCF_001723895.1 Crocodylus porosus | reverse complement strand
TAGCCTTATAGGGTTGTACATGTAGATGCCAAAACATTTACTGTAGTGCTAATTAGGTAACTCCTTAGTAAATGTTTCCTGTAGATGTGCCCTGGAAGAACAATTCTCTTGCTGTTTACAACAATAACTCAGATTCAGTACTTGTGCCTAATGCCACTATACTTTTAATTTTTTTTCACAACATTGGTTCTGTTAATAGCTTTTGTCATTAGTATGGTGATAGATTATAGGGGGAGTACAGCTACAAAAGGACTTAGCACAATGCTGAGCATTGCAATATGTAATTTTTGGGCCCTTTGCTACACAGTAGGATCCATGGTACCAAGTTACACATCTAGGTTCCATATATGATAGTTAGGCACCTAAGAATCGGGTCCACTAAAACAGCACTACATCAGAATCAATCAAAAAATCTAAGTGCTTTAGGATCTTTTTAGGCCAAAATGCTTATTTGGTTGTACAGCTACTGACTAAATTCACTCTGGATCACCTTTTGTGATGTAGATACCTGAATGATGCATAGTCCTGCTTAGGTGTTTACAAGGGCAATTTGGATTTGGTCCTAGATATCTAGGAACTTGTATTGTCAGATAAGTGGAGATCTTTGATGATTTAAGTGTAAGACTTAATAGGCACCTACACACGTGCCTGGTGTGTGTTAATTTGCATGCGTTGGAGCAGACTCAATTAATTGACTCAAGTAATCAACTCAGTGTATGCTAATTAGCACATCCCCAGGCTTCAAAATGGTGGTGGGGGTGCTTTAACTAAAGCTTGTCAAACAATGCTGAATACACGAGATGCTGTAGGTACTTTAATTAGAGCAGGTCTTGAGAGCTGCTCTGATTATATCTAATTAAAGTGTGCCCTTCCTCCCCCACACCACCCCTGTTTCCACACCCATTCAGGAGCACATGTCAAAACATCCAATGTGTCTACAGGGGCAGTTAGGTGCAACTTGGATACTATATCTTTTGTGAGGTTACCTCTTAGGTCCATGACATTTCCTAGACTCACTTTGCTTTCCCTCTTTATAAACATGCATAATAAAAGCTGAAGAGATTAAATAAAGGCTATTTAGGGGCATGGTGGATCAATCTATGTAAAGCTCAGTGATCACAAAAATTAGTACTTTATAAAGGATCCTTTATCAAAATCATGTACCATATCACATGTGTTTCTCGTATTACAATCCATTGCCAAAGAAAGATAATAATGTGAAAAGATTGGCATTATATTTCACTGCAGAATCCAATATTAGGGAAAAAACGATGTATTATGGGAGAAGGAAGTTCATTGGGACTAGTACAGCAGGTCCATAACTTCTTAAAATTTCCGGTGGAATGAGATAAGTGAGCTATATAACAGATAAGAAGCAAACCTAAGATATAAAAAGCCAGAGCACATGAAATTAAATTATAATATTATATTTAATTAGATTACTATAATTGAATATGCATAACTTGACCTGGTCCTTCCTATAGCGTTAACTTCATTTACTGGAAAAAATGTGTGAGAAAATGGGGGAGCAAATTATTCTTTCTATCTTTCTTCCTCCTTCCCCTGTCACCTCCCACACACACACCCACACGCTTTTATCCATTGGGGAAAAAAAGAGACAATAACATTTTTATCACAAGTGAAAAGGTACTTAAAAAGTTTTTAATGAATGATTAAAATTGTTTTGCTGACCTCTTTTTCATTTTTGCAATGAAATTTCAAAATTAAAATGAGTAACTATTTTTACTCAAAATATATTGTTATTGAAGCCATAATTTTCAATGAAAAAAATAGATATCAACTAGCTCTATCTATGTGGATGTAAAGAAAGGACTGCTGTAGTGAAATTGCAACTCTCCAAGGCTGATTTCATATCCTGGTTATATGTTTTAGATGAGAAACAGCTAAATGAAGAGGAGCCAAAAATGTAAAGGACCCTTACAAATGTATTGTCTGTTCACTGAATTGGAGTTGTGTTAACAGAGGATTTGGTACTGACTTTATCAATAAAATTTCATTTAGAATGGGTTTCAGGTACTCAGACCTACCCATGGCTGCAAACTTGATTTTTTGGGGGGTGATATCTTTTATTGGAACCAGTGTGTAGCTGAGAGAGATGTTAGACTGGCTTTTGGGCACAAGATGCCTGTGGTGAATTAAGCATGACTATATGGCAAGGACACAGGAGCCTATTAGCATACCATTAGCCTTGACAAAAGTAGCTTCAATAACCAGATTGCCTGACTGCCAGCTCGGTTAGTCTAGCTTTGATGCAGCAGGGGCAGTTCACTGGCTGCTATAAATGGGAGTGCTATCAAAGTCAATTGTAGTATTATCATTTATTCTGCTTAAAGGGTAGCTTTGTATTTCTTACCCTGCTCCTATTTTGTCTATATATGTATATGAGCACTAAAAAGGACAGAGGAGAAAGCTTGTAGTGCTAATTAAAAAAGCAACAACCCTCTAAATTAGAAAAAACTAATCATCAATAATGGTGCATTATGTGCCAGTAATAACTTGGATGACAAACAATAGTAGAGACCTATTTCCACACTCTGTTTTCTGTTTGAGAGGCTCTAACTTAGATCCCTGTATCCAAACTTCAGAAGATTTAGGCCCCAAACCACAACTTTGGTACCAGGCTGAATTCTAATTTTGTACCTGTGGCATGTATATTGTAATGAATTTTCTACAAGCTATCCACACTCTACAGCACTTGACCATAATTTGGGTGTTTAAAATGTCTTCCTGTGTACTAGAACAGGCAGTCTACAAACAAGGACTTGATTCAAGACTGTATACGGCATCAGTGAATTTCCTACAAGTCACGTGGCATTTTAGAGGGTCAGATTCTCCACTAATATAACTAATATAATATCTGTGCTAAAATGGACTTGGATTAGAAAATCTTGTAGGATAGAAAAGCAGATATATCCTGTGCACTAGTTACACAGGCTATCAGTGCCACTGGGTCTTGGCCAGTTCTTTCTCTTGGTTGCCCCTGGATTTTAGGCCCTAAACAGAGCCAGTTCAGAAAAACCTTTTTCCAGTGCATAGGATTATAGAGGTGTCCTTGTATGTGTCTGCCAAAAGTGCAGGTATTATGAGAAGATTTTTGATGTGTGTGTGTGCTTACTGCTGTCTCTGTACAATGTGAATCCTCTTAAGTTGAATTTTTATAAAAAAGTTAAGTTAAAATAGCCAGGGACTTACTTTATTGTGTGCTTGAGGGCATGGCAGTAGGGGGAGAAGCTATCTCAAAAGTCCAGGTGGATTTGTGAATTCCAAAATGCTTTAAGAGAGAACAGCAAAGATCCCAAAACCTTAATTGAACTGTGCTGAATCCATTCATCCCTATTATGAGAAACCACAGCAGTGCTCAGAATTCACTGAGATGTCCATTGTGGTGTATGATTAATAAAAAAGCACCATCCAATTCTGTTTCTAATTTATTACAATTGGTCTTTAGCATGTAAAAATATTTAATCTAGCTTTACAATTGTCCAAAAAAAGAATTTAAATATTTTTGATGATAAGATACCAGAGGCTATTTCCACAACTTTCTAATCAGTTAAGACACTTTGAAGAGATGATGCAAGAAAAATACATTAAATAATTTTTCTATAAAATCCTTGTTAAGCAGCACAATAACCAGTTCTCAGAATACTATGAGTGATATTGATTTTCTTATATTTTTCCCAAGAGAGCTGAGCTATGATCCGTGATTCTTATATAACCCCTGTTTACATTTCACTGCCTTTAGGTATTAAATGGAGGCTTAACAGAGCTTTGTGGCAGGCAAAATGACTAATTACCTGAGCTTCTGACCCTGTTCTGCCCAGGAAAGATAGAGCAACTATTGACATTAGTGCAGCCACCCCTATGTTTTGGCTATTGATCATCCTTTGGTGGCTATGTGTTGATAGGAGAGCTATAGTAATTGTGAAAATTATGCAATTATATGTACAGAAATATATGCAACAAGAATTGTCCTAAAAGCTTACCTTTGAGAGATGGGTTTTGACTTTGTTCTTGATTTGGGACTAAAAATGGCTTTCCACTAATATTTCTTGACTCAGACTCTCACATTTATCATCTCACCAAGCAGGCTGTGCTACTCTCTTTCTTGGTTCTCAGATTTTTCTTCTTTATTAATAGCAGATTTTTGGTTTATTTTAAGCTTTCACATCCATCTAAAACAGCAACTGAAGTGGCAACTGGAATGAAATGGATACTGCCAAGGTATTTGTCATTGTTCTTTAAACTTGTTTTTATCTCTCACTGTTGTTTGTAAATGATACCCATATCAAGCCGAACAATGAAATCTTTCTACAAATGGAGAAGTGCGTTCCTTCATTTCTCCATGTTGGTTTATTACTATCAGCATCACAGAGCTGCTTGCCTGCCTTTGTTATCATAGGGATGCCCTTGTTACTGGGCTGTACATATTTCGTTGTTGCTTTAAACTCACTGATGAATTCCGGGCTTCTGAGTTATTTTTAAAGGGCTCTTTTGCTACTTCCATAGGAAAATATTCAAGATGAAACAAGATACTTTTCTTGTAACTACTTAAAATTACATTTTTCTCAGAGACTGAATGGTAATAATGGATGGATGCTGGAAACAGAATAGTGTTCATTTAAGATATTTTTGTTAAAATGACAGACATTTTGCAGTGCTTCTACGTAGTGGGTAAGGTGGCTTCCTTGCTGTTATTTGTGGCAAGTAGAGATCTGAGAAGCAAACCACCCACATGGTTGCTGAACTTGCTGCCAGAACATTATCAGCAAAAAGTACAGAGGAGCACATTAAAGCCCTCTGTCTCTCCAGTGCTATATTAAAAACTAAAGTGTTCAATTTTCTTGAAGATTTGAAATTGAAGTTTTGTTACCTGTTTTATAGAAGTCTTTACCAGACTTTATGGCTGCTACTTTCATACTGTAAAAAATAAAAGTAAGAAAGCATGACTCACAAGAAGCTGTTTAAAATGAGTGGTGTAAAACAAAAGGCTGATTTCTCTTGTTACCCAACATTTAACTCAGAGATTTCAAATAAAGAGGATTGTTTTTCATTATGTGCCCTTTTTTACTGCCTTTTCTCTTCCTCACCTCTGCTCATTTGCTTTCATTTCATGTCTTGCTACATGATGAATCAGTCAGCTCAGGGGAAAGAAAGGGCCTGAAAGCTCTGACTATACATGAAAACATTCAACGTGGCTCAACAGCAATTTTTCCAATTGTCCGGAGCCAGGAACCAATAGAACACTCCTTTAAATAGATCCTCATGCTTTCTGCACCTCTCTCTAGAAGTTTCACAGGGGGGTTACCTGAGAAAGAGTGATGAATTACAGCTCCCAAAGGCTTTTTTTTTAATAAGTTACAAAGAATTGATAAAGGGTATTTTTTTTCAAATATAACCATACTACAAAATGATCTACAATGTTTTCTATGAATTTAATATACTGAGCTAGTTCTTTAACTGGTACAAAAACACAAAAATCCTTTGAAGCCAAAGGAATTATTCTACTTCACACCAATTGCAGATCTTTAACGTGCTGCAGCTGAGCACATGAGCAACCTAAGAGGTTCCTCCAAGCTATGGGGAGCACAAGCTCACTGTACACAATCTGTCATCTGTAGCTATAGCAAAATGCTAACATGATTGGCAAGCACTGTCTGCTTGTTTTTGTCTTTCCGGGTAACATTGGACCACTTCCTAGAATCATCTGGGCACATTTTCGGTAACAGGTTTCCTGCTGTTTCAGTTTGGACCATGGTTACACTGCTGAAGCATATTTATTTCATGTTGGTCCCAGACTCAGAAATTCTGATGTGATGCAGGATTAGCTTACTGTCCCTTGCTCTGTGTCCACCAAATCCCAGAAGAAAGGCAATGTAGCTGCCTTAAAGCAGCACTGAGCTCATGCCAATAAACTGTCCTAAGGTGGCTACATTATGTCATTTCCAGAAATCATCATGAGCAGAGTGGATGTGAGTGCGTGGTATGTTTCATGATGGCTCCCTTGGGTGTGGCATAGAGGCAGGGTAGCTGTATTTCTGATTCATCCTGCTCCCTCCCTGTGGCACACTGTCCTTTCTCAGCCCTTGTTTTTTTTTTCTTGCACTACAGATCTCAAGTTTGTTATCAGGCATTATCGGGTGCTTTGTCAATTATGATGTGTATGGCTGGATAGGGGCGAAGTGTTTGTCTTGAGGACTTGTTTGTTTATTGTTGTCTGTGGTTGCAATGAACTGGATGTGACAATCTGGGCATTCCTTCTAGCCCTGTTTTTATGTTCATAAATTGAAATAAAATCTCCTTTTGACATTAAATCAACTGTTTGCAGCATTGACTGAATCATAGAAATGTCTTGGGTCATTTAGACCATTTCTGCCAGGAAGAATTGTTTTTTACCATGCTTTGTCCACTACTGTGTTAATAATCTCTAATAATGAGACTTCCATCAGACCTTTTTTTTTGGGTTAACCCATAGTTAGCAGATCTTACAGAAAGTGTTCATTGCTAAGCTTTTCCAACCTTATTTGCTTTTGTTTCTTTCCAGTTATATTCGTTGTAGCAACCTAAACTCTTCCTTTGCTGCTTCATAATTGTCTTTTAGTCAATCTGTGGGTACATGTAAGAGCTGATATGCACATCCCACTAATGTTAATGGGAGTGTAAGCTGTAGGTGGCTCATTCCTGATGTGATTAGTGAGTTTGCTTAATTTATGAGTAATGGTGAAGCAAATGGATTTGCACATGTCCAGGGTATAAAGTGTTCAGAAGATTCTGGAAAACCTCACCTTAAGACCCCTATGAAGTAATGACCCCATTTTGGTGAGGGGGGCATGCAGAGACAGAGTGTTGATTATAGAACAAGATTCGGGCCAAGATTAATGCAAGGCCATCAGGAATTGATACTTTTGTTCTGAGGTCATAAGAGATATGATTGGTGTATTCATTGATTGATGGCTCTCTTGAAAGAATGATTGGATGGTGGATGATTGACTGTTATGGTCTGACTGGTACCTTAAAAGGAGCTTGCACCTGAGGAGAAGTGTGACCCTGGGGTTGTGCGTTTCTGGTGAGTCTGAGCTATCAGTGATGTGAAGTTGGTATGTGGTAACTGTGTAGAGATTCATGAGTTGTGAGTCTGAGAGAGTTGGTGAAATTAGTTGCCCAAGTTTCTTGCGTCTTGATGAGGTGTGAGAAGGTGTGTGGTGGAGACTGGTTTGCATGCCTCTCTGGTCAAGAAGTGAGGAGGCTTCCCAGAGATTACAGGCTGATGCTGTGGCCCAGTTCTCCCACCAGGAATTGTCACCTCAAAAACAAGGGGACTGTATCACCCTCTCTGTTGAAAAGAGCAAACTTTCTGAGGTGGGAGAGAAAGATCTGGGGATTGGGGCAACTGAGAGAGCTTGGCTCACATCTCGTGCAGCACTGTAGTCCTATGCTTGCCTGGCAGGGGAAACATTGGGACCATGGAGGTGATCTTCCTAGCCACACCAGGGAAGACTGTGCTCCTGGCATGGGGATAGTGCTTGCTAAGGTAATGTATAGTAAACCTCCCACTTAGCTGCTGGAGTGAGAAGGTTTTGGCTTTAAGCCCACTTTATGGAAATGAGAGACTTGCCCACAGGGCCTTAGGGCTGAGGGCAAGCAGAACTCAAGGGCATCCAAACTCCAAGCCTCCGGGGTTGGGCCTGAAAGAAGGATGCCCGCCAAAGGTTTTGGAAACATCTGAAGCCCCAGATGGGTGTGTAAAATGGTTGCCGGTAGTAGGGCCACTTATGGTTCTGGACCGACTCTTGGATTTGGAATTTGTTTTGGCTAATTTTTTTGGCTAATTTGGCTTGGAATACAGAAAATTAAAAGAAAAAAAAGAAAAAAAGAAAAATCACTGTCTGTGACTGCAGGAGCTGTCACTGAGACTGTAGCATAGTTAACAACTGAGTGAAACTCAGCAGTTTTCTTTCTATTTTGTTCATTGCTGTTCTGACTATTGTCTTTTTTAATGTGTACTTATTATTCTCTTTACATGTTAATTATTCATTCTCTTTAATAATATATTCCTGTTGTTTTAAACACTAATTGGGTGTCTGATTTCTTTATTATTCATAATGTCAGATTGGGCCTGGGCAGTAATGCAATAATCTGATATATTTTGCATGGTTCATTGTCTCATTTGCATAACTGCCCTTAACAGGAGTCTGTCTATGGATGTGAGTGGGTTTTAGCTCAGGTCCAAAAATCTTTGACATACTTTTATAAACCAATGCCTCAAACCCCTCAGATTAATATTCTATTTAATGTAACAAAACATACATAGCAACATAAAATATCGCCTTTTCTAGTGATGAGGCAACTTCAGATAGTTTTAATTTTGGAGTAAATTGGAAAAAGCTCTGGGGTTCAGACTGTTTTCTCTAAATTTGGAATGAATTTTTGGGTCTGTTCAAACTGATCCATCTACCTTCAATACTATGTATACTCAAATATATGATAGAACATTAGATTCTATACCTGGAAATATGTAAATTTGTTATAATTTTCCAGGTATAGAATCTAATTATTGGAGGTTTGCCTTGAATTTGTCCCCCTCCCACTGTTACAGCAGGGAAAATAAATGTGGGGGTTAGGTTCCCTGTACCCTCTGCTCCCCAACTTCTTCCCACCACTTTACTTGCACTTCCTGAGAACATGGAAGTGACCAGCAAAATTGAAAGCACTGACTTTGAAATAAATGTGCCTGTAGTAATTTGCATATAAGTAAATTGCTATGGGTACCCATAGAGTTAGTTCGTCTAGAATTGATGCATTTTAACTTTTTTAAAACTGTTTCAAGTTTTAGCACAACTACTGCATAAACACACTTTTAAGCAGCACTTTTATACCTACTTACATATAATACAAACTATTCAAGATAATAGTCAAAAAGCCAAAGGACTTACTATTTACCACACAGTTCAATGGGCTGGACCCCAGCAGAATCAACAGTGTTTCAAGCCATGATGACCCCATAACTCAGCACTGCTCAATATCTGTGTGTACTCTAGACCTTCCACAAACAATGCATGTGCCAATTAGCTCCCCCATTCATGATTGGAACCCAATGTTCTTGTCATAAGTACTGTGATCCTCCAAAAATGTATATGTCAATGATGTCCAGGGCAACCTGATCTGGTTTGACCTCATAGAGGGTAGGGCCACAGTAATCTGATGTGACAGGTTGAGAGAAGATGCAAAAGAGGAATGCTGGGTGAACTGTTTGGGACCTCATTTGATGACATTTAAGACTGGTGAATAAAGAGAAATAATTGGAGATGGGAAAGAAAGGCACAACTCAGATGTGGGAGTGAAGAGGAAGTAAAAATATATTTAGTGTAATGGCTCACCATTACTTGAAAAAGAGTCAGCACTGAGGGTGACTGAATGCAACGAGTGCTACTGTATATCTTACTCTAATGGGTTACAGTAATCTATCCCTGTGGTGCTGAATCGATGGAGACTCTCACAGTTCCCCAAGTGCCCAAGAGAAATATGTGATGAGCCCAAGTCGGTGGCACATGCCTTGTGGGACTGTTTTTATGCACAAAAGGTGTGGGAGAAGGTAGCCACCTATTTGAAGGAAACAGGAAGGGGAACAGGGATTGCTATCGAAAATGTCCTCTATGGGTTAACAGAGGGGATGGATGGGCCATGGGGTGTGAGGGTCCTTATCACATGTACCAAAGTAGCACTATGGAAAGTGCGTTCCCTGTTGGCACTAAAGGGCTCGTGCTTTTCAATGTCAGAGTGTTTGCAGTTAGCAATGCACGAGCTGCACTTCTGTAGAGGCAGAGAAAAGCATGGGATGGAAGGAGGGGATACAGCGCTCTGGCAAGGGCTGGACTTCAGGGGGTTGTTTCAGCCCTGTATAAGTATAGGATAGACTACGGGACAGCATTTGTTGTCAGAAAGAGTGGGTGAGGGCTTTGTAAGTTCCTTTCTGTTAAGTATCAATGCATGAACCTGTAGTTATATAAGAAGCAAGGGTAAGATGTTCACTGAATAACACTGGAGTTTTAAGCAAAGTGAATGAAACGTGGTTTATCATGTGAGTATTATATAATTTCTTGAAATTATATTTGTATTCCCTTCGTGAGGCCTCAGGTGGGGTCCTTTTTAAATCTGTTTGATATTGCCTGTTTTCCAATAAAATGTTACCAAAAAAAAAAAAAGGTCCTCTGGGAAAGCCTCTGATACAGTATCCCACTGGTTCCTTTTTGAGATGCTGAAACAGATGGGAGTCCCCCTGATTTTTATCAGTTGGATCAGGACCCTATACACAAATGTGAGCAGCAAAGTGCAGGTCGGTGAGTTCCTGAGTGCACGGATTGCAGTACAGTTGGGTGTCTGGCAGGGCTGACCACTTTCTCCATTCCTTTTCATCTGTGCAATTGAACCCCTGGCTTTGCACATTAGGCAAGACCTCAGGATCTGTGGATATCAGATCCCAGGTGGCAGCAGAAATGAAACTAAGGTCCTGGCCTACATGGCTGATTTGAAGATCCTGTGTTGAAGCAAGTGGTCAGTGGAAAGAGCCTGATGGCACACACAGGTCTACAAAACAGCAGCAGAAGCCAAGTTGAACATGAGTAAGAGCACCTGTATGGCTGTGGGTGAACTTGGGGACCTAGAATCCTTGGGGTCTCTGTCTCCCACATGGGCGTCAAGATCTTTGGGGTGGTATTTGACTCTGAGCTGAGGAGAAAGAAAGCATGGGAGAAGAGAGGCCAAGGTAAAACAGAAGTTGGGTCTGTGGGACTTGCGCTGCCTCTCAATCAGGGAGCGCATGGTGCTTGTGAAGGTGGTGTTGCTACTGGTGCTTCCGTACACTGCATTGGTCTTTCCCACTTCCAGGCAGGTCTGTCACAGAATCCAGGGAGAAACGTCCATTTTATTTTGGGGCTCCAGATGGGAGAAGGTAGCTAGAAAGAACTTGTATAAGGCCAAGCAAGGCAGGGGCAGGGGTGTGCCAGATATCCTCATGTTCCTGTTGCCAAAGAACACAAGCTAGTGGTGACAGGCATAAAGTCCAAAACAGCCTGCCTCATGAGATATTTTGCGGGGCACCTTCTAAGACACTGTGGCATGTTCATGCTGACCAGTGGAAGACTGTAGCTCAAGGATTCACTGTGGTTGTACAAGATGAGGAATGAATATCATGGTGTGTATAGCTTACAGAATGCAGGGCCTGTAACCATGACCAACCACAAGAAGATATTGGAGGTGGTGAGAATTAGAGACATCATGTTGCCTGTGGACCTATTCCTGGATGATGCTTGCGAGGCCATGTTGGAGCACATCTTCCACAAAGACCTTTGCAAAGAACACAGAGACTTGAACTGGCCAGTATCTCACTGAGCCCTTCTGGTGAGGGTTCAGAGACCCAGAGAGGGGCAGCCAGGGAGACCCAGCTGGCCAAAGATAAACTACCAAGGAGCCACTGAAATGATCAACCACATCCTATGGCTCTGCTCCTACACCAAGGAGATGTGGAAAAAGGTAAAGTGGCTCTGCAAAATGGTGACGGGGGTTGGATAGCTGACCAGAAAGGTGGCACTGTACAGGTACTTGACCAAACCCCAGGGGCACCATTTGGCCCACTTCAATCAGTTGTGTCCTGCATCAGGAGCACCCTGTGGAAATCCAGGAACCTCCTGATGTACAGGTACATGAACCTAGAGGTGGTAGACTGTGTTAAAATGGCCCTAAGTGAACTCCAGTCCTATTACCAGAAATTGGTAGCAGAGGACAGTGAGGACTCAGCCAAATCCACCTGGCAGAGCAACATTTGGCATAAGATCTTCCAAGACCCCCACAGTGGGGAAACAGACAGCAACAGTGAAGAGGATGACAAGACAACCAGATTTGAAGACAGTGGATCCTCCAGTGGGAGTGACAGTGACAATGGATGAACTGACACTTTAAACCCTGTAACCTGAGTGTGGGCTAAGGGACTGTGTGTTAGGGGTAGGGAGGCCAGTGGGTGGATGCGCTGGAGCATGGGCCCATGGGTACATGTTTTGTAATGGGTTTATGGGTTTTGGATGAGAGTGAAGGTATGTGATGAAAGGTGACTAGAAGGTGTGTGTGTGTGTGTAACTTTCACATATATATAAAGACATACATTCTTCCAAAAAGAAGACTAGGTTCCCATCAACAGCATAGATTCTCAGCTGCTTGGCTATGATCAAATGTAGTGGCCAGGTGGAGGACTGGTTTTATTGCTTAGAAAGAAGAAGGCATACAGAAAGAGGGGGAGGGAAGCAGTTTGATGAAACATGAGGTAGTGTGGTCTGGGACTAATGGAAAGGGGAAAGGGCATGGGAGGAGTAGACTTTATTGAATATTAAAGCAGTAAAACAACTGGCAAAGACTGTTTTTGTCTCTGGATTTAGGATCCAGATACCTTGTTTGGGGGCAGGGGGACCCACCCTCAGACTGACCTCAACCTTTCCATTTGATAATAGGCAAATTTAATGATACACAGGGATAACAAAAAAAGAAACAATACGAACAATCAAACAATTCTATATATCTACCAAATCCTAGGGCTATCATCAGAATCAAAATACATCTGATCAGGATGCAGGCTTCACTCTGAGGCTGTCTTTCTTAGGTGTCAGATGTCAGCATGGCATGTCAGCAGTCTGGAGGTGGGATGCTGAGGCTCACCCTCCAGTGGTGACCTTAAGGACCCTTCCCAGGGGACAGGGATTGGGACAGGGACATGGACCCCTCTTAGGGAGAAGAAGGAGGAGGAACCCAGGTGGGACAGGGAGGGATGGAAAAGTAGAGAAGGAGGGACTTTTTTGTTACTCTCAAGTCTCTGCTTTTGTATTCTCCTTCCCTCCTGATGACTCATGATGACTCTTCATTTGTGGCTGTCTCTGGTGGTTGTCTCTCTGTGGTCACACATACATGTATCCTTTTGGGCCTTCTCCTAATTTGGTCTGTTTCCCCAAAACTGGTACTCAGCCCTCCCCCACCCACACTGCTCCGAGGCCTTATTAGCTGGTGTCACTTATCTTGTGTTATGGGACAGCCTTGGTTCCCAGGCTGTGTGAGCTTGTTATGTTAGACAACCTGTCTGCCTTGAAGGCTGTGATCTCATGTTATGGCATGCCCCCCTCAATTCTTAGGCTGTGTCCATCAGTTGGCCTTGTCATGCTAGACAGCCTGTCTGCTTCCAGGGCTGTGATATATTCTGTGTTTGAGACCCAAGCTCTTAGAAATCAATTAACTCCTGTATATAATACATATATCTATACGTATAAGCCAATTCCCAAAAAACCAGACCTTTAAATACCATTTTGAAAGCAACAACTATGGGGATGCAATGAGGGGGAGGATTAGATGCAACTCTGTCAAGCAACAGCATAGAAGATTTATAAAAATGGGAGAGATGTGTAATTTGAATGGACAAACTGACTTTGTTTATTGTATCTGTAAACGTCAGAAGTGTGTTATCAAGGTGGAGATGGGATAAGATTATGCCCATATTGAGTGGGGTCAAAGCAGACATAATATTTTTTACAGGAATGTGGAATCCCATGGGAGAGGGATTACAAAAATTTTTGGGGCCCATCATGGTGGGCACGGTCGGATGTAAACAAAATGGCTGGAGTCGTGATTTTGCTCAGGAGTGAGGAAGTGGAAGTACAGCAAGTGCAAATAATTGTGAAAGGGAGACAGCAATAGATGGAGTTTGGGAAGAAAGAATTTTCAAAGATATGCACTGGCTGAAAGAGAAGGAAAATTTCTTAAACAAGGTTACCTTGTTTAAGAAATTAGAGGTGTATAGAAATTAGAGGTGGACATAAGCACTGAATTCTGGTGGGGGATTTCAATTGCATTATTGAGGACAGAGACAGGAGTGGGGATAGCAGCAGGGTAGCTAGACAGCTTGTCAAAAGTACTGATTAATATAATAAGAGAAGGCGGCTTAAAAGATGTATGAGCCAGTGAGAAGGTGATTACAAGGATGGAACCAAGTGGGTGACAGGTGTCAAAGATTGATCCTGCATTAATATCAAATGGGCTAGGGACTGGAAAGATGGAGATTGTGATGTGACCTTCAGCAGTCACCAGGTGTTGAGAATGGAAGTGAATTTAAATAAAGGCAAAGGAACTGGGAAAGGGGTGTGGAAGTTAAATTTTCATAGTTTCATAGTCATAGTTTCATAGTTAGTAGGGTCAGAAGGGACCTGAGCAGATCATCAAGTCCGACCCCCTGCCATGGCAGGAAGAGTACTGGGGTCAAATGACCCCAGCAAGGTGATTGTCTAGCTTTGTCTTAAAGACCCCCAGAGTAGAAGCCTGCACCACTTCTCTTG
>NW_017728947.1:84854832-84877099 GCF_001723895.1 Crocodylus porosus | reverse complement strand
CAGTGTTGAATCCCATCCTATTCTCATCTGTCCACCCCTGTAACCTGTCTAGGTTCGATTGTAGCCTATTCCTTCCTTCTAGTATGCCCACATCCCCCCACATGTTACTGTTATCAGCAAATTTGAACAGGGTGCTTTTTACCCTTTTGTCCAAGTCGCTAATGAAGATATTGAACAGTGCGGGCCGCCGCTGCCCTAACAGCCAGTCAGGCACTCTGGTCTTCCTGGAAGTGCCTGCCGGCAGTCCTGCTTTCAATTGTACTTGTACTTTTCAATTAGTACAAGATGAGAAACCTGTCACGAATATGTGGAATTGTGTAAAGGATGCTGAAGCTATACAACAAAAGTATCCGTGAGTGGTGGACAATGATTAAAAGAAGACCAAGAGAATTTTTCAGAGCTATTGGTTTAAGAGAAGTGAAGAAGAGGATAGAAGAGCTAGAACAACTACAGGCAGCAAGCATGAATTATTACAGGATAAGGTAAGAGGAGTGTAAGTGAAAGAAGAACTGGAAGACATAAAGTGACAGTTTGAAGAATGGTTCAAAAGGAAAATGGATAAGAAAATCCTTCTGACTAGAGCACCATGGGTGGAGATGGGGGAAGGATGGTGCAAGTATTTTTCAGTGAAATTGAGGAAAAGACGGAAACAACTAAAAGCAGTGAGGACTGAAGAAAGAATTTGAGTAGAAGAGAGAGCAAAGCTGTTGGACATAGTGGCAGAATTTAATAAAGAGCTGTACTAAAGGAGAGGAGTAGATGGAAGAAAAATGAAGGTTTTCCTTGAGGGGATAAAGGAAGGAACAGAGGATGGAAAGAAACAAAAAAAATGGAGAAGTTAAATATGAAGGAGAGGGAGGACTGTTTAAAAGCTTGTGAGAGAGGGAAGGCTCTGGAAAGAGATGGACTACAAGTGGCATTCTATGAAAAATGTTGGCAGTGGCTGGGGACAGATATAATAGAGATATACAGGGAAATAAGTGTGGGGAGATGGGGAGAATTTTGCAGATGATGTAATTTTGATATTCAAGAAAGGAAAGGGAAATGTGTTAGGCAACTGGAGGCCAATAACCCTTTTATAATGTAGACTACAAAGTTATGGCCAAAATACCAGCCAAAAGAATGCAGGACTGTTTAGCAGATGATATTCAAGAAGAACAAACATGTACCAGAGGAGTGGAGGACATCCCAGGCTCTATGGTTAATGAGAGATGTCTTATCAGATATGCAAGGGAGGAAAAGAAACATGGTAATAATGAATATGGACTTGGAAAAAGCTTATGATAGGGTTGAACATGATTTCACATTTGAAGTTTGGTGGAGGATGGGGTTTCCTGTCAAGACAATGAGGTGGGTTAAAATGTTACACAGTGAATCAGTAGCTGGAATACTGGTGACTAGTTACTTGAGCAAGCTTTCCGCATACAAACAGGGTAAGAGGGGGATACCCACCGTTCTCCTATCCTTTTGTGTGTGTGATGGAGCCATGGACACAGAGAATTAATGATGATAAGCTGATAAGTAGTGTGAAGATACCAGGAGGAGGAGTTAAATGTTTACTATGTATGGATGATGTGAACATAGTGGCTCAGGACAAAGTACCAATTGAGAGGGATTGAAGCATACTGAGGACTACAGTGAACTGTCAGGGGCAATATTTAATAAGATGAAAAGGTACATTGATGGGAGTAGGCAACTGGCAAAATTTATAGAAATTCAGGCTGTGGGTGGTAGAAGGTGTAATCAAGATTTTGGGAATCCCAGTGGACAGTGAAGGGAAAGGAACAAAGGTGTGGGAGAAGTTATACGTAGAAGTGAGACAGATTTTGAGACTGTGGAGTACTAGAACATTATCTTTCAAGGGTAAAGTAGCTGAGGTGAAAACAGTAATCTTGTTGACCATACTTTACACAGGTGTGGTGTATCCACCATCATGGCAGCAGATAAGGAGGGTACAGAGGCAGATATGCATTTTTTGTCAGGGTGTAGGGGAAAGTAAAAGAAGAAGGGTAGACAAAATGGAGGGACACAAAGCCAGGGAATTAGGAGGTGGGGAATGCCAGCTAAGTTTTGTAAACAGGCAAAAGCTTGAGAGAGTCCAGAGGAGAGCCAGGAGCATGATCAGAGGGCAGGAAAACAGCCCTTATAATGAGAGGCTGAGAGCTTTGGGACTCTTCAGCCTGGAAAAGTGCAGGCTCGGGGGGACCTGGTGGCTGCCTATAAGTATATAAGATGCATACATCAGGATCTGGAGGAACACTTGTTCACCAGAGCACCCCAGGGGATGACAATTTCCAACCATCACAAACTCTACCAAGACCATTTCAGGCTGGACATAAGGAAGAATTTCTTTACTGGCCAAGCCTCCAAGGCCTGAAACAGACTGCCTCCAGAGGTGGTACAAGCACCTACTATGGACTCCTTAAAGAGACATTTGGAAGTTTATCTTGCTGCGATCCTCTGACCCCAGCTGATTTCCTGCCCCTGGGGCAGGGGTCTACACTCAATGATCTTCTGAGGTCCCTTCCAGCCCTAATGTCTATGAAATCTTTGAACAGAGGGGGCGGGGAAGACTGTATGTTTCTGCTGTTACCTGGCAGGAAGAATGTTAAGAAGAGGAGGCATTTACGGGGGAGTGTGAAAAAAACTGGGTGTGGTAGGCACTGGCCCACTGTGAGATGATGAAGAGTTTCTTAAGGGTAACCATACTAGAGGGAGTGGGTTTAGTGCATTTGAAAGACCATTAGAAAGTGATTAATATGATAAGACAGAAAGACATGATAATAGTAGTTGGGAATTTGATGAAAGGACAGATGGCAAAAGTCTGGAAAGAAGTGACAGATAATAGATTGAAAGGAGAGCATACAGATATCATATGGATGATGATACAGGATATTCTTCCTGTGAGAGGCATGCAGCATAAATGGGGGGTGGTAAGACTGGCAGTGTGCCCAAGAGAGGGATGTGGGGCTGAAGAATCTATATTGCATGTATTTTGGGACTGCCCTTTTATGCAAGGGGTATGGGAGGGAGTGCATTGTTTTCTGAGGGTGGTCAATGTGAACTGTACTTTAACATATTAAACGGTGTTGTATGAGTGAATGCCCAAAGGGCTGGGGACACAGAGACTGATAACCATACTACTCTGTGACACAGTAGGTGAGAAACTTATTTTTGGTCAAGCGACTGGCTATCATCAGAAGATAATGTTTTGAGTTGGCAATACATGTGGATTAAAATGTGGATGGGATTGGAAAGGAGAAGGCAAAGAAGAGAGGGAGGAAAGAAGAATGGGAGTATTTCTTCCAAAAGGATGAGACAGTGGAAAATGTTGCTTCCTCCTGGGTTGCAGGTGGTTCATGAAGGGATAATATGTTACTGGTGGAAGGGATGTAATAAGAGCAAGGTATTGCTCTAGGGGAGGTTCTCAAGTTTTGTGTTAATGTAGTTTCTTTTAGTTGTTTTGCATGTTGTTTTTTTAAAAAGGTTCCAATCAGTATGCTTTCCCAATCTGGTCCATATATTTTATAGTCATGCTCAGTGTTGGCTGCATTTAATCAGTTTCATAGTTTGATTTCCATTACAGAGCACATGCTGCAGTTTAATCATAGACAATACATTTAACGAGGTTTCCTTGTTTGCAAATGTAAGACAAGGAGCCTTTTTTCCTAGGCTCATGTGGGGGAGGGGAGGGAAATCTTGCCTTATATTTGCGTAAATATGGTAATTTATATGCTGCAAGAGAACATGAAGTGTATAATATGCCATTCTTCCTTAATGGACTCTATCAGGGTGCATAAATCTAAATATGACACTATTTCTTTTGGTGCTTAGACCAAGTAGAAAATGGGTGCTTGAGGTTGTCTCTGCTATTTGTTGTGGAGTTTTGTTAGATGATGGCTCTAGTTGAATATTTTTTATTGATTTACCCTGCAATTGCAGGCTGTGCTTTAATTAATTCAGTTTACATAAAACAAATCCAGTTTGACAGGACAGTAAGAAGCAAACTAGTATTCATGCTACATTGATACTAAGGTGAGAAAGAGTTGGTATAAAAGCTGAATTCATGAAAGTTCTTCTGTGTGTGATATTAATTTGCACAGAAGGTCCCTTACCATCTGACTTAGATGCCTGAAATTTTGGTTAATATTTTATCTCCTTCCTTTTCAATCTTAATTCCATCCCACACGCCCCATTTATCCTACCCCTTTCTTTTCACTTTCCCAAACTTTGTGCTCCTTTTCCTATTTATCTTTTATTTTAATTGGCCTCAGCTGCTCCTTCATGCTGTCAGTTCTGAAATGTTCCCCCATATTTCTCTGAAGCTGCTCTTTCCAGAAATTTTCAACCTTACCACCTGAGCTGGACTGAACAATAACCAATTCATCTTCCCGCTTAAGCTCCTTTATAGGTATTATTTCTGGGATCTTCAGTCATATTATGGAGGGGAAAATTACATCTTGGTTCTTCTTATAATAATGCATTTCAAAAAAGGATTTTCACAGTGAAGGAAAAATTCCAATTATGTCAAATTCAAGTGAAATAATAATAATTAAACAATAATAGTACTTATGAACCCTATACCAAGGTCCTTCATATTTACTCAGTCCTTTCTCAGGCAAATCTCCCATTGACTTTAAAGTAAAGGACACTACATGGTATTCTTTCAGAGTTTATTATTAATAAAAATAATCTTTCCTAACTTGGTGGTCACTAATTCATAGTCATTCTATGCTGATTAGTAAACAAATTTATCACCGTTTTGTGGGCAGTGGTTCTTGCAAAATTAATTTTATTCTCACTGTATGTAACTAAGGGCAGCTATACATGTGCCCGATATCTGCATGCTAATTAGAGCAGACTTGATTAACTGAGTCTGCTGGAGTATGCTGATTAGCATGCATTAGCAGCCTCTGTGTCACATGTATTCAGCATTCCTGTGCTTCAAAAGGGTGAGCTTTAGTTAAAGTGCCCCTGCCGCCATTTTGAAGCATGGGAGGCTGAATACACATGATACTATGGGCACTCTCAGAGCTGCTCTAATTAAAGCATGCTCCCTCTACCTCAGAGCATGTGTAAAGGCACCTTAATAGTACTAACTGGCACAATGCTACTTTGAACTCAAGGCAATTTAAGTTTTTGAATTTCTGTTTTTGCCTAGATTAAGGGTTGAATTTAGACCTTTTTCTTCATATAAGACAAACAAAAAATCACTATACTAGTTGGCTGCCTTTTTGGTTAATCATGTCAAGCAAAGCAAGTTGTAAATGGATATAGAGACTGAACTAGCCTTTTCACAGGAGCAGAACCTGTAGGTCAGGTTGGAATACATTAAGGATGTAATGCAGGAAGGATGCACTGCTGCTATGTGGTGATGTGCATATGCTATAGGGCAGTGGTTCTCAACCTTTTTAGATTGAAGGCACCTTCATTCAGCTCAGGGCAGCCCTCATAGCTTTCACCCATTTTTTGATCATGGAAAATAATACAGCCATTCTTTTGTTGCAAAGGATATAGAACATAACAGGTCAGAATGTTTTTTACACTATGGCTACCTATTTAAAATCCCCTGAGTTTATCTTTTAAATCATGTGTAGGTGTTCGTATATCTACATGTGTTGATACTGTGTGTGGCACCCTTAAAATTATCTTGTGTCACCCTGGTTGGGAATTACTGATTAAATTAGCTCCTGTTCTGAGCAGTAAACATATTAAAATAACAAAAGTAATGGATTTTCAGTCTGCTCCTCCCTCAACCAATGTGCATAAGGAGCTGTGCAGGCAATTTAAATACAACTGCTAGAAAAAATAAATACAAGATGAAAGCATAATAAGACTTCAGAGAATGAATAATGCTTCCTAAAACACTAGCTGTAACCAAACAAACATACCAAATGTAACTAGGTATATAAAAAGCAGTTCCTTTGAAAATCTGGCCTTTACATGCCTAAAAATGCAGATAGGCACCCAACTTTTAACGTGCCTTTTTCCTGCTATAGAGTCCACAGCCCTAAATAAAGTGCCTTGGCCCTCTATACAGTGCATGGGGACAATTAAGTGCTTCAGCCTGCAATCCACAAAAAGCAAACAGGATGAGCTGGGAGCCATATAAGCAACAAATGGGTATGCAGTATGTCTTAACTCCAGCCTTTTTCATGGACTGAGCTTAGGAGTCCACTCCAGAGTCTCAGCTGGAACTTTGCCCTAAGGTTTTTTTCATACAAGGGCCAAGCAGGGATCACTCACTCTTTTACAAGACAAGCAGAAGAGTCAGTGGCATTCTTTTTGTAACCAACAGCCTAGGGATTAGAGCACTGGCCAGGTATAAGAGAGATCTAGATTCAATTCCTTCCTGTACCTCCGGGGATGCAAACTTATCTCCCATGAGAATGGCCTAGCCATGAGACTATGGTGGATTCTGAGTTAAAAGTACTTGATAGCCCCTTGATAGCTGTTCCACTTTCCATATAAATAAATTAAAAATTCACCAAGCCGCAGATACAGGGCAGCGTGTCTTCATGTCTAGTGGATACCAGGGTTCCAGTCCCTGTTGCAAGAGCTGTTTATGTCTTTTACATAAAGTAGTTATTGGATAAAATATAGACAAACACCTTTTGGAATCCAGAACTCCCCGCTCTCAGGGATGTACTCTAACACCGTGATCAGACAGGAGTGCTCGTTCTCAGGTTCTCTCTCTGGCCCTGGGAATTTTTAATTCTTTTCCAGGAAGCAGCTCAGATTCAGTAGGAATGATTAGAGTATGGCCCCCCGAGAACAGCCTCAAGATCTGAGGAGTTAATCTGCACCACAATAGGCCCAGTAACTATAGGCCTATGCCTACCTGTTCCCACTGACTAGCTCCAAAGTTTGCAGCTCCAGGCTCAATCCCAGCAAGTGTTCTGAGCTATATCAGACACTAGGGAATACAGGAACAAGCCCAGAGCAACCTCACTGATGCGGTTTGCAATTTGGAATGGGTTTGAAATGGTTGGGCAGGGCGTTCATAGCCTCTTCTTTGCTTGGATTTCTATTGCCATGGTATAAACAAAATCAGCATAAGAACATTTTCCAGGTAATTGGGAAATATAGACTGGCATTTCTACAGGTAGAGGAGGAAAGCCTCCCACACTCTGTGTAGGTTCCTAACTGATACAAGAGGGCACTGCCACCTCCATATGTGGTGGTGGCATTCTTCTGAAAGAAAGCAATACCTGCAGAAAGTCTAATCTGATAAGCATGACCTGAGTATTATTACTGGCTTCAGCCCATCAGAGAACTAAGCAGAGGAAGGCCTAATTTCCTTTGTGAATTTTAAGAAGGCTTAGGCATGAATGAAAGACCAGACTGGTCCACCCAATCCAGACTGATGTGCTTCTTGGGTATGTAAAGAAGCAGAGCTTTAGGTTGCTACAGAAGTTTAACATGACGTACCAACAGAGTTTAGGCATCTTCAGCTATTGGCAGTTTTTTTAAGCTCTTGGTTTTAGATTTATGTGCCTAAATCATGCATGCCTAATTTCTATTTTATGCATATAAACCCTTTTCTTCATCTGAGTCTTGGTGGGATTTTCAAAAGGATTGAGACATCTAATTTATATTAAAACAATTAGAGCTTGTTATGTATGTTTCTTTCGAAAATCCCGCTAAAAACTAATCTCCATCTGTTGGCTTCTAAATATGCAGATCTGGCCCTTAGGCCTTGATTTCTCAATATTTTCCTATCATAATTAACTTTACATACTATGAAGTTAGAGACACACTGCTTATAGTGCTTAAAGTTAAACACATGCATAATGTTTTATAGATCTTATCTTTAAGAGGGAAACAATTTAAAATACAGACTATTCCAAAGTGAGAAACAATGATCTGCAAGTGGGAAAGATGTCTGTTACTGCAGACATTTCATAACACTGCATAAAGCCACTGTCATTATAGCTGAATATTTATCTTTCTTCACCTTAAGTTAGTTTGGAGTTAGAGGACAACAGGCCTAATCTAGCCTTAGGCATTGTCCAACATGGATTAAAATCTGTCAAAGTCTTTACAGGGCATGTCTACATGAGATGCTATCTGCACAATAACCTTATAATACTGTGCAGTAGAGTGTCACAGCACAAACAGTGCTACTACGCTACTGCACAGTACTATTAGGCTACTGCACAGTAGCTTCACTAAAAATGTGTTTACTGGCACTACTGCTTAGTAACTCCAGCTACCACGCATTTATTTAGTATTTGATTATACAAGTACAAAATTAAATATGCAGTAACCACTGCACATGACTGAACATGTAGTCATGCCCGCAGTGATTTTATTTGATTTGTGATCTGGCCCCAATTCAGGGCATCTTTGAAAGTGCCTTGAGTGTTTTTGTGTGACAGCTGGGACGTTCAGTTGAATTCTGCTGCTACATGGATGCTTCCTGCTACAATTATTATATGTACCTCATACATTCAGATATCCCCTTTTTCTATACATTTATTTTTTATTATGATCCTAGAATGTAGAATCTAGGTGACAGTCACTGCATGCCCATTTTCCAACTAGGTCAGTGCCACACAGGGCCAAACCATCTTTGGGTACGTAAGAGTACATTATGTCAGCAAAGCCTTGGATGATTGCAGCCTGTTGTCAGATTCTGTTTTCTGTGTGAGAGATAAAAACTTAAATTCCTGATTCCTAACTTTGGAAGATTTAGACCCAAAATCAAGAATCTCCTCTAGTTTGGTCCTTCAAGTAAGTCAATGCCATATTCATGGTTTTTTTAAATCATGTCCAGGACAGTGATTACCTTGTAAATGGAGGCTTAGAGCTATAGAACAGGTTCTAGAAGAAAAAGGGGGATGAATTGAGGTGGGGGCAAGGTTCTTATTAGAACACAAATGACATTCATAAAATTGGAGTAAACTCGGAAAAATGCTGCTTGGGTATATTCATTTTGTAGAAATAGTCTTGTTTTTCAAGTCTGATCTTGTGTGACAATGTTTCTATTAAACAAGCCAAGACTTGGCTGTACCCAAAGGATTTACCTTTCTTGTGCAAAATTCAACCCTTTCCCTACCATTTTTTTTGTTTTCATGTCACTCAATCTACATTTAATTATAGACCCATCACTGTAAGTTTCAAAATCTCCTTTTCATTTTACCTCCTTTTGCTTTCTTGTTATTGAATTCAGTAATTTGATGTTCATTTGACTTTTGGAAAGAAATATGCTATTATTCAATAGTACACTGGTTCTTCAAGCAATTTCTTACCAACTCTCCCTTGTAATGTCTCTATTGATAACTTCTCCAAGTACTTTTGTATTTTTCACAAATAATTCTTTGAAAGCCTAAATGTCAGTGACTTCAAAAAAGATCACATTGTTATACATGTATGGCTCTGCCCCTAGGGCTTAGATGGTGGCTCTGGTTAGAAAACTGACTGTAAAAACTGAAGCCTGTTAATAAATCTACTTGCAGTGAGTGTTTCTATCCCATCAGCTTTATTCAATGACATAATACAGGTGTTATTTTGTTTAATTCACAAGCTGTGTGAAACATTTCAACCAAAACATTTTTTGTGGAGGAAAAGCCACATCTGGGTTGACTAGAAACAATACAAAAATTTGTGTCAAACTTGCCAAATTATTTAATCTGAAATAATACGAAAGAATGAAAAAGTTCAAGCCACATTTTTATTCTTCACCTAAAACAGTAGTTCTCAAGCTTTTTAGACTCAAGGCATGGTAACAGGGTGGCCTGTCACTTTAAGAGGGAATGGTCAGTTCTGTTGTGAAAGCTGTGAGATATTGGATAGGCAGGGAGGGTCTGTAGTAAACTGACTCACCTGCAAAAGCCAGGAGGCTAGGTAACTTGCTTACAGGTATCCCTCATTAGCTTCAAGGCACCCTTTGGAAAATGACAGCATTTAGTTTCCAGACTACAGAAAATACTAGAGCAATTCTTCTGTTGCAAAGAACTCGGGAAGACCACAACAGGGCAGAAAGTTTTAACACTATGGATTCCTACTTGAGATCCCTAGGTTTATGTTATAAAACATGTTTGCACACCTACTAACACTATGTTGCACCACACATGCCCCTTGAAAGGATCATGCAACACCCAAAGTTCTTTAGTACCCAGATTTAGAATCCCTCCTCTGAGACATGGAAGTCACTCTTACAGTGCCACATCACTATATGTGATCCTTTTCTGCTACACTCAGCAGCTACAAAATTACTAAGATGCTTAGGTTTTTTATACATCTCCCTTTGCACTTTAAAGATACCTAGATGTGCCTACAGTGCACACATAAAAGACATACTGAACACCTGCCATGATATATACTTCCACATAAGCTCGATTGCCATCTAATGCCATCTAGGACATGCATGAACTCTGCAAAAATCAATGATTCCTTAGAAAAAAGGAATGGAGGAGAAGAGCTCACCTCCTGTTTGTCCAGGAACTTCATGGTTAGGACACTTTCTGAGGAAGTGGGAAATCTCCTGTAAAAATCTGGGATGTCCGATGATCCCAGAAACCCATGATCTGCTGCAGATAATAGTGCTTAGTCAAACAATGAATAGACCCTCCCTACGGTATCACCCAGCAAACTCCCCCAACCCAGCAGAAGCTGGGGAATAAATGTGGGTGTAAGTTCCCCATATTCTTTTTGAATAGGTCCTATTAGCACCTCAAAAGCTGTGCCAGATATTGAGGCTCCAGAACCTCCAAATAATATTGCAGTCACAGATGTCTGAAATCTCTCTACACCCAGTTTTTGATGCCATGCACTCAGTGGAAAAAAGCAGGCACCATGCAGAACACTGAAATGGCTGAATCCTGAATTAAGGGTTGGTAAATTGGGACATTAGCATTAACAGAATTAACAGCCATGCTCTTTGCATTTCAATTTCTACATGCCTCAGGTACTTATAATCAACCTTCATGTAAAAACATGGGGTTTTAGGTTTTTTGGGGATTACCCATGAAATCTGTCAAATGCTCAGAGAAATAAAGACAAGTGCTGAGCAGAAGACTGAATGGCTGAACCCTGATTTTTCTCCACCTCAGACCAAATAGACCCCCAGAAGCACAGTTGAGTGATTGATAGGTCAGACACTGTTGCCCCAGGGGGGTAGGAGAAGGGGGTGTGTTTGAATGACCAGTTGCAATTCTTTCAAGCTGTATTGCAAGGTGCCAGGCAAAGAATTTTGGGTGTGTGTGGCTGTAAGCCATTAACAACTATCCTTCTGGACAGTGGAGGATCTGGGGGATAATTGAGGCAGGCTATGGATGCCAATTGTGTTGTTTTAGGAAAGGCCACATGAGCAGATTTGCATGAATTCCAGTATTGAGACAGTTCACACCTGCATAGCTGTGCATATGTGGAAAATCAAACCTGTACGAAAAGGTTCCATACACATATCTATTAGGGCTGTGAGAAGCTTTGGGTGCTGATTCGATTCAGAGGAGATTCGGCCCAATGCACTGGCCAAATCTCTGAATCCAAATCAAATCAGGAGACCAATAAAAAAGGCCCAAGTCAATTCAAAGCTCTCTGAATCAATTTGGAAAAGATTCAGGGAGCTTAGGAGATCTGGCAGTCCCTGCTTGCTGCTGCAGGAAGCTGGACCCATGCCCACTCTCCAAGTCCCCCTCCCCTTCATGGCTGCCCCACCAGTCCCCAGGTCCCAGTTTAAAAAAAAAAAAAAAATCCCTCACTCACTGGCTGCTGCCAGGTGGGGTGGGGGGGCATGATCTCCACTGCCCCCCACTGCCCCGTACTTTGTGGGGGGGCTAGGCCATGCTCCCCCATCTCCTGATGGGGGAATTCTCATATGGGGGCAGGACTCACAGCAGCCCCATTCTATGAGCACGGTTCTGTAGTCTCACAAACGGTGCAGGTGATGCTCGCTTCGAATCCTTTGGGACAACTGGGGTGCAGGAGGCCACAGTGTCCCCTAGCCCACAAGAGTTCATGACCTGTTATACCACTGCAGTGGACAGTACGATATGCACTGTGCAGCCTTCAGGCAACCAATCAGAGGTGAGGAGCGAATCCTTTCAGAAGTTGCAGGATGGGGACAACTGAGACAAAGTTGTCTTGACCATGACCCCCTTTCTCCTTGATGCCTTGCCTGCATAACCCAAAGGAAGAGGAGAACACATTGGATTCCACTGTGGTACTGTCCCTGAATTTCTGCAACTTGCCAGAAATTCCAGAGACCCAAAGATCAGTGACAGTGCCAGAGATTCCCGACGATCCATGGCCAGGTAAGTTACGGGGAAGGGGCATTAGATCAGTTTGAGTGACTAGGGCTTACATGGATCTAGTCCTGCTTTTGCACCAAGGCCCAGAACAATGAAGAAGGAAGGAGGGTGTTAATTTTATGAGTGGCAAATATGTCCACTGCTTGCAGTCATGCAATGTTTAGCTTACATGGGGGTGTATGTGCTGGGTCCTCTCTTAAAAATTTGTTTGGGGGGGAAGCATTAATTTGTTTGGTGGAAGGAATTTGTGCTGTTGAGAGATGTACAGTGAGCTCCTTAGTGGACTGGGGAGACATCTAGGTTTCTGCATAATCATCCTTTGTGGATGGCTCATTGATTAGCCAAGTGGTAGGGATGCTGCTTGGTGATCACCAATAGTCCTTCCACTATGGGGAGTGGGGATGAGATCTTTGACCATGAGCACCTTCCCCCCCACTGCCTCACCTCCCCCCACATTCCTGTTACCAGCTACTGCATCCACCAGAATTTTGGGACGTGTGCCCGAAGTGCAAACATTAGCCTGAACTGGAGATGAGCAAATGCATGAACATTGCTGCAGTTAGCAATGGTCAAGAGAAAGTGTGATGGAGGCTTTGGTAGTGGCCTTGGAATCACAAGTACAGTCCATGGATGAATGGTGGAACAAACTGTGGAAGGTGTATAGAAAGGTTGAAGAGCAAGAGACAGCAGGTCAACACTACATCATGGCCAGCACAAGGGAATTCATTGACCAAACAGTACTGTCAGGATATCACTGAGAGCCAGCTGTTGGAGAGCATGTTTAGAGAGGATCTCCTTAGACATATGACCCTGGACCCCAATTTGTGAGCTGCTCCCTGCCCCCCGCCCATAGACACCCCATGCAGCATGCACTGTGTGTGCCCCTATCCATGAGGTGAGCCTCATAGAGACCCCCATCTGTGATCAGCCCCCATAGCAACAACTTCAGTGAAAACCACTGTGTCTGCGAGAGAGGAGTGTCCCTAGTCTAGCAGGCCAAAGAGAGTGACACAATGCTTTAGGGACAAAAGGGAGGGTGAGACAGAGGGGGTATGGGGGAACGGAGAGAAAAGCCAATGATGGGTGTGTTGACACTGGATTTTAGAAACCCAGCCCCTATACCTTTGTTCCAGGTGAGCACAACCCTTAGACTGGCCACAACACCTGCCAGTTGATAATATTTATAGGCAAATTTATTGATACAGAGTAAGAACAGAAAAGCAACAATAAAAACAATCAAACAATTCTATATCTACCAATCCTAGGGCTGTCATCAGAGTCAAAGTACATCTGGTCAGGATGCAGGCTCCGCTCTAAGGCTCTCTCCTTTAGGTGTCAGCAGTCTGGAGGTCCACAGCCCCCCTCCACTGGGGTACAAGACACGGGCTGCTGGTGTGGGCCCTCTGTCCATGGCACCCTCAGAGACCCTTCCCAGGGGACGGGAATGGGGATTGGGCCCTCTCTCAGGGAGCAAAATGGGTAGGGACAGGGAGGGATGGGACAAAGGAAGAGACAGGGAGGGAGGGACAAGACAAAGGGAGGGAACCTTTGTTAATCTCAAGTCTCTGCTTTTGTGTTCTCCTTCCCCCTTAATTACTCCTGCTGACTCATCTGTGGTTATCTCTGGTTGGTTGTCTCTCTGTGACCACAAGTCCATGTAGCCTTCCAGGCCTTCTCTTAATTTGGTCTTTTCTCCCAAAACTGGGACTTAGGCCCCTCTGCTCTTTGAGGCCTTGTTGCTGGTGTCACTTATCTTATTTTATGGGACAGTATGGTCCATACTTCCTTTGGATCCCAGGCTGTGTCCTAGACTATGTGTCCTTGTTGAACTTGTGTTAACCAACCTGTCTGCCTTGAAGGATATGATCTTGTGTTATGGGATGCCCCGCCCAATTCTCATGCTGTGTCCGTCCATTGACCTTGTTGTGCTAGACAGCCCATCTGCTCTCACGGCCATGAGAAGCTGTGTGTGTGTCTCCCAAGCTCTTTAGAAATCCATTTAACCCCTGCTTCCCATGTTGACCCCTTGTAATGCCTATAAGCCAGTTCCCAAAAAACAGGCCTTTAAATAGCATTACTAAGCCAGCAGGTGATGGGTTTTTAGTTACTGTTGTGCTGTTGCTTCTGTAGGAAATCAGGGAATGGGCAAGTTTATTATTGTTTATTATTTTGGTTCTGCTTCAGTTACTGACAATAAAATAAATGTTTTGGTGAGCAGTAATCATGGATGCTGCACAGCGCCCATATTATTTCCTCTGAGCGCATCCAGCATCTCAGGGGTCAGGAATTCACCTGGATGATTGGTAGTGGTCATAAACAAAACAAAATGAGAACCATTCCCTGCACCTTTCTACAAACCAGCAGACCCCCCACCCCCACCCTTCTACTCTTCCCCTTGGACACACAGGGAACATGAAGTAAAGAATCAAACAAAGCAATAGAACCTTTATTTACAAACAAATATTAACCATACTTAAACAAACCACATAACAGCTTTTATAAGATAATGATGCATAATTACTATAACAGAGGAATTTATTTTTACTACCGTAACAATGCATGGGTCATGAAAAATATCAGTCTAAGCAATAAACTTTTATAACTAAAAGACCTTGGCTCTAAGGTGGAGTTTTGGAGTTTGACTGTGAACTTGTGTGTGGCAGAGGGCCATACCAGCTTGTCCCACCCCTGGGCAGGAGCAGGAGTGGGGCTAGCGGTGCTGGTGTGGCTGATGACCAGCCAGCATAGAATCATTGCTAGGTGCCCAGCCAATATTTGGTGGGCCTTCTGGGTCTGGGAATGGCTCCTGGACTCAGAGCAATTCCTGTTGCACTGAATGGCCGTGAATCTGTCCATAGCTAGATGGATCTATCCCTGCATCTTTCCCAGTCAGTGCTTGTAGTCCCTGAGTCCCAGTCCTGACTGCATGTACATCATTGGCAACCTGCCTTGATAGCTTGCATGTCCTCGGTGGTGCTACAATCGGAGCTGAAAATCAAGAAATGCAGGAAATAGAGTGAATTAAGGTCACTTGATGCTCTAAGAAGACACACTCAGCAGGTCTTGTGAGCATATAAGAAGCAGTCAGCCTGAAATGACTGAGAAGAGGTGTCTGGTCACAGGTGGTAGCAGGCCCTGAGTGGCTGCAAAGAAGTTCCCACCCATTTTATCCACTGATGTGCCTCCGTGCTGTGGGTAGTCCCGTACCTCCCTGCACTGCTCACTAACTCCTGGGGCACTGTCCTATGCTGCCCACCTCCATCCCCTTTCACCTTACAGGCCAGCCTAATCCCAGTTCAGGTGACAGGTGATTTAAAGGGTCTTCAGAGCTTCAGATACTGGTTGTGAAGGTTAAGCCCCACTGTCTATCCTTCTCCTTGGAAGCGGCAGGTGACATGACTGGGACCCTACTATCTTCTCCATTGGAGCCCCTGTGAGTCACAGTAGTGGCTGGCAATGTCTCTGTAGGTGAGGACAACCCAGAGGCCTCCATTTGTGGATGGAGGTATTTGTAATGGGCCACGTTATACAGTGGGGTGCCCTGCTGCTGTGCTCTGGTGACATCCCTTTGGAAAGTAGCTTGCGGCATCTTTGCCTTGACACAGCACTGGACCACTATCTTGTCCCCCAGCTCTCCCATTCTCCTGGCGACATCCAGGTAGATGTGTCAGTTGGTTCACAGGCTGCAGATGAACTGGTGCATGACTTGAAGGTCCCCCAGACCCCACACCAGGCTGTTTGTTTTGGCAAATGTTCAGTTGGGCCTAGACCTATGCACCCTAGTCTGCTCCATTCTACCCCAAATGTCAGACATCTCAGATCAATAAGGGGTAGCCTGGGGAGCTGTGTAGTCAATTTATTTCTTAAGGTGATAAGGCCAAGGGAAGTTCACTCCCTACTGCCCCCCCTCAAACACACACACCCTGTTTGTTGTGTCTGGGCAAAATTTGGACAGCAGACATGCTCTGCAACTGTTGCAAGTTTTGGTACCAGTCTGAAATTCACTTGACACATGCAGGCGCAAGGCAGAGTCAAGGCAGGGAGGAGGGGGCTCTGTCTGCACTTGTGGCAACTTCTTGTATCTTATGGTCATGTTTGTTCTGGACATGTTTTAGCTCTGCTAGGTCCTTTAGCCCTGTTTATGCCATGGCACAGTAGCAAGCTACCCAGTGACCCATATGTCAAGACATCACTTCCAGTGAGACATGGGCTGATCTTCTGAGCAATTCAGACATAGCTGATGAGGGAATGACTTGCTGACAGAACTTACCTGCTATTCATAAAGCAAGTGCAGTTAATGCTCATGATCAAGTTCACAAAACTCTGCTTGTTAGGTTTACATAAAACCAGTGAGTGAGTTAATGGTGTTAAGGGGACAATTACACCACAGCCATCTGACAAAGGATATTTTAGAGGTTCAGGGTGGAGTGGCACAGGGATTCCTCACAGCTATCCTCCCGCAAAGCCTGGGTATTATTGGTGGGTGTGCAAGAACTAGGCTTTATGACTATTGCAAGTTTAGGTGCCAGTCACCTGGGACATGCTGGTACCGTGCAGGGTCAAAGCAGGGAAGGGGGTTCTGCCTGCACCAGTGGTAACTTTTTATATGTTATGGGCATGCTTGTTCTGGATGTGTTTTAACCCTGCTAGGTCCTTTAGCCCTGTGTAAGCCATGTCACAGTAGTGGGCTGCCCAGTGACCCATGTGTAAAGACACCACTCCCAGAGGAAGAAGCACTCAGAAGAAAAAGGCAGGTACTGACTGAATGGACAAACTCCAAACTCAAAGGGCAGCCAGTCACCCATTCCAGGTGAAAGCCTCCTCCACACCAAAACCATACCAGCGCCCCCAGAAAGGAACCCACCACCACCAACAGGAGTCACCACCCACAAGACTGATGCCCCACAGATCACTAAAGCACTGGTAAGTGTACCTTGATTGAAAAAACAAACTTACAAAATAAAATTTTAATTCAAATATAAAAAATACAACCAAACAGAGAACCAAGAAACAATGTTGAATGCTTACTCCCCTGCCCCACAACTATAATGCAATAAATAAAAGCAAAGTTCTAAAATTCCCCCTTCAAAGTCTTCTCCATCTCCAAAATTGATTTCTTTCTTTGCTGCATCCCAAGTCCCAGCAAAGCAGGGGCATCTCTCTTTTGCAGTATGCACTGTGGAGGGATCACTGCTTGTCTCATCATGCAAATGATGGTCATGCTGCAGGGGAAGAAAGAATAATGGGGGTGGGGGCTTGCCCCATGCCCCCAGACTCACTTTCATAGCCTCCCCTTAAAGGCTATGAAATATCCTGTGGGAGAGTTCCCCAAGCCTTCTTGGGCATACCTATGCACTCTGTGTGGCTGAATATTCATGTGCAGTTCTGGCAGTCATGGTCCTGGATGAAGCAGAAGAGGGAGAAAGGAGTTCAGAGAGCTGTCAGCAGGGGAAAGGAGCATTTGGGTGGGTCAGTGGGTGGTGGAAGCATCACCACTGTGATAACTAGTATTGGAGGGGGGAAGGGTGTATGGAAAAGCGGGATGAGAATTGGGGGAAAAAGGGAGGTGGAGAATGGGAGGATGGTGATACTTGGGCCTCCTTGCCAGACCTAAGGTCCTTAATTTGCTGGAATCCATGACTGCAGTGGCCGGATGTCCACTGGGTTGGTCTGTGTATGCTTCTCAGCTGTTCGATCAAGAACTGGTACTCTGAGTCTCCCAAAAGAGAACATTAAAGTAGCCTAGTGAACACTGGGGACACATTAAACTCCTATTAGTTGTTAGATGCTCAGAGCAAAATACACCCAGCAGGGCCAGACCTCACCTCCTCTGTTGTTGCAACAGTTGACAGCTGGACAGCTGTTTGGACAGCAAGGGAACTTTGGGGATCCATTAAACCCCTATTAGGTGTTAAGTGCTCAGAGCAGAACCCACCCAACTGGCCTGCCCTCACCCATCCTATTGCAAAGTTTGGTAATAGTCAGCAGGATGTCTGCCCAGCAGGTCAAGCTTCTTTACAACAGGCATAGCATAGCAACCATGGGGTAAATCCTGCTCTGCCATCCCTGCACCCCCCAAAATTCCTGTCCATGCATGGCACAACAGCAGGCTACACAGTGACTTATGTGTCAAGACGCTGCTTTTGGGAGCCCCCACCTCACCGCTGGACTGCCCACCTAGGAACCCACCTGCCCTATTCACTGTGTGAGCCAGCACAAGCCTCAGGTCTGGCCTGTGCCTCAAGCTTTTATCACCAACATAGATCAGGAAAAGTGTCCATGCTCCTGGAACTGCAGGCCAGCTTGGGGGTGGGGGTGGGGAACCACACACACAAAAAATGTTATGATGCCTGCAAGCTAGTATGTGTCATCCTAAGACTGGGCATCCACTTTCAGTAAACTATGAGATTCTGAGGATGGAACATAAATGCAGAAAACAGATTTATCATATTAACCTTTTAAAGAAGTGGCATCCTCAGGAGGGGTGATTGATCCAGAAAGACAGGGACCTACATGACCCTGGAGGTTCAGAACTATCCCTAGAGTTTGAGAGGTGCCCAGTAGTGATGGGGATGCTAGGAAAAAAAAACAACAGGAGGGATTGGAGGAAATAATAAATGAATTCCAAGGCATCTTCAACGAGACCCTGGGGGAGACAGGAAGCATCAAGCATGGGATCAAGACTCCAGCGGACGGTGACATGCAAACCCAGTGGAGAAGGCTACCCAGACTTCAGCGGGATGCAGTCAAGAAGGAGATAGAACAAATGCAATGACTAGGGATCATCAAGGAATCATGAAGCCCCTGGAGGAGCCCGTTGGTGATAGTTACTGAGTCAGACAGTACACTCAGACTTTGTGTGGATTTCTGAAAAGTAAATGAGGTAGCTGAGTTTGATGCATTCCCCATGCCCAGGATAGGTGACATGTTCCAGAAAATTGGGACTGCCCAGTACATCTCAACAATTGACCTCATAAGGGGTACTGGCAGATATCAATGAAAAGGGAGGATTGAGAGAAAATGGTGTTTGGTACTCCCTGGGGACTGTTTCATTTTAAGCGAATGCCTTTTGGGCTACACAGGGCAGCTGTCTTATTCCAGAGGTTGATGGACAGAGTCCTGGCCCCCCATCAAGAATACATGCCCACTTACATCAATTATATAATCATCTTTTCATAGATTCATAGATGTTTGGGTCAGAAGAGATCTCAGTAGATCATCAAGTCTGACTACCTGCCCTGGGTAGGAAAGAGCACTGGGGTCAGATGACCCCAGCCAGTTGGATGTTTAGCCTCCACTTAAAGACTCCCAAGGTAGGGGAGAGCACCACCTCCCTTGGAAGCCCATTCCAGATTTTGGCAACTCTTACCGTAACAAAGATCTTCCTGATATCTAACCTAAATCTGCTCTCCTTCAGTTTTTGGCCATTGTTCCTAGGTACTCCAAGGGATACCCTGGTAAACAGAGTATTGCATCTCCTGTTCCTTGCTGCCCCCACCCTGATGAATTTGTAGATGACCACAAAATCACCTCTTAGCCTTCTTCTGCAGGGCCCTCATTCTTTCCTCATAGGGCTTTGCCTGCAGGCCCCTAACCATATGAGTAGCCATCTTCTGAACCCTCTTGAGGTTGTCAACATCCCTCTTGAAGTGTGGTGCCCAAAACTGGATGCAGTACTGCATCTTCAGCCTGAATATGCTGCATAAGGGGGAAGTATCACCTCCTTGGATCTGTTTGACATGTCATGTCTTGTCAAGTTTGTCTGTTTTTCAGAAGAATGGGGACAGCACTGTCAGCACCTATGGGCTGTCCTGTCAGAACTACATAAGGCAGGCTTGACTGTGAACTCAAAGAAATGTTCTCTTGAGAAAATCAAAACCCAGTACTTACGGTTCATTATGGGTCAAAGCAGAATCCAGCCAGTAGCCGATAAGGTCAAGGTCCTTCTGTGATACTGCTCCCTAAAACCTTGAAACAACTGAGATCCTTTCTGGGGTTTGCTAATTACTACCACCGGCTCATAAGTGATTTTGCTCACATAGCAGCTCCACTTACAGACCTAACCACAGTAAGAAAAATCCAGTCAGATGGAATGATGATGCTGTTTAGGCTTTTAAAGACATCAAATGGGCCTTATGCCAGGCACTGGTATTGTATACCCTTAATTTCCAAAAGACCTTTTACCTACAGGCTGATGCCTTGGGCACAACCCTGTTCCAAAAGGAGCACAGAGAGAAAAGACCGGTGGTGTATGTGAGCAAGGGGCTATCACCTCCAGAGCATCCACCATCGAGTGAGAGTGCTTAGCTACTTGCTGGGAGGGTGGAACTGTTTAGATATTTGTAATAGGGGCCAAGACAGAAGGCACATTATTTCAATAGACATGGGATGTGGGGAACAACAGGAACCACAGAACACAGATGGGGAGAGTTAACACACCAGGGGAAGATTAGGGTAATTAGACCCATCACTGCTTGTGTAAGCCTGACAGCAAGAGACTGTATTTTGCCCTCAGGGCGCTGGAGGAGGAGGAAACAGCAGAGAGAGAGGGAAAGAGAGATGGTGCTAGGAGGAGAGCTGGAGACTGGAGGCATGGAGGAGCCACGGCTGGCTGGTGAGGAGTTGTGGCACCTACTTAGGGTTCGTAGATGGCACGGGCAATTGAGGGAAGGCGTGGGGATCCTGGACTGCAGATCGATGAGAGGAATCCCAGAAGACTCAGGTGGCATGGGAGGAGAGAGAGCAGTGCAGGCAGCTAGCTGGTGCAGCATGTTCAACCCAGGACGGGGGGAGACCGTGGGGGAGACGCTTCCCCACTAATGAGGTAATTGATGCAGTGGAGTCCCACTCCCCTGCTAATGGGTCAGTTAGCACAGCAGGGCCAACAATGTAACAATCAACCAGAATAAAGTGATCACCTGGGAACTTGGTGTCTGGGTGGTCAGTGGTGTTTTCTCCCCTTCAGGATTTAAAACTGAATATCTTTTCTATCAAAGTCATGGCAGGTGAGTTCTGAGGGGAATAGAGATAGGCACAGCCACCCTCCCACAATATTATTTGATGGGAAGATCATTTGTCTTAATAACTGATCATTCCCCACTCAAGTGGCTCCAGTCAGCCAAAACTGACAGTGCATGCTTAACAAGGTGGTCTTCAGCCTTACAGCCTTTTTATTTTTCAGTGGAACACTGAGCCAGCAGAGGAAATGTAGCCACCAATTTCCTGTCAAGACCTGAGGGATGAGTTTCCACCACTTACGACCCAAACCTGGCAATGCAACAGAAAGAAAGAATGCTTCCTGTAGTTTTTGTTCATTATTTTCAGATGAGAGGGGGAAGGTGTATAACAGGGCATGGAATAACCCTGTTCCTTTCTTGCTACAGAGTTGTGGGTGCAGAGGAAAGTTGCATGAGGGATGGGGCAAGGATAACTACTTAATAGGCACAGTTGGGAGAGTGATCGTACCAGAGGGGAATTTCATACATTTTATAGATTTCATAGATATTAGGGCTGGAAGGGACCTTGTAAGATCACCAGGTCCAGCCCCCTGCCCAGGGGGCAGGAAGTCAGATTTCACCTGATTAGGAGCCATGGCCAGGGGTCTCTTTGCCCCCAGGGGCATGGCATAAGGAAAAACTGTGGGGAGAGTCAGAAACAGCAAACCTGGTGCTGGAGTGGATTGCTGATCAGACCAGCTGACCAGGTGAATGTAATCACGGCAGCTGGCAAAGCAAAGAGGTGAGAGAGGGGAGATAATTACTGGGTTGGTCCCCAGGTGGAGAGACAGTCCCACAGATAAAGAATCTACCAATCCCTGCAAGGGAAAGAGAGAGAGAGATACTTCAGGTGAGCCGCCAGGCTCAGGGGAGTGGGTTGCGTTGTGGTGAAGGGAGAAGAAAGACCACACACTGTGATAAGGGCCAGGGTTTCCTGGACCCTGCTGGGAATTTACTAATAAACCAATTTACTTTTATCCTGCTTTTGGGGTGATTTCCTACATGCTCTCTCAT
>NW_017728947.1:84838503-84854387 GCF_001723895.1 Crocodylus porosus | reverse complement strand
TAACTGTGAAGTGTGATGCTATTAAACCACACAAAAGGGCAATTTTTATCACAGGTACAAGTGCCCAAGGAGAGTGAGCACAGAGGAGTTTGACTCTGTAGCTTAGTGAGTCAACCTTTCCCTGGAAGGTAGGGAGTGCTGAAGTCTCTATTTTGCATTAAATAATCATTGGGTAAAGTATGTCATAGAATCGGAGCCAAAATGTTTTCTTTGGCTCATTTTCAAAGTTAAATATTTAAATTTTTTATTTCAAAATAATTTCTCATGTAGTAATGCAACTGAACATCCTTCAAAATATAAGAAACCAAACAAAACTGTTTTGATAGCAAAACATAAAATAATTTTGATTTCAGGTTGACCCCAAATGATCTTGTTAAAAAAAATTCAATTCTTCTAGTGAACTGAAGAATCAATTTTTCACATAGCTCTACTTATTACTATGGAAACATTAAAGGAGTTGATCAGCACTACAGGATGCACTACATATAGAGCAGTCAGATTACCACCAAAATGTGTATGAAGATTGATTCAAATAAAAATCTGCATTTTTTAGTTCGTGACTCTTTCATGTTCCTGGCAGAAGACAGAGACAGAGGCTGCATCTGCACAAGTATGGGTGTTTGTTTCTCCAGGGACAACTAGCAGTGGAACATCTTGTGCTGCTGCTACTTGTCCCTGGGGAATGCCTGTGCCATGCCCCCTATGGTGCACAGCAAGTTACTCCAGGTGGGGTAGGGGTAGATGAGGCTAGTACTGGGCTGGCCCCAGTAACCTTACCTGGGGTTCTGGGAGCCTCCTGGGGCTGCAGCAGTGGTGATCCTACTGCTCAGAGCCTGGTTGGCAGCTGGAGAGTAGTACTGACTGGCCAGGATTCGGTTTTGTCAGTTCTTGCGTTCTTCCCACTTTTGATCTCCCAGGGTCATCCCCCCACCCCCAATGGCCTGTAGGGGGTACTCCTGCACTAAGCCACCCACCTCACTGCTGCCGACCACCTTCCAGGCTCCAAATGCCTCCCTAGGGGTGCCTCATGTCCAGTTGACCCCCTTCCTGAAGCATACCTGCAAGCCTGGGGGTAAAGCTGCCACCACCCAGGGTCTGGACTGTTTCTAAGCCTTGTGCCTCCTTGGGTACACAGGCCTTGTAGTCCTTGTGGATACTTGACCCCCAACAAGAACTTGGGGCCCTTCCCTTAATCTGAAGGACAAATAGTGGTCTCCCTTAGTCAGCCGAACCAAGGGGATCCCAAGGCATAACTTAGACCCTCTCCCAATCAATTTCCTACACTAGGCACAGAGGAGAACTTTATTGATTAGAAGGAGTAGGTTTACAGTAGGGTACAAGATACAGCAATATCAGAGAAATACCTTAGAGCAAACAGGGTGGCTGGGTAGCCTTTGATCACACCTCTGTGTTACTTCAAGCTATATATCTAGTTAGGTTTCTGTCAAATCCAAATTTGTATGTAATGCTGGATAACACAGAGTTAAAGTGTTGACATGCGCAGACAGGCCATGGAAAATACCCAGAGGGCAGACAAGCATGCCCAGCACGTGTCCCCTGTTCGGCCTCTGGCTTGTCAATCATGGCTCTGCCATGAGGCAATCTAAACTGACATCCTGCGCATGCTCAGTCTTACACAAAGTATGACATAATTCGACCAGAAATTTCTATGAAGAGAGTTACCTGATTGGCCACAAAAATTGTATTTAAGGCTTGTAAGAACCCGCCCACGGGGGAGACCAGACTGCTCCTCAGGAGAGCCTCCTAGGCCTAGAGCCCTGGTTCGTCTGCCAGAGCTCCGCTGGTCTCTCTGGGCTGTGGCTTTACAGCCTACCTTCAACTGATCGATTTTGTCTTCAGATTGTTTACCTGGTACTGACCTTTATTCCAACCTCACCGACTACGCATCCGGCTTATCCTCGGCATCGTTATCATTGTTATCACCCACCCAGCTTCACCAATGTTCTCTCCTCGTTCATCCCATCGACCGTTCACCTTACCTGGTTCGTCGTTCATCCATCACCGACGATGCGTTACAGTTGTTCGTTGTTCCCTTTTATGAGCTGTCGACCAGTTCTGGGACTATCGAGTCGGGCAGCTGCACCTAGCCTCCAACCTAGCTGGAAAGTGAGGGCTCGGCTCGGGAACCCCGTGAACCGACAGACACCTTTGTTTATTTGTTCGTTTGTCAATACTGTAACTGAACAAGCAAGCTCTTCTGCCTATGCTACCATATCATCAGTGGCATAAGTAAATAAAATCTATGCTTTTTGAAACCGCACGTGTCCCGTACCGCTCAGACTCCTCGCCACTAATCCCGCCTGATCCGATCAGATCTCTTGGCCCACCGTGGCCTTGGGGCAGGTCCCCGACAGTTTCAAGTAGCTTACAACTATCATCCAGAGGCTGATAAAGCTTACCTCCAGAGGGAGGCATTTTGTCGTGTGTCCATGAGTTTCCAAAAAGAGAGAGAGGGAGAGAGAGAGCTGCCAATGTCCAGCTCATCTCTGTGTCTTCATCATGGATGCCACCCCTCCTCCTGGGCAGTCTTTAATTTATATAACCCTTATGACCTCACTCCTGGGTCCAATGGAGACTAGCTGAAGTCAGCTACAAGCCAATCAATTGGAAATGCATCACTGATTGCTGGGTAGACTGGCAGGGGCTCCACCCCCCCCCCCCCACTCCCAGCCATGAGGTCCTTGCTACAACAATAGGGGTTTAAGTTCCCTCCCTGATACCTGAGGTCTCACAGGTAGACTAGAGGGTTGCTTAGCAACTAGAGTGATAGACAGGTAAGAGAACTGCTCACCTGGCCAGCAAGAGCAGGAAACTTGAGATAAAGGGAGCAGGTTCCCTCCTACCACAGGAATGTCTTCAGCACATAGGCAAAGAGACAACAGCAGCAAGAAAAAAAAACTGGTGAAGGAGGTACACGAAGGAGGATGGGATGGAAATCCTCTACAACCTGAATGTGCAGTATGTGGCACTGCAGATGTGTCTGAGGTACCACATACCACCTGGCTGCACTCGTCTGGACATGGCCAGAGCGTTTACTTAGCTTCTCAAAGAGGTTTTTTAGCCCATACTGAGCTATGTGCTGCCATGGCTACAGTGTTAAAGCGAACTCAGGTATATCTACACTAGTGGTGCTCAACTCACTTGGTCCCCTGGGCGGGATTAGTGGTGCATGGTCAGTTCATAGGCCAGACCTGTTGGTCTACAGGGCAGGATGAGCAGTGAGTTTAAACCAGGTAGGTTTCATTTTGGGGGGTCTGTGAGCTGCGACAGTGCTGCCACCACTCCTTTGCTACCAGATTTCCAAACCCCTGGGGAGCCTTGTGTGCTAGATGACACATCTCCATGGGTCTTGGTCATCCATGATTTACATGACCTGCAGTTACACTCAAAAGGAGTTCTGCATGAAATCCTGCTCCAATAGAAATAACTGATAAGACTCCTATTGACTTTTTGACTTATTTTCAGAGATGCCTTGCATCTGCAGTTCCTGGTAAATAACGCCCTACGAGCAAAAGCATTACACACACATACACATCTATGCACATACGTAAAAATATATAATTGTAATAAATTCATCGATTGCAATGTCAAAGTAAATTAGCTAATGAAAGGATTCTGTTATTTTTGTGAGACCTTATTTGTATGCATGTGCTTGGTAGTGATGTGGTAAATTACAGCTGTGTAAGAAATTGGACTTATCTTGCACTTTTGCCTTCCTAACCAGCATTGTAACCTCTAGATCATCTCTGCTGGGAGTACTTTTCAAATTCCAACCCTTTGAACAGCACTCAGCAGTCACTGCTTAAAAAAAAAATCTAACTTACTTCCCATATTACACTAGTCTGAATTGTAAAGTAGTCAATATTGTTTTTTTTTTCCAGCCAAGTTCACCATTTCAAATCTTGATGTTATCCATCAAGATTTGAAAGGGACTCCTTTACACAATTAAAACTTCAGAGTCCTGTTTTTGGGTAGGAAAAAAAAATCTCCTAGTAGATTGTGAGATTTTGGGCTTTGATTCCTATAAGAATGTTGTAAAATAGATGGCACATAGAGATTATGGCCTTCAGTCAACAAAGCACTTAAAAAGGTTCTTATAACACATGAGTAAAGTCATCACACATGCAGTCACAGTACTTATGCACATATCTAACTTCTACAGTCAGTTTTTGAAACCTTATGCCATTCAAGACCTATTCACAAGATGTGGAGAGTAAACCCCATTCAAATGAACAAGACCCTGTGTGTGAGAAGAAGGGTCAGCCTATATTTAGCTTTTTTTGAGGGAAAAAGGTCATCTACTTTCTACCACATCTCATAACCATACTTTCACTGGCTATTTAAATACGTCCCATTTATTTTATCTCTTGCTCTGAGTTTTTCTTTTTTTCTTTTAAGTTTTGTTGAAGCTGTCAATAAGATATTACTGCTATTTATTTTTGTTGTTGTTTAATTTTTTTTAAGACTTTTTTTCATTTCACTAGGTAGATTTTTTTTTTGTTTTTTCCAAAAGCTACAGCTCTACAAGAACCTAAGTAACTGCCATTCTTTGTTTAATTGGAATGACAAACAGCAGAAAGTTAATTAACACATACACAAAGTTCACTGGAGGGCAAGTTAGCAGCAGAGTAAAGAGGTCATCATTTACATTATTTGCACAACTTGTTTTTATAAAGCAATTGTTCTTCATTATAATAATGCCCAAAGAGCAAACAGCAATAGTATGTATTACATTAGCAAAGAATTAATGGGCATTTGTAGCTGTACAGAAGCCAGCTTTATGTATTATTTCATACAAAGTTTATAGGATTCATCAGAGCAGAGAATAAATAAAGGTAATGATTTCAAGGTAATGATCTCCTGGGGGCATGAATATTTAATAAATCTGTTAGTCTTACCTACTTACTCCACTCTTAAAATCAGGGGCTTTTCAGTCTTAATTTTTCTACTCACTCTTACATGACAAGATCAAAGCACTCTGTTAGATGAAAGACTGGTACAGATATTTTGTAATTATCATTAGAACCACCTTCTTGGCTGTAGCTTTTCAAGACCTGCCCTTTTATAGTAAAAATGCATGATTTAAAGAATTTCTCTAACATGCTGTATGTGAAAGATGTTACAAATAATAGTTCTTGTGTTTTCACACACTGAAGAATGTATCTTATATCATTCTGTAATTTTCTAACATTTCTTTATCTGAACTTATACCGCCAAGTCCAAGCCACCAGGCATGCTGACACCTATTTTCTCTTTGTTTCCTTTTTGGCTTGCCTATATTTACTTTTTGTCTCTGATCTTACATTGTAAGGACTTTGGGGCAGGGTTGTCTTTGTTCTGTTGATGCTGGTCCTTGACAGCAGCTCTTAAAAGCTACAAATACAAAAAAAAAAAAGAAAAGAAATAATACTTGGAAACTAGCCTCCTAATGAAAAATATCTTCAAATCCAAAATGAGTCCAGCCATTCCACTGCTAGATTTTAGTCCATAATACATGTCCTTTATATTCTGAATTGAACTGGAAGAATTTCTGTTTCCTTTAACCAAATCATACAGCTTCTTGCTGCATCAGCTGACTATAGATTTTGATCAGTCTTCTAGAATGCCAGTGTATTTGTTTTTAAATGGTTGTGAATGTGGTTTAACAGTTAGGGCCTGGGAGCAAGATTCAGAAATTCTGGGTAATATTTTAACCTTTTCACTCACTATGTTAGCTTGTCTGCTTTAATGTACACATCTGTGAAATGGGTATAATAATAAATACTAATTTGGCAGGAAGATTATGATATTGGGGTAATTTCTATGCTGCAAAGTGCTATATAAGTACAGAGTTTTATATTTAAAAGTATGAACATAAATGTACTAGGGTATATTGTGAACTTACCATATGCAGGGCTCTAAATATGAGATTTTTATTCAGTAAGATATGTTCAAGAGTGTACACTGCACTGTAGTAGTATTTATACCTCCCAGATTCTCCTAGAACAGACCAGGTCAAGAAAGAGCACTGCCTGTCCTAGGGTTGTCATTCACAATTAATGTCATGCCCTTCGATGGGCACAGTAAACATGCTTCTTCTACTCAATCAGGAAAGCAGCGCTCAATCAGAGAATGTAAGAGAATCATGCCACATAGAAGAACCATGGCAACAGCGATTACTGTGCTCCTAGAAAACATTCATATTGACTGTCATATTCAAGTGGGCGAGGAGGTGATTTAGATGCCCTTGTTCTCCTAATTGAAAGCATTTTCCTAATACATTCTCTGTAGTTCACAAGTGCTCACTGATAATGAATGGCTATCCCAATCCATAGGATTGCAGGTCTCAAAGTCTGTGATTTACAGGTTGAGTTGGATAACAGACCTTGATTCTGATGCTTTTTATATGAACATATTTCAACCAGTGGGTTTTTCATGATATCGCATTTATTACACAGTGAGCCATATCCACAGCCCCAACAAATCTACGTTGTGACATTTGGCAGACCAGTTGAAGATTTTTATGGGATTTTTTGGTGTGGTAATAGCTGGAGTGGCTGATTCTTACATGGCATCTGATACAAGGGCAGTGCGCTGAGTATTAAGGAGGAAAAGGGAATGGCCTGAGGATGCTGAACCCTGGAAATCCAGGTAGCTGCACAGTAGCACCAACGAATACCTTTTTGTGATGCTACTGCACAGTAGCCTAATACTACTGCGCAGTAGCGTTGCGTTATGGTTTTTGCCATACAGCACTACTGTGCAGTAGTATTGGGCAACTGCGCAGTCAGCATCTCATGTAGACACACCCAAAATGGCTGAACAAAATAATAGGGAATCAGACCCTTCTAAAGCAATATTTGCTCTCTTGTTTTGTGCAGTCTGCGCTGAAGCTGACAGAAACTTTATTCAGGAATTTAGGACTGTGACATTCAAAGCCCATGATCCTTATTCAGTTTTCACTTGTGACTTATTCATGCAATTTGCCATTAAATTTAATAGGAATTTACTTGTATAAAACTGACTGTGGACCTGATGGCACCTCCACTGCTTAGCTGGCAGCAGTCCTACAGTAGTTACATTTGTTACAGTAGGCGGTTAATCTGCACTGTAATTTTAGTATACTGTCATTAATAAATTGTCTGCCCCTTACACCTCTAATTTCACATAATCCAGAAAATTTAAATTGATAGAAATAAAAATAAATGCTTAAAATAAACATTGATATTGTCTGTCAATCAATCCATCAGGCAATTTTGTAAAAAAATAAAAATTGAATTCTGCTAAACCTAACCAAACCTAACATTTTGATATTTCATTTTCATTTGTGGGATCATGAGCTCTATTTTGAAAGAGAAAGATAGTAAAATATATGTATCTGAAGTATTTGAAGTTTACCTAGTATCATTCACTTGCATAAGTTCTTCTGGTTTGATGGGATTGATTTAGAATCCACACATTCTGACTCATTATTTTGAATTCTTCTGAAGTCAGGTTTGCTTATTTGGTTCAAATTACTGTTGTTCATACATAAAGTAAAATAACACGAAAATAACTGGGAGAGAGAATGAAGACAGTATCTCAAGCAGATGAGAAGTTTGGATACAGGATCTAAAAGATCTGGTCCATACATAATTGGAAAGCTTTTTAGCATTCGACAAAGGCCTGAAAGATTCCAAGCCTGCACCAGCCTATTCTTCCTGGAACTCATAAGCATGCTAACCTGGAAAGTTTATGGACATTTTTTTTAAAAAAAAGCAGAGACACCAATAAACCTCAAACAAAAAAGTGCTCCAAAACAAACACTAGCAGGAAAAAGATCTACATTTGTGTGATCCTTTTGTTAAGAGCTCATTTTCAGATTAGCTTGAGTTTGGAGTTAGGATTTAGTTCGTTCTTTCTACATTATCAGAACTGGTTTATACATTCTCTTTAGGTGAATGGACTCAGACTGGTAATCAAATGGACCGAGCCTTTTTCCAGTTACCAGTATTTCCTGTATTTGGGTCAACTGTAAAGAATGAAATGCAGTCAAACCTGTCAATGAGACATGATTAATGAAAATATCCAGTATGCAGGGCCATGGGCATGTCTCCATGAGTGCACACGTGTGGTCTGCAGCACCTCAAAGACATTTGAAGCACTGCAAACCACATACAAAGCACATGCACCTGTGCACTGCACTGGTAATTTTCAGAGCAGCAGGGTTTTTTTACGTTAGGAGATCCCGGCATAAAAAAACCCCAACAAGCACCACTGAAAAAGAGAGACATGGACGTGGCAAAAGCGGGCACCATGAGAAACCAGAGCCTGGCTGGCCAGAGCCATACTCTGGCTGCTGGCCAGGCTCCAAGCAGCTGGGTTTGTGCTGCTGCTGTCCGAGGAGGCCCCCAGGACTCCAGGTAAAGCTGTTGGAGCTAACACAGGTGCTGGCCTCATCCTTCACTACCTGACCCATGTCCCTGTGCCATGCACAAGAGCACGCATGCAGGGGTATGACAGGGGACAAATAATAGTCGTACAAATATGTGCCATTGCTATTTGTCCTTCAGGAAAAATGCATGTGCGTGCTCATGGGGACATGCCCCTGGATTTCATGAAACTCCACTCCCTTGGGAGATATAATTGAATGTTAGCTCTAATGGGCCTCAAACCTTTCTCCTTGGGGTTTGGATTTGGAGAAGAAAAATCTCTAGGAGTAGATCCATACAGAAATCTTCCCCATAAGGAAATTAGGAATTTGGAAAAAGTACAGTTTCCATTCTCAGTTTTATGGTGGGGAGTTGTGCTTCTTTGAACAATTAAATTTTTTAGAAAAGAAGGGCACTCCTTTGAAAGTCTGTCCATAATATCCTGGTATTACATAACTGTTTTTGTAAGTGGGACCAATTATGGGGCCATAAGTCCTTCAGCAGGGTCAAAAGGCTTTGAACACCCCAAAATATTTGGCATTTGATGGCTGAGGGCGCACATGATAACATGCAATAAAGCAAAACAAAGTTAAGTTCAGTCTAATGTCTGTGAATCTCCGGGCAGGATTTAGCAGAGTTCTTTTCAAACAGGACAGTTTGACTCCCAGTTCCCCATGCCCACTTGCCTCCCTCACCCCAACTAAAAAGCTATTCATCACAGCAAACCAGCCAATACTTGTTCACAGGAATATACATAAAATCCCTAACCCCTAAGAGTATGTCACCACAAACATCACTTGAATGAGGGAAATGTCATCTACTATACTCCTTTAGTGAGTTCATTTTTTTATGTCAGTTATAGCATCATAATGCACTTTGCATTATTGTTCTACTTAGACAGTGAATTGCTGATGTGTATAATGATGCACCTGTTAGTCAAGAAATCCCTCAGAAGCCAAATGGTGCTATAAAACTGACATACTCACATGTAGTCAGAACTGTCAGGATGTTTCCTCTGCATTATGCAATATTTTATGCTTTATGGCCATTAAAGACAATAATAAAACAGCTGTCGCTGAGTGGTATGTTGTCAAATATCAGTGAAAAGCATCAAGATGATTATGGCAATGTGATTCACAATGCTATAGTTAAGGATAGGTCAGTTTTTTCAGTATAAATTGCATGACAGCATTGTGTCTGTCTGCAAGTGCATGTGTGTATGGGTGTGAGAGAAAGCTGCATGTATGTCTACATTTGTATATGCATGTCTACATATATTTATTCTGGGGGTAAAATGCTGTACAACAGGCAAACCTAGGAATAATGAATAGCTTCTGTGTTTGTAAATGTTCTAATATATTCAGCCAGGTAACTTCATTTTGTTTTTAAGAATGTAAGAACATAAGACATGTCATCCTGGGTCAGACCAGTGGCCCATCTAGCCCCAGTGTCCTGTCTCTGACAGTGGCAGAAGTGGATTCGAGAGGGAAAGCACTGCACTGGATAGATCTAGAGTGCTCTATTCCTATCCTTTACACTCCCTGACATCCACCATTATTGGTTAAGAGATGCCAGAGGAATCCTCTCCAATCATCCTATGCAAGAGCTATTAATAGATCCATCATTCATAAATTTGACTAGTCCCTTTTTGAGCCTGGCTAAGCTATCTGCCTTGACCACCTCCCATGGCAATGAATTCTAAAAGTTTTATGTTGCTTTAAAAGCAACTTACTTTAAAAAGTAAATATTTGTGTTGGAGTGTTAAGAAAAGAAATAGATGTCTTTAACATAGCCAAAATGTAGGTACATCATGGGCAGCAGAAGGATAGCTCTTCAGTCACTGCACTGCCTTTCCATATACCTCAACTGTAATCCTGACTACCACAGGGAGGGAAGAATTTATTCACCCCCTGACCTTTCAGTTGTTGATTAGGACTACACCCAATCAGTCAGCAGAATTTTTGTAAGTAGGAAAGAGTCCCAGAGAAGCCAAATGACTTATCCAGGACCATATAAGACATCTTTAATGGAGCCATCAAATTTAACGAAGCTCTCTCAAATTCCAACTCAATACCAGCTGCTTCTTCCTCCTTCTTTGGATCATAATTGAGCAAAAAGTGTTAGTTTTACTAGTCTAGTTTTTCATGTAGGCAGTTGGAAACAGGCTAGGATTGTAGGAAAGCTGAGATTGCTGCTTTACAAAGGTTAGTGTAAATTGTCAGCTGTCATAGGCTAGTGACTTTCTGACCTGAGTTGGAATAAGGGACTAACTTTTTCTTGACTTAGATTGGTAAGATATATATGAAAGGTTTTGAGTGAAACCCAGTGTTGAGAGACTTCCACTGAGAATGCCCTCTATCTTGCCCCCGGACACACAAAGCAATGGGATGTCAAATTAAGGGATTTGGTTGGCCTAAATTTAGAAAGAGAAGGTCTCTAAAATACATCAGAAACAAATGACAAGGAGTTTTATAGCTGAAAAGCCACATTATAAAACCAGAGTTTTCTATGGAGTAGATGCATGACATGCTGTTTGCATGTAACACAGAAAGTCCATGGCAGTTAAATTCTGCAAAATGGGGTTAACTTCTTGAGTAAATAGTTAAATGCAATTGAATTATACTTTTCACTTAGGGTTACATTGCACTTGCTTTTAAATGAGTTATTATGGTGTCCTTTCCTATCCTCGGCAATTTAGTTATTTGTATTCTTTGAGAAGAAGGTGAGGGTAACTAAAGTGAGTGAAACCAGGCGTTTTCTGTACCCCAAAGTTGCATCACAATTTTACAACACCATTTTAAAGTGTTTAGTAGTTGCTGCTTCTAAGTACACCCCCAAAAATCTGATAGAAAAATAGGGCTGAAAGGTCATAATTGGGAAATCAATCAGTCCACCCCTTACACAAGGCAGGGTGATCCCTATAAAATAAAGTCCAGACAGTGGTCATTTGGGTGATATACCTGTATAATTCCCCATTTTGCTGACTCAAAAAGCCACAATATGACCCACAGAATTCCTGTTTCTCTTCTCTCTCCTTCCCTACTCATTAAGTTGTTAAAGTCAATTCTATTTGTAAAGAAATGTTCTTAGTTCTGTATCAAAGCTATAATTTACTCTCTAAATGGTTTTCAGGTCATTATAGTACTGCTGGCTACTTAGCCTGAGGGTCTCTGTATTTCTGATAGGCTTGGATATAAAATAATGCAAATAGACATCTGCTAGTTTGAACAGCATGATTCATGTGTGTGTGGGGAGGTGGCGGCGGAGGGGGTCAGAAATAGGAGCACTAAATCTATTCTTGTTTTTCTAAGTATACTTACACAAGAATATCTTCTAACTATTCTCTCCTACATATTCTGAACCACTCCATGACTAGTACATTAATTTTAAATATATACATCCCTATAACTGTCCCACTAAATTAAGAGATTAAAGGGAAAAATTGCTTGTTCCACAGTGAGAAATCTCTGCCCTGCCCTACTCTTCTTCCATGCAACTTGAACTGTTACTTAAGGAATCTAAACAAAATAGCTACATTGATACCTTGAATAATTTGTCACACTCAAAAATAGGGAAGGTTCATGCTCAGTCTGATGTAACTGAACTCCACAGATATTTAATGAAAACTATCTACCTCTTTCCTAGAAAATTCAGGTCTGGGTTTCAGCATTCTGTGCAGTCTCTATTAAGTGCAGCTACCTTGGTGGATAGAATACCAAGGGGCCAGCCCTCTGGAAAATGTATTAACTATTTATAATATTTATATACCACTCTCCCCAGAAGAGGCTTACTGCAGCTCATAATAAATAAAGGAATATTAATAGAGTAAACTCTCCAGAAAGTGCCACAAAACTTAAACCCACCTGCTGAAAGCCTTCCCAAATAAGACAACCTCCAACACTTCCAAAGATATCCAGGCTCATGCTTTGACAGTCCACATGGGAAGGGAATTCCAGAGCTGAGCAGTAACTACTAAGAATGGCCTCCCATGTATTTTTGCTATCTGTCCCCAGGGAAACACACATTTCCATTTATGGGGATGTGCCCTGTGAGTGAAAACCAGCACCCTGAATTGTGTACAGAAAGGATTTGGAAGCCTCTGGAGCATGGGAGTACAGTTCTCCTGGCAACCAACCCGTCACAACTCTGGCTGCTTCATTTTCCACCAGCTGCACTTCCAGATGGCCCCATATTGAACACATTGCAGTAGTCTAGTCTTAAGATTATAAAAGCATGATCAGTGGCCAAATCTGAATCTGAAAGAAGGGGTCACAATCTTCTAACCAGATGGAGTTGGTGAAAGGTGCTTCTAGCTACTGCAGCAACCGCAAAATCCAGGATGCGGGAGCGACAAAGGATGTGGGAGCGCTATGAACCTGAGTGACAAGGGGAAGCTGAACCCCATCTATGAAGGAGGCCCCTGTTCCCACATCATGAGGTCTGATAAACATTATTCATATCTTGAGTCTTGTCTGGATTCAATTTTGCATGGTTTACCTGCATCTGATCCCCAAATGTAGCCTGGCATTGAGTAAGGATAAAACTGGAGGGCCTGGGTCTGATGAAAAAGATAGCTAGAGCAGCATGTCGTAAGTCTACTGATGCCACTTCATTCCAAATCTCCACACAATTTCATCCAGTGGCCTCAGAAAAATGTTGAATAGGTGTGATGACCAGATGGAACTCTGGGAAACCCAACGGAAAAGGTCCTGAGGACACAATGAGTGCTTATCCATCGTTTCCCTTTGAGACAATTGGACAATCAGGATTAGGATCTGCAAGGGAATCCAGTTACTTCATAGGTAGCAGTACAAGGTCCAAAGAGTTGTGCCAACATCTTCCCAGAGACATATTCTACTTACCAGGTAGAATTGTGTATGCTGCTTTATTTGCAGTTTCTGGATAGCCTGCACTGTCATCTGCAAGCAGCGTACAATGTGAACAAAGCATGAATCCTTGTGATCATTTTGTAAGTAAGCCTACAGGTTTCTGGCTAATCTAAGTTAAAACAAAGTCCTGGTAAACAGAAGCACTATCTGGGTATCCATCCATGAAGAACAAGACATCCAGAAGCACCTTACGGTTCTGAAAGACCTTCGTATTTGTTGGACAGACTCCTTACATAGCGGCAGAAGTTAATTCTTTAGCATCTGCCTAGGAGCATCTCCTATTTCTTTACTTGGCTGATCTTGAGCCAAGATCTTATCTAGGTCTTTAATTCCCTCATACTTTGCAATAACAGAAGAGCAAGACTGTTTGTATGGAGATACAGAGCAGACTATTACACTGATACCATTGTGGACGCTGATATTTCACAGTCCTTTGCAGCAGCCTTAATCAGGAGGTTTTTCGTACATAGCCTTGTAAAGCACCATAAATAATAAATATAGTATTTGCCATATTGGAACTCACTAGCTGTTCTTCTTGTCTGCTACCTTATCTCTGAAAGTGGATGATTCTAGTTGCTTTACAGGAGCATGGAATAATTTTGTATTGGACAATGACAATACCATTTTTCCTATTTGACAATTAGGCTCCAAAGGAAGTTTTTACTTTATCTCATTCAGATAGTTATTGGTTGTGGACATCCTTATTGTCTCTGTAAAAGCCAAATCCTTTGTGGAGCTTACTAATTTTTGGCCTTTAAGATAACTTGTGGCAATGAGTTCCATAGGTTAATGAAGCACTATGAATCACAATCTTTTAATAATTGTTATATGTGTTCCCCTTTCAGTTTCTATGGTTGGATCCTTATTTTTGTATTATGAATCAGGATAAACAGTACAATTAACCTTTTTTATAACATATTATTGTCACTTGTTTGAGTGGGGTGCAGGGAGGGAATTGTTGGCAAAATGTTTTGCAGCTGTAGTAAAAATGCCAAGGCCCTAAAGTAACTTAATTTCTGCTTAACCGATTATAGTAGTTTATGCAGTAACAAAGGACATTAATTTAAAAAGGAAGGTTCATTTCCCTTAGGAGGTGGGTCATTTGATCACCTTAAAAATAAATCTTGAAAATATAATTTTTTTTCAGGGAAATCAGAACTACAATGAGGCCCAAGAGTGCTATTTTGGATGCTGCTAAGCATTTCATGACCTTCATTGATTTTTCACTGAATGGTTTCTTCTGGAAATCATAGAAACACAGCCGATTTATCTATGTGAAAGTGACAGAAGTTAATCTAGGAAAGTGCATTTCACTCACAAAGGCCCAAATGACATTTCCATGTTTACCAAGGGACAGAGTGAAATGATGCTGTAAAAGCACAGTGGAAGCTACTGCACAGTGCAGAAAACATGGTGATAATGGGACATGTGCTGTGTCGTGGCTTGCCAAACATTTCTGAGATGATTTGTGAAGTTAGTTAGCTTTGTAAAACCACTGTGGTAAACTCCCATTGCTCAAATGTATATAATGATTCAAAATTAGGTTAGAAGCTTCAGGGGCAAACATTGGCTCAATTTCTTCCACCAGCTGTTTGAGTAGTTTATGGGATGAGATCTAAACTTCAAGAAAAAAAAATGTAGATACACATACAACTCAAGAACATTTAGTAATAGCTACTTTATCCACAATCAAGGGGATGATTATACATACCCAGAGAGCAGCTACAGAGCTTTTAATATTCATCTTGTTGGAACTGGGCTCCTAAATGAGTGGGTACTCTGAGTTTGATCCAAAGTCCTGAAAATAAATAATTAAAGAAAATATTTTTTTTTACTTCAAAGGACATTTGATCAGGCTTTATTAGAACAGACATACTAGGTAGGATTCTTTTCTTGGTTTTACAACTTTAAAGTTTTCAGAAAGATTCACATAACAAGATACAATTTTCCAGGTCTATTTTTTTCTTGAAGCTGAACATTATTTGAAAGTTAGAGACTTCGCTCAAAACTGTTTTTAAAAGACTGTTGTTGCTTCTTACTACAAGGCGAATGAAAAAATATTACAACCTAGTATCTGGGAAATTATTATTACGTGAGTGTTATTCAAGACAATGGCCCTGAGCCTTTGCTCTGACCAAGAAGTGACAGAACCTAATGATATGGTGATTATGCGAAGCCCTGAAGGTAAGGAAAGAAATGTAAATTGGGTGGGACAAGAGACAGGTATGGGATTTATGGAAGGATTAACTTAGAGATCTAGGATAGGAAGATGAATTTGGCAGTGGTAATTAAGCACCTGATGCAGCCTGAAGTAATTCTGTTAACTATGAAGCTTGGCTCAGTCACATCTGACTTTGAGTTCTGTGGGTTGGACTCGTTACAATCCATTCTCCATCAATTTCCTGTTATGATGTCCAGAGAGGATGATAACCTCTGTCAAAGGTTTCATAGATTTCATAGACATCAGGGCTGGAAAGGACCTCGGGAGATCATTGAGTCCAGCCCCCTGCCCAAAGGGCAGGAAGTCAGCTGGGGTCATAGGATCCCAGCAAGATAAGCATCCAATTTACTCTTGAAGGTGTTC
>NW_017728947.1:84790342-84838492 GCF_001723895.1 Crocodylus porosus | reverse complement strand
GATAACACCAGCGCCGCAGTCTGTGGTTCACCGCGTGGATCCTCCTCTCCCTCCTCAGCCCATAGCCCGAGACTGGGAGGATCGACGAAAACACCACCTGATCTCCCAGATCCCTAAGCCCAACTCCCAACTCCCTGTAGCTCATCATGACCTGGCTGGGGGTGCTGTGAGCCCACATGAATAAGGAGGGCACATTGGTGCCCACATGAACAAGGAGCATGGGATAGTGGTCTGTGGGCCGGAGGAGCTGCGGGAAGGTGAAGAAATCCCCACTGCATTCACCTTCTGTTGAAACACTAGTTCAAGGATAAGGTAGATGACTGTGCCATCCTCACTGTGTGAACCTTCAATTAGGTATAAAGCCAGAATCTGATAGTTTGAGTTTCCTTGTCCTCAGGGCTTTCTTCTTGCTGTTTGAAATGATTCCATCAAGACTTCTTTCTTTCAGTAGCTTTTGTTCTCATCTTGTTTTTCCATAATGCCCCAAAGCATCATTTTTCTTATACTCCTGGCTTGGAGCACCCATCGGATTCTCTTTCATCTTTTCCCAAAATATTTGATATTGAATAAAACATGCTTTGAACTAACTGATACTGAACATTCCCTCCCAACTTAGTCTTTTACACTTTAACTTGAAAATAGAAATCCCCATGAATTCCATCAAACAATAGGAAATATAAATCATAATGCTGAAAAAGAAGGATTAAGTATATGTGTTTCATTCCATTGATTACCCAAGACCCACTGATGGCTCATGTGGTCACAAGGAGTGATACTGAACTTAAAATGAATTACTTGCTTGTGTAAGGGGCAAAGGCAGTAGCCACAACTGAGGCTCCACTGCTAGGGCAATTAACTTCACTTTGTAACCTCATTGGTTGCTATAGCTAACAGACTGAGATACAAAGGAAATAGCCAACAGAGACATGGTAACTCTTAAGGCCTCACAAGCCTGCAATTTTGCCTGGTGTCTATTTCCCTTAAAGCTTTGTCTCCTAGCTCTTGGCCAGTTCTCAGCTTCTACCCTGACTGTAATCTTAGCCCCTGACTTTATTTTTGCCTTGGACACTTTTGTTCTTTAACCCTTTGCCCAGCTCCTGACTTTGATCTTTGTTCTTTCTCTGGCTTGAATGCTTGCTCTAATTGTTGTTCCATACATCACTTACGCCCTGGCTGCTTAGAGGCTGGAACCTCATTGTCCTTCAAATATTATTTTTAATTCTTGTTAGACTCATACAGTACTTATTTCTCTTGGGTATGGTACAAAACATAGATAATGATTTTTCCATCCCTAGTGGTTAGCAAGGGAAAAAGACCTGTTAAATCATCAAGTTTATTTCCTATTCAGTGAACATCTATCCCATAGCATGCATAAGAAAATGGTATCTAAAGTAGAAGAGATTACCCTGGAACCTTAACAGCAGAAGCTATACTTTAGATTTGCTGATAGCAATAATGGATGCCCATGAAGAAAATCTGCAACTTCCATGATATACCCTGCCATTTAGCCAAAAGGAGAAAAACAGTGGATCATGGAAGTATAGTTCAGCCAGGTTTGTTGGTATACAGCATGAGCGGGCAAAATGCAGCCTGGGGACCAGATGTGGCGTGCCAGGCCATTCTACCCGGCCTGCTGGGTCCCCCCAAAATTTAGAAAATTAATTTATCTGCCCCTGGCTGCCCTTACAAAATAATTGCCCACCTCTGGTGTATAGGAAACAACAGGAGCACTGGTGTATAGGAAACAACAGCTCTCCAAACTAGCATTCATGGGACAATCTGTTAGGGTAGGGAAATGCATTGTGTAGGGATACAGCATTAGCTTTTGAAGGCCTGCAGCATGTATGCTTGGTAACCTTTCTGTGAATATTACTTTTTCCATCTATTTATGCTTTGAAATATACTAAAAATTACTATGCCAAAATCATAGCCTAAACCATAACAGACACTGTTTCTATTTAGTGTGATACAAAAACAACAAAATATGAAGCCACATGAAGGGCCTAAATCTCTAGCTAAAAGCACATTGCACCCGGCAAATGGTATCTCTTCACTCCCCTTGGGATGGTGAAAATGGAATATCCCTGACATCAAGAAATATTGCTGCAGGCAAGGGAAGTGTTGCCTACTGAGCATTTTTAACATTTGCAGCTGTAACAGGATTAGATGTACTTTGGCAGGCTGGGCTGCAAATTGATGTGAAAAGAGAAAAATTACAAAATAAAACTGTTCCACCGATTATTCAGGAGTTGGGACTTTTCTTATTGGCTGAGACAGTCTGAATTCAATCCATGCACCTGTGTAACAAATGAGAACAAATAATCATGGAGTCAGAAAGAAAGCAGAAAAACAGACCTCTCCCTGTGTTTTGCCATTTAGTCTCTTGCTCAAATACATGTTTTGAAACAGACTATTTGAGATAAAAAATATGTGAGACATAAGGATTTTGTGGGGTGATATCTACTATTGGACCAACTGTGTAGTTGGGGCTAAAGTCAGATAAACTTTCAAATACAAAGCAATATGAGGAGGAAAGCAACCACAGTGATTTTTATGAACTGTGTGAAATTGGAGGGGGGAGACACCCCCAAATCTTTCCCAACTTGTCCTCAGAACCAAATTCCTCACTGCTCAACAGACATCAAATGGGACATAGCCATGCCTTAACTACAATCAATACCCTGCACACAACAAACTCATTGGCCTCTATAGATCCTCAACATGCCATTCCCAAAATATGATACAGTAAAAGCTCTGGGATCCAGCATGAGTGGGGAATGGGGGCTGCCAGTAATCTAAAAATGCCGATTATCTGAGGCACAGGGGTTTCCAGCTGGAGTGGGGAGGGGGAGCGGTGGTCACATATGGAGTGGGGGAAGCAGAGGGGGGGTGGTCACATGCTGAGTGGCAGCAGTGCAGGGTGGTGGGTGGCAGCGGCAGCCACCGCGTGCAAGCTCTGCCCCCTCCCCCTCCCCCCCCCGCGTCTGGCCAGCCAGCTGGAAATTCCAGTTAGTAGAGTATTCTGGCTCGTAAAATGCCAAATAACATGGCTTCTACTGTATATCTGAACCTGTGCCCCTAACGCCTTCATGGTAACTATGTGGGTAAAACTAAACAGTGACTGCACACCAGAAGGAACTCTCCCAGAAAAAATGTAAAGGACAGAGGCACACTTATGTCACTAGGAGCACAGAACAACCATTTCCTTTCAGATTTCAGCATCTTTGTGTTCAAGTGAAATCTACTAAACACTTTTAAAAGGTGAGTTCAGGAACCAAGGACTGAACACTGATCCTGATTGTATGACACACTATAATCTACCTGATTCCTGAAATTCTTCTTATGCACTATAGGTAATAAAGCCTCCTCTGAGTAATCAGGCACCTTTTCTTCTTCTAATTTTTTGCCAGCTACTCCTGGCAATCAGCTCCCCATTCCCATTTCACAGCTCTACATATTGTTCTTAAAAAGCACTGTGCTTGCTTTCCTCCTCAGACCTGAAGAAGAATGGTTTGCATTTGAAAGCTTGTCTAACTTTATCCTAACTATAGAGCTGGTCCAATAAAAGATATCACCTCAAAAAACCCTTGTATCTTGTGTAATTCCTGGACCATCATGGCTAAAACATCACCCTAACACTACCAATACAAAGCATGGGCAGTGTAGCTGGCATTGAGAAGAGACTGAATCATGGCAAAGCATAATTTGGAGCAAAGCTACACATCTTTAAATACTGGAGAAACATACCACCACTAGTAGGGATGAATATAATTCACCAAAGGCTCCAGGTTACCAATCAGTGCCAAAAAAAGATATGGACCACATGAGAAAGTCGAGGACAAAATCCTGAAAAATGGGAGCCTGCATCACTTAATATTGTATTAGGATTGTTGTTCTTTAGGGGCTTGAATGTGGATTGGCCATTTTCCCCATGTATGAGGCATAATGGGGCTGCCCCTGGGGCAGGCTAGTGATTGATCTGTGATTTTTAATTGCAAGGTTTGAGTAATGTTTCTGATGTATGAACATCACTAAGGCTGTGTATACACATAATTAGAACAGTTCCTGGACAGTTGCTCTAATTAAAATGATTTGCTGTCACATGTATTAAGCCTCTGCACATTTCAAAATGGCTGTGGGATGCTTTATCTAAAGCTCATTCAACAAGGTTTGGATGTCCCTGCAACCATTTTGAAATGCATGGTGGCTTAATACACATGACAGTGAGGTGATGCAGGAAAGTTGTAATTAGAACGTGGAGCAGACTCGAGTCATCTCAAAGTTTTATAAAAAGCGCTAATTAATTTAAAAGCTTTATAAAAAGTTTGAAATCCCTAAAGCTTTACACAAGCCCTAAATACAAGCTTTATAATACCCATCCAAAATTTTGCAAATGGGAAACCTATCCTTTGTGAAGATCACAAGAAAGTTTACATGACTTTTCCAGAATCATACAATGAAACTCACTGTGGTAGCATTTGAATTACAACTGAAAGGCCGAAATCATCTCTGGTGTCACTCAAGTCTGTGACATATTGTTACACATAAGACGTGATTAAGCAGTTAATCACATCTTAAGTTGTTATCCAACCACATGTTAATGAAATTAATGACATGATGAAACAAAGAATAAGCCATAAAGTTATTACACAAAAGATGTAATGGCCAGGCTGGGGCTCCCAGCCAAAGGGTGTGCCCCCATGGCTGGAAGTCCCCAGCTGATAGGGGATCTTAGCTGCAGGGGCTTACCATGCACCCCCAAAGCTGGGAGCCATCATCTGATGGGGCTCCCAGCTGCAGAGGCTTGGTACTTGCCAGCGCAGCAGGGATCCCAGGGTCACGATCCCGGGCTGTCTATGAACTGGCAATAAAGCATGATGGGTTTAATGCTTGATTCCATAATCACATCTCCTGCTATGCACATGTGGCATAGCAGAGAGTATGATTGTGGGGATCTCATGTAAGATCCCATCACACTTTTACTTTTATGTTTGCCAGAGGCCCCGTGAAGCAAAATGTGGTTGTACAAGAACTCCAAAATCATTGTGATAACAGAAATTCTGGCATGTTGGGAACACTTTGGCACCCAAAGTGAAAATGTTAACATTTGAACTGATAGGCTAGTTTACTTGTAGGTAACCATTTTGTCATATCACTATGGTTACAGACAGAAGTGCAGCTCCCCACTGTAACTGAAAACACTTTGCAGGAAGCATTTTGAGTTACAGTGATCCTTTGGAACAAACAGAAGTTCACTGTTGGTTCCAGGGGGTAGGGAAATCTTGCTGCTGGATGCAGCCGGCAGCCATTTTCCCCTAGCAACAGCTGCTCCTCCCTGCAAGGCTGCAAAGTTTTCAGAATGGGAGGGGGAAAAGGGAGCAGAGGGAGCTCACTTCAGGGGTTACCCAGTCAAGGTGGAGGGTGGGGTGAATGAGTTGGAGCCTCCCCCACCTCAGGTGGGCTCCAATGTAGCCACCTCCTTCTCCAACAGGGGCCGAAAACCCCACAGACTAAATTCCCTCTGCTCCCTTACCCCCTTCCCATTCTGAAAATAGTAACAGGCAGGCAGACAGGTAGAAGTAACAGAAGATGCTGTGTTTTGAAACATCTTCATCTGAACCCTCATGCAATGACGGTTCAGAATTTCACCCAATCAGCCATTTTTGAAGCTGTCTGCAGTCATGCGCTTGTGTCTTTTCATGGCTATAGACAATTTTCTGTGACCAGATCAGGTGAAAATTGTCACTTCTCCCTGTACCTTCTATTTTTTGGCGTGCTTGAAATCTCCCTTAACATAGACAATAGATCTACAATTGTTAATTAGCATTAACAAAAAATAAGGCAAGGCTTTGTGAAACTCACTGTCATAACCTGAAGGAGATTAACAGTGAATCTAGCTTTTTGGACTCCCATAGCCACTGGTGTAGTAGGCTTCTCATGGAGTACTCCTCCTGTGGAGGTACAGGTAAATGGTTCTGAATGTGGAGAAAGGATGAATATGAAGAAAGCTGAAAAGGCATGGAATCTTATAGCAAAACAGCTGACACCCAGTGATGGTCTGTTTCCATGTTTTGACCCCATGGTAAGTGAAAGCTAAGCATTTTTAATTTTTTGCCTTCTTTTATTTTGCCTGAAACTTTAGACTTCTTTTATTCAAGTGTGAACTGCTCCAGTTTAGCTTTCACCTATCTCAGGGTACCATACCTTAGCTGCTCTATGTTAAGTCTTCATTACAATGTGTTCCCTTTTCCAAAAATAGTTTGCTTAATGTTAGTATTGCTATAGTAGTGCCTGCAGACTTTCAATGAGACCAGGGCCTCCTCGTTGTACCAAGGTCTGCACAGATACCCAATAAAAGACAGTCAGTACCTGCAGGTCTAATATCCTAATACACAAGACATAAAAAGGCAGGAATTGGAAGCAGACGCCAAGACAAGTGAAATAAGTTTGCTAACGCCATGAATCTGGTCAGAAGTTGTTTTGAATACACCATCCTCCATTCCAAAGTAATGGAATGATCAGAATTGGTGCTTATTGTGTGTGAGTGTCAAAAGAAGTGTGCAAATGCTAGTAAGCATTTTCTCATGGTATTTTAAAACCATGTACACCTCTGCCTTTCCTCAGTACAAGAAGCAGGAAGCCATATTCTGTTGAGGATTACAGACTCATTATAGTTCCTATCAGCCACCAGCAGTTTGACCTCAATAACAGTTGTTTAAACAAAAGTGCCATGTGGGTTTTATTTCCTTCATTGAAGCCTCCTGCTGTGTCACTTGGGAATGATGTTAAAGCTAGGAGAAATTATGAAACTACCCTACTGAATTATTATTAACAACTGCATCAGGAAATACATCATAGACCTTTGCCAACAGGTCTTGTGCTGGTGCTGGAAACTGTCCAGACTTTTGAATACTAGGAGTAGAAAGATTTGATGGCTTCATTTCCTAACAGCTTTCAAGGATTAACTGACTCTCATCATTGCTGATAGCTAAATATGGCTGCCAAAGGGGGAACGATTTCCTCTGCAGAAGCCATTTACTGAAAACACCACCTACTGTTCATATTATTACTTTTTTTAAGTTACTCAGCAGGGAGCTTTGGTAGCAATTTGTATTTACTTTCACACAATGATCCCTTGAAAGCAATACAATATTTTATTTGAATTTGCCTACTACAATGTAAGTTCACAAAGAAGAAGAAAACATACTAGGTAGATATCTAGGGATGAACATGGAGCAATATACATAGCTCCCTTGAGCTCTCAGTACTGAAGACTTCTAGGATCAAAGCACCCTAGGAATATACTGAAGAGAATTTGTAAACAGCAAAATTGGTGTGGTACCATGTCATGAATGCAGATGGCAGGAGTCCTCTTGCAAGAAATGTATTCCTGCATGGTACCAAGCCTGTTCTCTGTGGGTTCCCTCAGCCACCATGTGCTTCTGAGAGTGAGCTGAATGACTGGTATGGGGATCTGAGAAAACTGCTTCTGTGTGGTTCCTCCTGTCCTCTCAGCTAAGGGTTAGGGCACATGTTCCCTGTAGGCTACTTAAATCACTAGTGGTGTTGACTTGACATGCACCAGATCAACACTTGGGATCTCAATATTGCACTGTTAAACAGGAGGGCGTGATACAAAATCATATACACACACACACACAAACTACACATACACCATTATGAGTTCACATACATAAATACAAACATGCAAACACACACCTCTGTAGTTGTGTGTGAACACTAGGGGGCATTTGGGGTAACTTGGTGCTTGGAGTTACTTGAGGTCAAGGTACCCCGGGGTTACTTGAGGTTACTATGCCCCGGGGTTACTTGGGGTTAATTGATCAAAGGAGAAGCTAAGAGGCAGCAGAGCAGAGGAGTGGTGCCAAGGAGAAGCTGGCACAGGAGCTGGGGCCAGAGCGGGACTGGAGAGACTGCAGGGGAGCCAAGGAAGCTGGGAGGTATGGGGAGAAGGAAGCAGAGGCTGTGGGTGCCGGGAACTGGGTTCCTCCTGTCCAACTGGGAACCAAGCTGGGGCCAGGTTGGCGAGCCAGGGAAAAGCTGGGGAGAGGCTGCTGGTTCCGGGAAGACTGGGAGGAGCAGCGGAGCTGGCTGGGTGGGTGATAGCTAGGGCTGGGGAGAGCCAGGAGACTGGGGAAGCCAGGGAAAAACCATGGGTGCTGAGGAGAGGCTGCAGGTACTGGAGGATGAAAGTGAGGAGCTGCTGGAGGCAGCAGAGGTAAGCCGGGGGATCAAGGAGCAGCAGTGAGGGGCAGTAGAACAGCAAAGGGGCCAGGAGGAAAGAGACAGCAGGGGAGCTGGGAGGCAGAGTGGGGAAGGAGCTGGGAGTGGGGGGAAAGTTGGGAGGTGGAGAAAGCCAAAGCTGGGGAAGGAACTAGAAAGTGGTGGCAGCAAGCTGGGGGATTGGGGGGCTGCAGGAGACAGTGAACTTCAATGGGGAGAACAGAAAGAGAGACAGGGAAGATCAGGGAGAAGGCAGAGGTGGAGAGACACAAGTGGGAATAGAGAGAGAGACTGGGGAGAGAGGGCAGAGGTGGTGGGACACAAACAGGAAGTTGGGGGATTGGGAGGCTGCAGGAGGCAGCAGAGTTGGGCTGGAAAGGCCAGGAGACAGCAGGTGGAAGCTGGGGCTGGGAGAGAAAGCCAGGGATAAGCTGAGCTTGGCTACAGAGGCAGCAGGAGAGCCAGGAGACAGCAGGCAAAAGATAGAGGTGGCAGAAAGGAATGAAGCCCAGAGGGATGTCAGAGAGATGGGGGGGTTGTCTTAGTTGGGAGCCTGCAGCAAGACAGAGACCAACTCGAGGTCAAAAATATCAGTTTTATTAGACAAGCAATATACTACACAGTTCATGAAGTTATTGGCTCCTACACCCACACACACAGATAGACACCCAAGCACTCACACACACCCACAATGGCAGCAGGAGAGGGAAGGCTTGGTGGAGGGATTGGAGTCAAGGTGTGTGGGGACAGAGTCCAGGTCCTTTGCTTGGGGAAAGAAGGTGGGTGATAGCTACCTTTCCTGGGCTGTGAGTTGATCCTCAATGGCCAGTCAGGATCTTCCCCAGCAAGGCATTGTCTAGAGGGGGTTGCTGGCAGGGCCTCTGGGTGGATAGGTGACATGATGTAGTGCTGGTCCAGATGAAGAGGGTGTCCCAAAGAGGTCACACTCTACCACCCTTTTATAGGGGTGGGCTACCTGTGTCTCCTATGGGAAGGGCATGCCCAGGCAAGGCCAGGCTTGCTCAGATGAATATGTGCTGATCCAGGTGTCCCCATTGTCTAGTGGGACACAGTGGTGGGGTTGCTGGTTTCTGTAGGGTCTTTGTCTTCCAAATGTTGAGTTCCTGTAGGTTCTTTATCTTTTAAATGCTGGGTTTTGTCTCTGTTCCTGAGTGAGATCTGTGGTTCCTGGGTGAGTCAATGCAAGGCAATGGTCTGGTTGTTGAGGTGATGGTCCACTGGTTGAGTTGATGGTCCGGTCATTGAGTTAATCATTCAGTAGAGGCCTACAACTATTCTTCCTGAACCACCGTTATTCATTCCCATTCATTCAGGAACCAATTTACGTGAGACTGGTTAGACCTGAGTCACAGTTACAACGTACTACACAATAGCTTATACCTGGGCAGGGGACACAAGATGGAGGCTTGACATACAAAATGGAAACTCGCCATTACTTGACATTACTTTACAGGCACAGGCCTAAATCATATAAATTCAATATAAAACAATAAAAATCAATACAAACATAATAGGAACATAATATAATACAATATAAAACAAAAGAAATCAATACAAACATAACAGACCACTATTCACAATATAAAAGGGGCTTGTTACTATAAGGGAGTATAAGAACTTACCTTAGTTTACGTACTACTCCTTTTAATCACTTATAAGGGATAGAGAGGGCAGAGAGCAAGTCAGAAATGGTTGGGGAAGCAGAGGGAATGTATTTTTAAATATTAAAAAAAAGGAAAAACTGGGGGTTTTGCTACAGTAGTATAACTTGTATAAACAATGAGTAATCTCAAGTGACAGTTATGCATCAGCCCAGTGCCTGGCTACGTAGATGAGCAGCTCAGAATTTCGATTGTAAAAGCAGATACTAAATATTCAGACTTCTAGAATCACTATGTTTGCTTCCTATTATTCACGTCCTTATGGCTAGTGACCAGCCAAAGGGTTCAGAGATCAGATTCCATTTAAGTTAGGTACCAAGATGCTGACAAAAAAATCAAATAAATATGACAAAACTGAGTTTTATATTTTCAAAGGTGAAATATGGCAAAGTACTGAACAAAATGAAAGGGGCCAAAACCTCTAAATTAAAATTCTGACAAAAGGCACCTGTGTCTGCTGTAGAATACCAGTCTAGATACCACTCTATAGAGACAGAGGCTAAGTTAGATCATATCCTGTGTCATTATTACCTGCCAAGAAGTTTGCTGCCAAATTAATTTAGCACCTCATTGGTATAAGGCATTGTCAGACTATTTGCCAAATGGGAAGCCAAGGTATTAATTTGGGAATTCTTCATGTGGGTAATTTAAAACCCCCTTTCCTGCCTCATAATTAAGCTTGACTTCTCTAAAGAAAAGGAAAATCTATTTAAAACTTTTTCCACACAAATACAAAGGTGAAGAATTTCATGGTTTCCCTAAGGCAGAAATTTAACCCTTTAAAAGACTGGACTTTTCCATGTTTACAGCCAAATGATCTCTTGGAAACATACATGTCTTGGAAACACATACAAATTCAAAATGGGTAATTAATTTGTATATGCAGAGGATGCTTTTATGTGCAAACTCAACTAATGTTTAACTAAGCACTATTTTATACATATATAATTAAGGGACCATTTTTAATGACTCCCCCTATGTCTAACACCCCATATGTGTTAGAAAACCATTCTATGTCTGTAATGGTATAGACATTGTACATTATGTGGCATGCCCTCAGCTAACATGAACTGGCCAATCTCCTGATGTCAGTTACTGTGGTCCAGCTCTTTACCCTTTTTTAGCTTTCGTAATGCTAAATAAAAATCAATATGCTACCATAAAACTGTTTCTTTCAAAGTAACTTATTCTGTGGTGCCCTTCAGAAGCAAGTCCATAGTGAATTAATTTTTAAATGTAGATATAACAGTGTAGAGATTACCTCAGACAAAATCAAGATATATACAGGAATTGAGTTAATTGTACAGTCCTTACCATTCCACATACCATCACCTGTTTATGGAGTGCTACCTACATAAGCAAAAAAGTTCCCTACTTTGACAGCATGCTTGGAAGGGATGTGTTTGAGATTTTACAGTAGGACTCTGAGGAGACAGTACTAGACTCTGGGATCAGGAACTTGTACCATGTGTTCAAACTGTCTTGACAGAGCAGTAGGGAGTACTTAAAATACTTAAAATAGAATAAAAAACATAGGAAGTGACATCTTTCCAGGCACTTAAAATACCTGGGTGATCTAGTAACTGTATCTTCTGATACAAATCTGATGAGTGGCCAAAAGAGGATGTTCAGACAGATTTTTTTCCCAATACATGCAAAAACAAATAATATTTTACCTTTTGCTATTTCATATGTCTTGGGGTCCTGGCAGACATTAAAACAATGGCACAATTGGGACTGGAGGAATTGTATGTCCCATCTCAAACATTGCATTTCTTGCCATTCCAGACCTACCACTATGGAGTTTCCCCAAGCCTCATCCTGTAGATCAGGCAGGGGGCAGCTCTGTCCTGGACCAAGACTGCCCTAGCCTAGCAGGTTCAGGATCCAGGACTGTTCAGGGCTGGTCTGATGATCAGTTGATTGTTGGATCAAGCTCTAGGACATCCTCAGGTTTGAGACCCTAAACTATTGGGAACTGAGTCTAACAACCACGTGATTGTTGAACCTGGCTCTGGATAGTCCTGGTCTGTGTTTGAAACTGTGGGCCATTCAGGGCCAGGTGTGAAAATCAGCTGATTGTTTTCAGCCCCAGGAATACCCAAATTTACCCACAATTTTTAAAGTCCCAAGACCTAGGGACTGGGGAGCCTTTCCCCCTATCCCGGGTCCCTTCACCCTAGGACATCTAAAACTTTGTGTTTAGATTGGCTCCTTGCAATCTGGCATTGTAAACTGCCTGGACTGCAGCCCCCATTAGGGCTGTAGAGTAAGGCAGGAAAAGATGCAGGGCTTGAGAGTTGCCAGGCTTCTAGTGTTGGGGGAGACCTTAGGCTATCCCCATCAGGGAACTTTGCAACCTGCCCTTCTACTATCAGCCATTGTCAGCATCTGCAGATAGGTAGCTGCTGAGGTAGGGGACTAAGCAGAGCACATTGGGAAGCTGGAGGAGTCCGTAAAGATCTATCACTGAATGTTACATTTTTTAAATAAAGCTTGATAATAACCAGCTACAAAAATGTTCTACATTTTTCAGTCAACATCTTGGGGCTGGTTGGCCATGTTTTTTGCTAGCTATTTTTATTGTGCGAGAATTATTTTACGTGTGTAGCATGTGTTGCACCTTGTAACCAGTGTACCCTTGACCTGCGAGCCTGGGTTGGCACGACTGGCTTGGTGCAGAAGGGATAGATGACCAGACGGGTGGGGAGTAGCGGCGAGTAGGAGTCAGGCGGCTTGAAGCCTATTGGTTGTATGAAAGGTTTATTGTATTTACGCTACCGATGGTCGCAGCGTAGGCCGGATAGCTGACTTGTTCAGTTACAGTGCATAAAACAGAACGGTCTAAAGGGGTCTGTTGGTTCACGGGGTTCCTGAACCGAGCCCTTGCTTTCTAACCCAGAGGCTAGGTGCGGCTGCCTGACTCAATAGTCCCAGAACTGGTCAACAGCTCATGCACAGGGAAAAACTATAATGCACTTTCGATCAGTAAACTTCCGAGAGCTCTTTGATGAGACAATCAAACGAACCGGTGAACGAGATACGCCAAATGAAGAACAGCTGGCGGGAAGATGTCTACAGGTGGCCAATCTGCTGACTGTGTCTCCTTGGTGTACTCACAGTTCTCCACTTAATGGCGGAATCTGCTCTTATTTATAGTCAGCAATGACCAATCACCTCATGCCAATTGTGAATAATTATTGATTGCCAATTACATTTTTACACCAGTGACCTAGATACATATTCAAGTGACCTAGATACCTATTCATTTGACCCAGATACATTATTCACCTAGCTGCCCTCAGTGGGTTCAAAAGGTCAACCTTGTGATTGGCACCTGCAATACTTATCATTGCAGACAACAAGCTCCTTAAGTGTGGAGAACAAACTTTTAACAAACTCCAACTGCAATGCTTCTTTTAGCAAAGAAATAAAGGCTACTAGTGCTGAGGGGTCTTTATGGCCTGCGTCCTTACTAAGTTATTACATTCTTTTGCTTTGCTGGCATCGGCACTCTAACCGACAGGTAAAACTCAGACATGACAGCATGTTTAAATTTTTTGTGCACCTAAGCTGTTAAGAAATGTAATGTGTGCCAAGGGCCTTGATCACAGAAGCCAGGCTATTCAATTTCACTTCCCTTTCCTATTTCATTTACTTTGCTGATTCTCATGTGTGTGGGTCACAAACAATTGTGCCTGCTTTTTGAACTCTTCTGAGCACAATGTATTAGTCTCTTAGGCTGCCTACAGACGTACTCTGATTCATTCTAATTAGAATACATCAAGAATACATACATACAATTAGAATACATTCTAATTAGAATAATCAGTTCTGCTCCATGTTCTAGTTACAAAATTCTTGGATAGCTGCAGCGTCATGTGTATTGAGCCCCTTCACATTTAAAAATGGTGATGGGTACTTTAATTCAAGCTTGTTGAATGAGCTTTAGTTAAAGCATCCTGCTGCCATTTCTAAATGCACAGGGGCTTAATACACATCACACTGTGGCATTATAATTAGAGTGGCTCTCCAGAAACCACTCTAATTAAAAGTCCTTTCCCCCACCCTCAAGCACACATATAGGCAGCTGTAGATTTTTTTACTTGTTCGGTAAATTTAAGGAAACTTTTCTACTCTGTCAGTTTTTATAAAACTTACTACCTGACTGTGAGTGGCCAGGATCTTGGAAACAATTGTGCAAAGCATCGGGGAAAATTGCAAAGGTCAAAACTACAGTTAAAGTGCATGGTCAAACCAGCATATCAGATTTTCTTAGGTTCAGTTTCTTGTGTTGGCAATAGGATAGAGCTAGCAAGATAGTTAGCAAATGCATTTTTCATTTCAACATAAGCTTTTGTTCATGGTTTGGCTATTCAAGTGATTATTACTCTTTTTCTGCTCTCAGGCCACCACAAATGTTCTCATAAGGTCAAATCCAGTGTAAATGGAAATCTTTATCCTAAAGCACAGAAACAGGTATTTCATTTCTTTATGTCTTTGACTCTTCTCATTTATTTTTCCCCAAAGCCCTCTATGCTCTTTATTAGAAGGCCTCATACCTCTATGTTGATATTCTTGCTGAAGAACACAGTTTCTGATGGCTCCCCTTCCTCACAAGACTAGCTGTTTAATAATACATACAAATGTAAGAGTCAGTAGCTGTCCCTACTCTCAGCTGAGTTTTTTGTTCTGACAAGAGTCCTGGTTATTCCTTGGCTTTATCTTTCACATTTGCTGCTGACATAGTAAGCTGGGTTATGGTTTGGACATATAGCACAGGAGCTGACTTTATCAGCAGCTGAACCATAACATAGTATCACAGTAATTACAGGCCAGACGCTCTGCTGGTATAAACTGATGTAATTTCAACAATAGTAAACCAATTTACAGTAGCTAAGGACCCCACCCTACAGGTGAATGGGCATTGTTAGGTTATCTAGTTCATCTTAGCATTTACGATTCTTTAAGGGAACATTTTCATCATCTTCTCTGCCCTTCTGCTATACAAAGGCCAAAGAGTTTCACTTTGTATTTTGAGCACCGAGTTCAACAGCTCATCATTAAACTGGTTCATTATTAAACATATTAGGCAAAATGATCCTACTTACATCCACACAACTTTACTGACTGTTGCATCAAAGTTGTTACAAGTTGCAGGTTTGACCATCCCACTGGGTAACCTTTGGTCAGAGCAGAGAGGAAAAGTTTCTGAGGTGGAAAAAAATGCTCGCTCAAGATGGTGTCCGTTGTTTTCTCTTGTCTGGTTTTAAATTACTCAGTGATGACAAATACACAAATTTTCCCAATTTTCCTACATTTGTGATACACAAAATCAGCTACAGGACACTTGGATTTTAATAGTTACAAAGGCCTAAAAAGTTACATTTTAGGATGGCTAACATGTTGAAGTTTCAGATTGGCTCTCATTGATCTAAAGCATCTCAACCTATACCTGCTCAGAATACACATCATCTTTCCAGTTACTGCCTTGCATTGGCAGAAAATACAGATTTAACTTCCCAACATTTTGAGACTGCACAATTTGTTTTCGCTTTGTATTAGTTTGAAAATAATCATGACCTTTCACAAAACCAAACAAGCGTGTGGGCTTGAGAGCTTATCTACAATGCTGCACTGAGGAGCCCAAAACAATTGCAGATATGTTGGCAGGCATACTCTGAACCTGGCAATACCCTCTCCAGGCTTGTCCCTCTGAACCTGCTTCTCTCCAGCCCTTGATTCCTCACAGTCTTCCAGGTTTGGAGCATATCAGTGGGTGGGTGGGGACCTGAGGACTGGGATTTACCACCACAGAATTGTATACAAGGTCAGAGTAGCTAATGGTTTGGTAGTTAGGATATACAGCTCGGGTATAGGAAACTCAGGTTCAGGAACCCCCTGTCATTAACTCTCTTAAATGCCAGGCAGGTGCCCTAGCCACCACCCTTGAAGCAGTATAAAAATTAACTATCTATTGGGCCAGAGAGCCAGAGAGAGAATCGGTGGCCACTAACTCACCCCTATGTGTTACATTCACATCCTCCCATTCTCCTCAACCCAGAACTGAAGTCCTTTCTTAAAGTCCTTGTTTCAGTTCACTCCCTCACAGGAATACACATTTTTCAGTAATTTGTGTGTGTGTGCATCAGTACAGACAGTGCATCAATATCATTGTCATGGTTGTCTCATTCCCTCATTAAATATGGACATCACAAAATAATGCAGCTGTAACAAGATTAATGGGTCAGCTGCCCTCAAGCTGCTTTCTACATGAAATAAAAGGAAAGCAGTGTGTATATTTAGAATAGTGTACTGACACCTTAAAAAGCACTGTGCTTCCACCTGCTTTCAGATGATGGATGGCAACATAGGTGGAGATCTAAGTCTAATTAGCACTGAGTCAGATGACAACAGCAGCATCACAGGCAGTAGGAGTTCTCTCTGGCAACTGCACTGTCCCAGTACAAAAATAACACAGAAAAGGAGTTAGCATTTGAAGCGTCCTGAGATTTTAATTGCTGCTAAGCAAGTCCTGCTGCAAGTAGACACTATCATCTCTGCCTAGATATGTAACTAGCTGACAAGATAATTCATAAGACTGGTTTGCTTCTTGCTGAAGGCAATTCTAAGATAAACAGGCAGAGAAGTAGCTGGAGAGAAAGTAGTTGAGTGAGACTGTCAGAAGTAGGTGTTGAAAATCGTTGTTCTGTTACTCACTTGCTGTGGCAGCTTTTGAGGCTGTTTGGGTTTTTTCCTTTCTTCTTTGAATTATCTCCGGGGTGGTAAATAATGGCCAGATCCAAATCATTCCTGTGTTCACCTAAACAGGACACAGGCAGAATTTAATTGTCTAAGGGCATGGACATATGATTTACTGCATGGTAAATCAACTTTGTATTTAGTCAAATTGGAATAGACACATGACACATAGCCTTTCTCCTATATATCCGAAATCTGGGGTAAAGCTACTCCTCAAAAATGTACAGTCATTTTGCTAGATAGTAGTGTGTCATGTTTCTTCTTTCCTATTACATAGTAGAAGAACAGTCACTGCAGACACATCCCATTGTAAACTGCATTTCAGCACAAGGTGATCTTTCTCTTTCCCCATCCCTCTCCAAGCTCCTGGGGCATGCTTATATTATATGACATTCCCTCTGCAAAGGGATGTAGCCACCATTTCACTAAGGACCTCTCCCCTTCACACTTCATAGAAGCCCCACACACACCACCACAAAATTTACTACCTTTTCCATAATTCCTTCCTTTTCCTTCTCCTCCCATTACTCTTCCTTGAGCTGGAGGAAAGTGGAGATCCTCAGTTTCCTGAGACTTTGTGGACAGCCCAATATTCAAGAGGTGTTGGGGAAAAAATACCATAGTGAGGATGTATACATCTGGATAGCAGTTCACACGACAGAAGAGGGGGACAGTCGCTCCATCCAGCAGTGTTACCAGTTGGCTAAGTTCTTGCAGACCACCCAGAAGAACACACAGTACGCAAACCATTTCTCAGGCACCAGGCAGGTGATAATGAACAATGAATGCTTTGTTTCTTTGCCCTCACAAATGCCACTAGGTTAGCAACATCATCTCAATCAAGAATTGACTCTTAGAGGCAATTTGGAAGAAAAGGAGGATAAAGGAGAAAATACTGGGGGAGCTTGTGGAGGCTTCCTTGAGGCTTTGCTGCTGTGGATGGAGGGTAGGAGACAGTGATGGTGTACTGCTATAGGAGGAAGGGGAACCAGAGAGGCACAGCACACCCCTTCAAGCAATGTGTTTTTCTATAGCAACTTCTCTCCTTCCCCAACTTCTCCCTCTTCTCACAGGAGATGATCCTAATAGGCCAGCACACCAGTGGGCCTCACAACACCAGCGGGCCCCATGCTGTCCCGGCCTAGAGCCAGGCTTCCTTGAGCACTCTTATTTATTTCATATGGAAGTGATAACATTCCTGAATGCCGCATAAAAGTCATCCCCGTGCAGATGGCCAGAATGTAGTGTGTACACTATTAACCCCCCTACTTAAGCCCTCAAAATTTAACATGTATGAATATAAGCGATGCTGAGAAACTGAGATAGCATTGTGATCATCCTAAGCACCAGCCTCTTTCTTGAGATCTATGAAGTGAAGAACCATTTTTAGACAGTACTTGGTAGAATCAAATTGTTGATCCTGACCAGTTGAAGGAAGTCCATCCTATTATTTCCCAAGACGGAAGTGTCAGAGATGAGCTATAGTACTTACCAAGTTGCACACTGAAAAAGCTTAGAAATAAAAGGGAGTAAGGGTAAGGCGGGGCGGGAAGGTCCAACTTTCCAATCCAACCAACTCCAAGCAACAACTTTCAGTTCTGTGTTCTAAGCAGTATGCCCATCTTCCTTATTTAGGTGCATCTATTTCTGACTAAGAAATACACCAAAACATCACCATTATGAAATATGACTTAATGTCCACAAATCAGGTTCTGATCATGGCCACATTGATGTCAGATAGCTGGGATAAAATTCTAGTTTAGATAGAAAAATAGAGGTCTAGAGTGAAGAGGTAGCTCTGTGAGTCATCCACATGGAGGTGTATGTCACTAGATATGCAATATATAGGTACTAAGACCAGAATCTAGCCCATAGGGTTTTTATGTGGGATCATAGAGCATAAGACTGAAAAAGATCTCCTAGCTTAGTGAATTTTCAGACAATCATGACTCATAATCATGCTCATAAGCTGATCAAGCTCCATCTTAAACATACTTCAGGGTTTTGCACATCCTTTGCCTATTAGAAGGCTGCTCAAGAACCTCAGTCTTGCCATAGTTAGAAATCTTCCTATAATTTATAGCCTAATCTTATTCATGGCCTGTTTCTTACAGGAAGTTGCCAAGGAATGTCGAAGGAGAAAGAAGCCTCCCCTAGATGTAAGTTGTTCTGCTGAGTTAAATAATGATTTTTTGACCACAGAAAGTAGAAATTATTTTAATAGAGAAAGCCGCAAGGCCATTCAAGTCATTTTGAATGACTGCATTCTAAAATAACAAAGAAAATGTAACAGGGTGAACCCACCAAAGTCTTTAAAAAAGAGGGGGGGAAATTGCCAATAAACTAAAGCTGAATTCCTTTTGATGTTTCTAATGTTCTGCTCCAATTCCAAATAATCACCAGGATTATTGGTATATGATTCCTACAAGCCTTAACAGAATATTTCTGCTAAGGATTAACTCTCTCTTTCATGATATTTCTATAATCACATAAAATGCAATGAAAAACAGATAGCTGGTCACAATACATCAAGGAATAAAGAAGAGTTCAGGCAATCCTGAGGAGAAAAAGAAAGTGGATACTACAACCTACAACATTATAACTTCAGACTTCATCTCACTTCAGAGGTTAAATTGAGCTGTCTCACTGGCTCTCTTTTTAAAGATCCACAATTCTAATAATTTCCGAATGGCCTTACCCTAACTTTTATGTCACATAGCTCTTGTGACCATATGGTTTGAAAGCACACCCTCCTAAAATGTGGAAGAATGGAATGGATAAAAAAAGAAAAACGTAATTCTTTGTTGAAGAATCAAAATGCATAACTTACTTTGTCACTAACTATTTGTACACCACTAATATATAGAGGTGTTTAACTGTGTTTGTCTGAAGTCAGGTGGAAAATGGAGGAGGTTGACTTCTTAAGAAACGGGTTCAGAGAAGCATAAGCTTTCACAGGCAACAAACCACTAGCCACAGGGAATGGACTGTAGCAGGGCCTCGAGGTTCCAACCAAGGTGATGTGCTAAGTGGCATACAGACATATAGTAAGAGTCAGTCCCTGACCTGAAGGGAACTGAGGGTTACGAACATCAGTTTTAAATTGCTTTCCACCAAAGTCAGAGAGCAAAGTGTTTTGAAAATCCACAGAGCACGTATCCTTATCTTTAGCTATTTAAATGCCTTAATAATTTGAACTCTATAGCGTAGAAAGTCAGAGGTTTTAGACTCCTAATTCTTACTGATTTCTGAAATGGGAAAATCAAGCCTTGATGGCCGAGTCACACAAGTCAGACTTCCTGGTCACACAAGAAGTTTGTGGCAGAGCTAGGTACTGAACACAGACCTTCATCCTTCCTGCACTTTATACTACACACATCTCTTTTTAAAATAGGAAATGTGGCCAAGTTTTCAGAGTTGTACTGGAAATTACATGTGCTCATAATCTCTGAAAATTGGCTCTTGAATCAACAAAGCACGAAAGAAAGTATATTCAGTGCTATAACACATTCTTCACTTGAATCAAAGGATTTGAGTTATTTAAAGTATTTTTAATGGTATATAGCTCTAGATTGTAATAAACAGGGTGGATCACAAAGGGATTTTAATATATAAAGCCATATTTAATATATAAAGCCACATTTCTTTTCAGTTCTTATCAAACCATTTTAAAAATACAGATAGATCCTATTTTAAGTAAGTTACTATAAGATACTATTAATAAAGCATATATCATCTTTTCCTAGCATAACCCTTTTGGCAATTCTAAGGGTGGAAGAAATTTCAAGAAGGATCTTCACTGGTTTCTAGGGATCTGCAGGAGATAATGATATCTGTCTCCTGCAGAGGCCCTGGGATCACAGTGTGTAACTTCACTTTTAATTCAATGGTCGCATGGCTGGAGTAGAACCACAGAAAAAGAAATCCTGTGCTCTATTTCTGATAGTGATCTTGTAGACATAATCTAGAAGGAAGGATAAGTGACTTGTCCAAAGTGAAAAAGGAAGTCAGTGGTAGGGAGGGGAAAAGGATGTGTATAATTTGTCTAATAGCCCATACTCTAGCCACTAGATTGGTGTTTCTGAAACTTTTTATACCTGGGCACATTTTTTCTGGATTAAAATTGGAAGCACACTTTACTCTTACACCCCCAAAAGAGCTGTGTGTGTGTGTGCAGGTGTGCACATACATGCACAAAACATGCATTGATGCCCAAGCTTTTGGCTCCGTGGACCAAGTGAGTGGTCAATCCATGGCCCAGATCTGGTCCATAGGTGCAATCTTGCCACCCAAGGCTGCTATAGCTGCTGCCCAGTCCCGCTGCCCAGGGTAGAATTGACCAGGGCCCAACCTGGCCATCTAGAGCTTGGAAATTTGGCATTGGGGAAGCAGTGGCAGTGTTAATTGCTACAACTCCTCCATTGCCAAATGTCTGGGCCACAGAGAACTCTGTAGGCGATATATGATAAAGTGTCATTTTTCATGGCACGCATCTGCCACTCTAGTGGCATAGTAATGTGCTGCAGCGCACACCCTTTGGGAGATAAATAGCCTACCAGCATGCACCTGCATGCAAAGAATCCGTGGCATGTTTCCATCCTCAAATAGGCTTTGGATGGCAGGAACACATAAACCAGGTTTGGTAGTAGAAGTTCAAATGAAATGTTGGAAAAATTATGTTCAAAAGGAAGTCACTGTGCACTACATTATACATCCCTGAACTTGCATAAATCAGACATGCATTGAAGCCAAATGTTTCTCCAAGTATCTAAGCCAGCAGATAAGAGAAGGCCAATATCCGAATTAATAGTAGAAAGCACTGTGCATATATGTGTGGGGGTTGTCCTATGTTATATGGGTTGTGGAAGGCACGTGCTGCAAAAGTGCATTCCTTACTTAATACATACACTTAAAAGTGAATTCCTTTCTTAATACATTCTTGGTTTTTGTTGTTTTTCATCTTCCTTCTCATACCTCTGATAATGAATGTACATCTTACTGCTATTTCTTATGTCATATCATGTTACTTACGTTCCTCCACAGCTTGGCTTCTCTCACTTTTATTGTCAGACTTTCTAACATAAATATAGAATCATGAAAATGAGGTCATTTCAAGTTTCCAGCAGGAATATTTTGGGGCCCCTAATTTTTGGCCTTTATCCCACATTGCATTCACACTTGGACCTTGGTAAATCTCAGGTAAATAATGTAGAACTTGGAAGGGATATTGAAGAATTTCTTTCTGTTTCATTTTTGCAGTAATTTTTTTTGGCTCATCTCTTTTTTTCATTATAGCATAACACAGTGGAGTGCAATATGGGCCATATGTGGAGAGCCAGCTAATTCTCCTTGTTAACAGTTTCAGCTGCTTGTATACTTCAGTGATGTTTTTCTCAAACTTTTCTCTTGAACATCTTTAATGGATTGCTCTATTCATACACAGTATGAAGCTATTACTGTAGATGGGTGAACCCTAAAGGTGCACTGGGATTTATCTCATTCAAATTTCAACTCACATTGACATTTCCTAATTTTGAGAGATTAAGGTCCAGATCCAGACTGGTCCAAAGGCACCTACATCAGACTTAGTAAGAAATTAAGTGCCTACATTCTCATGAGAGATCCATATTAGCCCTGCTCCAGCAGCCACAAAACACATTAGATGCCTAAGTTCATCCAGCACCTCCATCTTGACTGCAAAGTTCTCCAGATACTTACGTGTGAGCTTCTGTGAATGTGCAGAAGTGATTCAGTTTGAGCAACTCCATGATTAATTCCTACTTAAATCCAACTACAGACAAATTGTTGCTGCAGAAGTGCCTAAATTCCACTTAAATCCTGGAGGAGCCCAATCTGATAGGAAATCCTCAGATTTCCTGGCATTGAATTCAATACAAAATGCCATAGCATGGCCTCTTTTGCTCAGAAACACAGGAGAAAGAGAGGTATACCTTTTTCACAGTAGGGCTGGAGCAGTCATCCAGGAAGTGGGTGCTCCATTCAGGCTGAAAGGATTCAAACCTTTGTCTCTCACCTCCTAATAGGCCTTGACACAACTGTCTGGGCTGGGGCACCTAAGCTTCAGAGAGGAGCATGGATTCAGGCTGCATTATCTTGTTTCCTTTTGGCTACCTCCAGGCTCTCTCAATAATACTTTGGAGGTGTCTTGAGTCTCCTCATCAATAAGATAGAGATCCTAGGTATTTAACCTAGCTATTTTGATTTCTCTGCCTTTCAACCAGGCATCTGATTTTTTCCACATTGGAATGTCTGGAGATGGCAATGTGAGCCGTCTGAATCTGGTCCCATGTTCTCAAATTTCACCACAATTTTTTTGTATGGACAATAATTTTTAAATAAAAATAGAATGACCGCATGCCTGACATTGTGCAGTCAAAGGATCCAATAGAGACCAGTTACAAAGACAATACATGTTTTTCTGCAGGGCATCCTGGGGTTCTGAGAGATGAAAGACATTTCCATAAAGACAGGTGATTGTACTATTATTTATAGTTCACATTTTTCAGATTACAAATAAGATTCATTTTATTAGGCATTTTAATATCTATTGCAGTGAGAAACCCTGGGATTTGGTCAAATACTTTCTGCTCAGAGTCTGAGCTTTTGGCATACCTTAGTGATTTTATATTCAATTCCATTACATCACCATTTCATTTTTTGGCAAAGCAGCAGGTGGAGTATTTGAACACCTTCCCATCAGTTAAGAAATCACACTTCATTTATTGAGTGGGCTTACTACATTAGGTTTGGATCTATTTTGACAGGAGCACTTGTCATTATGTACCTATGTTTGGACTTGATTTAAGTCTTTTATAGATTTCACTGAGAACCACCAAAGGCTTCTGGACTAGGGCTCCCATAACATGGGCATTGTAAAAGTCACCTGCTATGAAATTCAATTCATTACCTTGACTCAGAAAATTAGCTTTAAACATCAGGTGCACATAACATCATTGGCCAAAATTAGCCCTGTTGTCTAACTCCACTGACTTTAGTTAACTCTTTCTGTTAATGAACAAATATTGATGTCATTGATACGCAGACACTCATATAAAACCCAGTCATAGAGACAACATAATATGCATGATAACATACTTAGAGTGGGCTGGGAATGAGGGTCCATTTTCAATTTTCAGGAAAAATAAATTTTTGATCAAAATCAAAACATTTTAATTTGGAAATGTTCAGGAAATTGCAGGTTGGATGCCTTACATTTCTATTCTCTTCTGACGGTTAGATTCTGTGATCAACTATATTGTCCACGAACTACCATGATTTCCCATCTTGGTGGGTGAACCTGGTGAATCATGAAAGTCCAATAGTTATGGTATCTCAAGGTAGTATGACTAAGAGGGCTTCCCCAACCAGCCTCTTGAAAGGTGGAAGGAAGGTAGAAAAACTGACCCAGAAAATCTGGTAGATTGACAGTTTGCCATATGGAAGGAATTCCTTCCAAACCAAACTCCTGACCTAACAGAAAATCCAGCACTCTAGTGTCTGGGTGGGAAGGATAAAATGGGAAATCCATAATGATAACCATGCTTCAGCAGGAAACAGTTTAAAGTATGTCCCACCCCTCTACAAAAAGATGACTACAATTAGAAAATACAGAAATATAGTTGAGAGCAGAGGCCAAACCCGGGTCTCCCTCCTGGGCCAGTGCCCTTCCACAAAAGCAGTCACACTCACGCTTGCTTGTTCTCCTTATGGCCCCATGACTCTCAGTTGCTGCCTAGTAGCTCAACTTCAGCAAAAGGCGTGGAGGATATTCTTGACCTTGCTTATTCCACTACCTGGTGCTTAGCATTTATAATGAATTTAAACATTTTAGGGACTTGGCTACTGCACAGGGTGTATTGGTATTAATTTTTAGTGATGTATATTTAGTTGTCATGGTGCCATGCTTTAGTACTTCCTTTTGGAAGTCCTAAAGCACAGCTCAATAACCACTTGTACTGTGCTGTGTGTGTCGCGCACAGTTAGATTTCACTGCTACATTGCTGTAGTGACACACTAGAATTTGGGAGTGCGCTGCTATGGCGACATAGCTGCCAATCACATGTAGACTCACGTGATGGCTACATTGCTGTAGCGTGCTGTAGACACACATAAATGCCTATAACTTGCATCCTCTTAGAGATGCATTAAGATTTGGCTCCGTGTGTCATTTGGATCTTTTTTCCCCACATTCAAATTGGTTGGGCAAGTCTTTGAATCAAGGACACAAGTGTGGCTAAAAAGAAAACAATAATATTCATATTGAAAGTAACATTCATATTGAAGTTATGTATGTGTATGGCAGGCAGTTTGCAAACAACAGTAATTCTACAGTTTTAGACTTGAAACACCATTGGCAAGGAGATTATAACTATAATTGATTATCAACCTATAATAGGTTAGAAAAATGTAGATGCTTGAGATTCATGAAGTCAAAAAACAAGTGTCACATATAGATGCCCTAAATTTTGTTCAAAGCAGCCCAACAGAATGCTGTGAAACATTGCAACAGATGAAATGTGCTATGTTCTCCTGGCTCCTGGTATAGAACCATACCGCTGGAAAACACCAGTTGTGGTAAATCACTTAATCCAACTCCTTACCTGTTTAGAATTGTCCCCTGCTGTACATTCGCAAGGGATTAGTCGAGTCTGTCTTTCAATGAATCAACACTGGGATTTCCATCTCCTCCTTTGGGAGATGAAACAGTTTGTAGAATTACCACATTTTTCCTATATTTCTGTTTTCCTGTTTTGATTACTTTTAATCCAGTACTTTTGTTTCCACCTATTTTTATTACCTTAAACAGTTTCTCTCCATCGCTGATATGTTTGCATCTTTACATCTTTGTAGGCAACGATTTTGCGTAAAGAAAACATGTTTTCACTCAACCCTGGAAAACAAGGACTTTCCTTGAAATTCCTCTGGGACCCTAAATACAACACTGCCATAATTAACATCCAACTTTATTTTTGCGAACTGCTCATGTTTTCAGGTTTCTTGGATGCATTTATCATATTTACATCAAGTCATAATCTCCGACCAGCAGCACTGGACTCCCACATCATTTATTGTTTTGATGCAGAGAGCAATTAAATACAATTAGTTGGATGATTATCATTTGCTAGTAGAATTTGCTAAGAATGCATGTGTTCCTTTTGGGAGTTGCTTTCTATTTCCTGCACCACTGATCTGATGCTGTTTAGAGAGCCTTTTTTTTTTCCTTATTTACTGCTTCACTGATCTGGGGCAGGACGAAAGTAAGTGTATGAAAATAAGTATGCACTAGCCTGTGAATAGCTCTATCAGAGGGAGCTAAAAGATGGAGCTTCAAATTGGCTTTTTAGCAATGCTGAGATGCACAAACACCAAAATATTCATAACTGGGCCATGAAAGGAAGGTCATGCAGAGGCAAAGAAAATGATACAATCTCTTTTATTGCTTACGAGATACTGGAGAATTCATTCAACCTGAAAGATTTCAGGAGACATCTTTGTTTGTTCTTGATTTATTTCACTAGGTGTTTTTATAGATGCAAATAGCTTATGCTTTTTATTTTGTATGGAAGTGATAACATTCCTGAACTCTTGAGTAAAAGTCATCCCTGGGCAGATGGCCAGGATTTAGGTGTACACTACTAAACACCCTTCTTAAGCCCTGAAAATTTAACGTGTATGAAAGTAAGTGACACAGAGATTCTGCTCTGGCACTCTGATCACCGTAGGACTCAACCTACGTATCCTCTCATAATGTTGTAGGTCAGGGTTGGGCAACCTGTGACACAAGTGGCACAAACAGTTTCTTTGTGGAGGACAGGGAGCACAGTGGCAGGAAGCAGAAATCACAGCATCAGAATAAGCAAGGGGTACTGGGTAGGAAATAGAAAGCAAAGCATCAGCTTGGTCAGGTAGCACAGGGCAGGGAACAGAAAGTTAAGCAGTAGATTAGGTAAGGGAAAGAGATCAGAGTGGCACTTGGGGAGAGTGTGGGGACTAATTTGTGGCACATCTGAGAGAAAGGTTGCCCCCCTTTGTGTAGGTCATTCCTAGACCTCTGACTGCAGTATACTCAGTTCCATGAAAAACTCAGCCTTCATCATTTTGATGCCTTTAGTCACTGCAAGAACAACTTCAATTTAGAATAGGAAGTGCTATGATTATTGTAAACACTGCAGACTGGCAAATATTGAGTTTTTAATAGCACCTATTGAGATACTTTTAAACTGCAACTGACATCACAGCATAGCTTCTTGCCAATGTAGATCTCGGGCAGATTGCAGTGAGGAGTACTTCTAGCTCATCTCCAGTCTCAAAGTGGATTCCCATCATTAAATTGTTCCCTCCCCCTCTCCCCTTCTTGGACTTCAGGCCCACATTGCCTGCAGTGCTTATTTCCTTCGCTGAGTAATGCGGTGCAGTAAAGCATTTCACATGCTGTTGAGCTGTAGCCTGAAAATGCCTAGTTTAATCATTTATCAAAACAAAGTGAGCATCTTGGAGTCCAGGTCCTTTTGGACTAGAGGGACCCATGCAAGTTTATGCTTGTTTCTGTTTCCATTTAGTACTTTCAAAAACTACTGGTTTATGAGGCCTTCTTCTGATTTACTCACATTTCTACTAAGCCATCTTCCTGTTTGTCTTTTTCCTTTAGAAATTCATCTAGAACCCTTCTGATTGTACTTCTTATGCTTGCTGCACTAAGGTTTTTGATGACCTATTTCAGCCATTCATCATAACACTTATTGTAGTATACACTTTTACCTACATGGTACATATTTTACCATCACTGTAGTAAGCTTTAGTATTTTCTTTTTGAAAACACTGGAATTGATGTAATCACTTTCCTTTTCTAATTAACACAACGTATTATGGTTATATGCAGTGAAAAAAATATCCGGCAATCTCTGTGTCTGGCAGTCTTTCAGAGTGTTGTAAACCTGATGTATTTCTGGTTCCTCTGAATTCTACTGTGTCCACTAAAATTCTCTCTCTATATGTGCATAGCCAATAGCGTGAACAATAATGCTTGGCAATCAGACAACTTTTCTTTTTCAAATGACTTTACACATGTTAACTATTTATTACTTGTATCATCTTTTGAGGTACAGAAGTATATTACTCACATTCACCCAGGTGGGAAATGAATGCTTGACTCTTACACTCACCTCTTTTGGTACTTACCTACATTATGGAGCTGTTCCCACCACCACTACCCTAACATAGCAATAGGAACAGAGCCTCCTGGTGGAGACATAGCAGGTGACAATATAAAGGGTTTTTTTCCCCCTTAGGCTAAACTACATCACCTCCCTAAACAAGAGAAACAATGCCAAATTTATGTCAGTATAGTTTTGCACAGATAGGAGGGGGTTGCCAATAGAGATACATCAGTGGAGGTGTGTCATCCTTTCATATCTAACTCTAGGCTTAATGACAATATTGGAGGATGAGTTTGATGTGCAATATTAAACATTTCTAGCCAATGCAATAACCATTTTGACAGAATAAAAAAATGCATACATTTTAGGGTCAATGAGCAATTACGAAAGCTTAGTCTGACTGCTTATATAACACAGTGATTCCCACACCTGACTCTTACACCATTGCTGTACTAAGGGTTAAATTAGATATTGATTTGGTTGTTTGAAGTTCATTATGGAATTACCTGAATTTTGCATATCAATATATTGTAATTCTTTTCCAATAAGGGACTCAACAAAAGCTGTACAGAGAAACAGTTCACCCTCCCTCGTGAATTACTTCAGCAAAAATGTAAGCTTTATTAAAAAGTATATTAAGAATACTAACTGATTTGTTCAGGAGCTCTAAAGGATCAGAGAAGCCTCATGAAGTGAAGTAAAAGCTGCACAGTTGGAAGCATGTAGTAACAAATGACAATTCACACTTGCAACATATACAGTGAATACACCTGCAGACACAATGTTTTGATGGACTGAATATAGCATTTAGGGGTTGTTTATGCATTGCGTTGAATCTAGTCTTTTTCAGCCATTTCCTTTATGCATGGGGATTATCTAGTAGGGAGTTGATTATGGCTTTGTCTTCACTAGAAAGAAAAGTGTGGTTTTAACATATTAGCTAACATATGCTAAAACCCTCATGTTGACAGGGTAATTTGTATTTTAACACATTAGCAGGTAGGAGTTGACTCTAGATGCTTTCTCAGAAATTGATCAGATAATACCCTTTAAAACAACCACCTTGTCTAGAACCAGTACTTTAATATGCTTTAATTACCATCAAGATAACTAACATGTTACAAAAATACACGTTTTCCTAGTGCAGATATACTTTACATGGACTTCAGAGACATTTTCTGTATGTATTTGATTCCAAGATGAGTTTTCTTCCCCTATTTAATGGGGGGGGAGGGGAGCACATTTTCTTGGATTCAGGGATGTAGGATCCAGGCAGCTGCTGCGCTCCAGGTTGAGCTGCACCCACTGCCTTCTCCCCCAACAGCTCTGCAGCCCTTGCCTCTCTCTCCACAGTTTCAGGCCTCTGCCCCCTCTCCCGAACTCCCTCTCCACCCCTATGCCCTCTGTCCCCCCACCCCCACTGCTTCTGCTCCCCCCCCACTGCTTGCCTAACTGGCTCCACACTGCTTTCCCCCTACCACCTGCAACCTCACTGCTACCTCTCCCCCCACTACCACCGCCTCCCTCCCACTAACTCCCCCACCGCCTGTTCCACCACCCCCTCACAATCTCTTCCCTTTTCCTGCCTCCCCTCATCACCTGTCCCCCTATCACCTACAGTGATGGAGGGGAAGAATTTAAGATGAATGTAAAGTTAGTGAACAATTAGATTCGCTACATAGAAAATTATAACAAATTTATAAATGTTCTATGTATAGAATCTATTCATTGGGGGTTGTCTTAAATTTAGGATAATCTTAGATTCAGGTAAATAAGATAATGAGTGTCTTCCAAAACAAATGAAAAACTATTTCAATTGCTATTGTATCCTTTGGCAAGATGCTCACCAGTTCATGTAAGGCCAGGAGTAACTTCATCAATGTATGCAAAACATCTGCAAATACAACTGCTGATTTATGTGAATCTCTGGGTAACTCTTTCCTCTATATTTATTTCTCAACCATTTAATCACATAAATGCATTTCTGCTTTTATTTCCCTCCCTACCTGCTGCCAGCCCCAAACAAAATCATCTTTCTTAACTATTTCTTGCTCCCAGTATTACCCAGGACTTCCTGGATACCAGCATCTACGTTATGAAAGAAACATGGGGAGATATGACAAGAAAGATCGTAAGTATTCCCAGCTGCCCAGTTACTGACTTCAAGATCCTTTCATTTGTCTTCTTTGTCCTGGTATCATCTTGATATTTGCCTTGGGAGGTATATTCATACCTTGTAATGTAAAAAGCACTTTGAGTTTCTGCATGGGAGAGAGGCAGCCAGATCTCATTACACAAGGGGATTAATTAAAGCTAAATATAAGATGTGCCCATCAATGCTTCCATGAGGGATCTGCTATAATAACAGAAAATATTCTGTCAGGCTTAAAAGCCTTTTATTTAGAGTTCACTTGATTGAACACTTAAAGTTTTAAAGTATCCATGTAACTTTAAGAACAGTTTCCATACATTAGAATTCCACATTCCATACATTTTATACATTAACAAGCTTATTTAGAAATCCGACATGGGATATTGCCAATAAGAATATCCCTTTATAAGAGCCTGTTAAGGCTCCACCCAGGGTAGTATTAATCAGGTCATAAGATTTACTTTTCCTCATTTTTTTTTCTGTTGCTAGAACTTGTCCTGAGAGAGATTCTAGGACCAGTCAGTCAGGGGAACCACTGGCCTCTTGTCTTCTACAACAGCCATCTAGGGGAAGCCAACAGGGAAAGTAGTGAAAATTGATCTACACAAAGAAATCTATATAGTTTTTAATGGAAAATGGCACTCCCTTCCATGGGAATTTACAAGCTTTTTGAATTAGGCCAAAAGATTGAAACCTTGAAAAGGTTCATGAATCAAATGTCTGACAAAAAATCCTATTAGTTCAGTTAAAATTTTGGTTTCTTTTTCATTTTGATTTTTTAAGAATTACTATAAAGTAATTTAAATTTCAAAACAAAACAACAAAATAATTTTGATCTGAAAAATAGAATGCCCTTGCTTTGAAAATGTCATAACAGGATATTACAGTAATTCTGAATTGCCTTTCAAATTATTCTTTTCAAAATAGAAAATCACTAAAAACAACCTGTAACAGTTTTGAATGTGAAGAACTGGCATTAACCAATACAAAAAGAAACTATCAAAAAAGTCCTGATAAAATGAAGTCCCCAAATAATAGTGTTTAGATGTTTGTTCCCATGTGTAAGGAGTAGAGAAATCCTGCAGCTGAGATTGCTTAGATAGACAGATAAGGAGACAGAAAGAAAGAAAGGACAGCATGAAAAAGGAGAGAGAGAGGAGAGCAAAGAGAAATTGGCCTAGCTCTATTAATCATGCTTATCCTGGGAGGAGCTAGCAGGTAATACTTAAATTACCATCACTAAGGAAATATATTTTACTTCTTCATTATTAGGCATTCATTTGTAAGGCTTCCATTATGTTAAGTAGCTGTCAACTCCAATGAAATTTATGACAACAATCTTTATGACAACATCCCACTTATATATGCAAAGCTTATTGTCTGCAAGGAATACATTACAGAGAGGAGACTATTGTTACTAAATATCCCAATTGTCACATTTATAAACTAATATAAATACATCCTATGCAATCTAGCTATAAATAAAACTTAGACGTGCCACATTATTCCAGAAAGTACAAAACTAGGAAAAATTATTGCTTGTCAGATTTTAGGTACATTTCATTAGTGATGTTTCAAACAGTATTTGGTATATTTCATATTAGTCAAACTGCTCAAGACCTGCAGCAATCTATATCTTGCTCCACCTGCCACTACCATTATGGATAATGTTTTTTGATCTTGCAGCACACAATCGATCAGAGAATTTTTTCAAACTGTCTTCAACACTGTATTACCCTTCTTTGGCAAAGGATTTCAAGTTAAATCATATTTCCATCAACTGGTTAAAAATAGGATGTTTTTAGTTTGCTTGTTTCATTGGTCAACCATGCAGTTATCTGAGAATTCTCAGCATTTCCCTACACTTAGAATACCAAATGACTACAGAATATAAGATGTGTGATAACTGTTGTCGAACTTGGACATTTTAATGGAAAGCAGTGTGCACTAATAATATCCTAAACTCCATAATATTGGAGTCTCAGGCTTTCTCTTGGCTAGATGGTATAATCATGATGGTACCAGGAACACAATCCTATTCTGTGTTCTTTTTGGAGGCACAGAAGCTCTGCCATCATCACCTACTCTGATCATGCACTAAATGCTACAAGATTTACATGATCACAACATGGACCTTTATTTGTATATTATTGATAAACATCTGTTCCTCACAGACGCACAAAATTCTTTAGTAGTCTCAATAGTTAAATAACAGCATAGGTGATCTTTCTGATGAATTTAGAAACGTATTTCCTCTCTTTTATGTATCTGTGAAAAGGTGCAGTTTACTTTATTGCTTCCCATTGGTTTTTATTCTGTTTTGTCTGTACTTTGAGTTTCAAAGGGGAAGCAGATTCAAAGGTACCAAAATAATTCAAGAAGGTTATTATTACACATTTCCACTCTGACTGGGAAGAATTAAATGTGGATGCAGTTAGAATCATAGAATTGCAAAAAAGTAGGGCTGCCAGGGACCTCAGGAGGTCACTAATCCCAAACCCCTACTCAAGGCAAGTTCATTACTGACTAAACCCTCTAACCAAGTGTGTGCTTAACCTGCTGTTAATAATGTCCAAGTGTTGACTTGACATGCGCCAGAGTAACACTCAGTATCTCAATATTGTGCTGTTAGGAGGGCGTGATACAAAATTATATACACACATAAAAACTATACATACATCACAATGAGTTCACATACACAAACATGCACTTCTGTGGCTGTGTGTGAACACCAGGGGGAATTTGGGGTAACTTGGTGCTCAGGGTTACTCAGAGTCAAGGTGCCCTGAGGGTTACTTGGGGTCACTTGAGGTTAATGTGCCCCAGGGTTACTCGGGGTCACCTGGTGCTGGGGTGGAAGTGAAGGAAAAAAGCCAGTGGCAAGGAAGAGATAGCCAGGAAATGGAGAGGCTGAAAGCTGGGAGATCGGGGAAGAAAGCTGGGAGATCAGGAGGCAGGTAAGTGGTGGCAAGGAGGGGGCAGCCAGGAAACAGAGAGGCAGAAAGCTGGGAGATCGGGGCTGAAAGCTGGGAGATTGGGGCTGAAAGGAGGGGCAGAAAGCTGGGAGATCAGGGCTGGAATAAGGCAGAAAGAACCAAGGGAGAAAGCTGAGAACTCAAAGAGGAGGGCTGGGAGGTCAGTCAGACAAAAACCCAACTTGGGGTTTCACAATAACAGTTTTATTAATCAGGCAGCATACTAGACAGCCCCATGAAATTATTGGTTCTCTCTCTCTCTCTCTCTCACACACACACTCTCTCTCTCTCTCTCTCCCACACACACACATTCACCCACACAATGGTAGCAGGAGAGGAAAGGCTTGGTGGAGGGATTGGAGTCAAGATGCATGGGGACTGAGTCCAGGTGCTTTGCTTGGGGAAGGAAGGTGTGTGATAACTACCAATCCTGAGCTGTGAGTTAATCCTCAGTGGCCAGTCAGGGTCTTCTCCAGCAAGGTATGGGAAGTACATGTCCAGGCAAGGCCAGTTCTGCTCAAATGTATATGTGCAGATCCAGGTGTCCTTATTGTCTGGTGGGACACAATGGTGGGGTTGCTGGTTTCTGTAGAGTTTTTATCCATCAAAAGCTGGATTTTGCCTCTGTTCCTGGGTGAGGTCTGTGGTTCCTGGGTGAGTCAATGCAAGGCAATAGTCTAGTCATTGAGTTGATAGTTTTGTTGTTACTGATCATTCACTAGAGGCCTGATTCCCTTATGCCTCAAGCACCCTCATTCATTCCTGTTCATTCAGGAACCAATTTACATGAGACTGGCTAGACACGAGTCACAGTTACAACATACTATACAATAGGTTATACCTGGGCAGAAGACACAAGATGGAGGCTTGACATACAAAATGGAATCTTGACGTTACTTTACAGACACACGCCTAAATCTTACAATATAAAACAGTAAAAATCAATACAAACATAATAATGTGTGTGTGTGTATATGTCTACACACACACACACACACATACATTTACAATATTAAAAGGGGCTTATAACAATAATAGCATTACAAGAACTTAGCTTACCTATGACTGCTTATAAGAAAGGGCAGAGAGAAAGTCAGAAATGGTTGGGGAAGGGGAGGGAATGCATTTTTAAATAATAATAATAAAAAAATGGGGGCTTTACTACACATGGATGGAGATTTCACAATCTCTCTGGGTAGCCTGTTCCCACCCTCCTAGCAAGGAAGTTCTTCCTAATATTTGACTCATGAAATTGATTCATCCAAGAAACTGACCTTTGAATGCAATGCATATGAAAATTGGCCCATAAGGTGGAAGGAATCAGATGAAGCAATAACGTCCTTTACTCAAAGCCCAGACTCCTAGGTGAATAGGCAGAATGACTGCTGAAACAGGAATTATGCTCCAGGCTACAGAACAGCAGTGGTGTCATTTTAACAGCCTATTATACCCTTTATGCTGCCTGGTAGGGCTGTGCAAAATTTTACCGGCTGTTTCATTTCGATGCTGTTTTGACTCATTTTGAGCTCAAAATAGCAAAATCTTAATGAAACAAAGGGCTTCGAAACAGGCTTAAAACAAAACGAGGACAGTCAAAATATTTTGAAAGTTTCAAAACATTTCAAGTTTCAAAGCTGAAACTGGGCTTGCCTGCAAGGAAACAGAAAGCAAGGAGAGGGAGGGGGAAGTGAGGGCAGGGACTGCTCTGATATTGACTGTGACTGTTTGGCTGCCTGAAATGCTGCTGGTACTATTGTGCCGCTTTCTAAGTTATTACCTGTTTTAATTTAAAGTGGTGGACCAGTCTGAGGCTGTAGGGGAGGAGGAGACCACACTGGGTCACACTACCATGTCATGTAGAGGCCCCAGCGCCAGTGAGGGCGCACCTTAACACACACTCACAAAATCAGATGTCATGAGTTTTGCTGGTCAGCAGCTTGAGGTGCAGTTTCCCAGAATCCCCTGTACCTATCTCCTTGAAACCTGGCATGATTCATGGCCTCAGCAGGGGCTACTACCTCTGCGGTTTTCACCCCCCTGTGCCTTCACACTTACAAGTGACATGAGTTTTGCTTTCAAAATTTTGAGGTTCAGTTCCCCAGAAATCCCTTTACCTATCTCCTTGAAACTTGTCAGGCTTCATGCCCTCAGAAGTTTCTAGCTTCTGTGCTATTTTTTCATCCAAATCTGCCAAAAATAACAAAATTATAGACAGTTTTGTGCTTACCCATTATAGCCTATGGGCAAAATGTCAAAACAGTGTCAAAACAGCTGATGCTGCCCATAGGTCATGAAGTTGACCCATAGGCTGCATGAGGGGCACTCTGAATGGCCATGTGTGCTGTATACAGCATCTGTTGCAGCTCATTTCCCAAAGCAGAGCTGTACTGCACCACATGCAGTGCCCACTCTGGAAACTCCAGTCTGTGAGTCCTATCTGGTTCACAGACCAGTCCCGCACCACTCATCCAGCTCATAAGGCCAGATGACTTTGACAACCCCACTCTAAACACACCTAGCCAAATCACCTTGGTTTCCATTTATTTGGAGACCCTGTATACTCAGAAGCCACTTAGAAGAAAAATGGGAAAAAACCTGCTCTATTCACATGTGCAGGATAATAGACCAAAGAGATTCATAACCCATTCAAGTGTAAAATTGGGGAATGGGCAATTCATATGTGTTGGATGCAATTGCTGGAAGATTATTACAATCTAAAGAAAAATGATCATATTGGAACAGCCTGTATTCAATATTTACAACCTGAATTAAGAAGGCACATTGGATCATTTGGTAATGAACCAGCAGCATTCCCCCAGAACGGTGAGCAGGGACATATTGAGGCAAATATAATTTCTGAGAAACTTGTAGGGGAGATTATAAGGAATCTGATAAAAATGAATATTGTTATATAAATATAAGTTGGGCTCTGCCTACAGAAATTGTGTGAGAGCCCAATGAGGCAGATGGAAAAGCCATGATGCACAGGCAAAACTCAAGTATTTATTCAGTGACATCAAAAAGAGGTTGTAAGTCTCTTAAACAAGTAAGCAAAATCCACCTGCAAAATATACTGTTGTATGTGACTTAAGGAATTAGGCTCTTTTGGGATACCACAAGCAGCTGGTGAGTTGAGGGGGACACAAGCACAAGAGAAGATACTATTAGCTCTGAAAAATGTGCAAAATTGTCATTGTAGGTACAAGAGTATAAAAACCAACTAAGTGCATGACATAGACACATTTATTGACAATGGGGGCAGGGGAAAATGTATTGGGATTCAGCTGAGTTAGAGTATTTTCATGTATGTCATCCGATTAAGGGGGAGCAGGTTGTCACTACCTGACTGGTGGCTGCTTGGCATGGTTGGAAGTTAGAACATCAGGGAAACATACTACATATATATCAAAGGGATTAGGCACAGTGGAATTTGCTTCTCCCTTGCTTCCTACTTCTACCCGCAAGACATCCTGAGTTTTCCCTATCTATATGCTGTTTTTGGAGGAAAATATACAGCACAAAGTTAAGTTAGTGAAGAGAAAGATTCAGTCCTTGAGACCGTACATAGACATAGCCTAACCAACCATCACTCTTTCACATCATTTTTTAACGTCAGTGGTTCTGCGCAGAGTACCACCCCCCCCAAGCCTCTTGATTCTCTCCTGCCACGACTTGGATCTTAATAGAAATAGGGAGGAAGGGGGTGATATTTGAGAGAGTACCAGCGGGAAGTACCACACTGGATCAGGTATAATGCAGGTGCTTTTATTTAGCTCTTTTCTCTTCTATTATTTACAGGAACCAACTTTGGAGGAGGAAGCAGTCTGACAGACCGATCTCGGGCCCCTCCCCACAAGTCTCCGGACTGATCCCAGTCCACTAATACAATTGGTAAGTCCCACACAAAGTCCCAGTATCCGCTGCTAATTATCTCATTAGCGGCTTATTACAGCCGCCGCCTGCGTCTTTCTCCCGCAGCCGTCGTGCAGGCTCCGTGGCTCTCCCACAGTCGGGGCTTGCCCTCTTGACCCTCAGTGTCTCTTCCTACTTAGGATGGGTTCTGGCTTCCCCAGACTCTTTAGGTTGTCCCTCCCCGCTGTCTTTTCAGATCGGCGTAGCCTCCCCTTTCCTTAATGCCGGCTGCGGCTCCAGCCTGTGGCGTGGCTCCGCTTCTCCCCGTGCTCACCAAAATGCAGCTCAATTACTCAGGCAGTCGTCCATCTTGTATCTGACCTGTCTTCTGGAGTCCCAACCTCATGGCTCTCTCTGGTATCCCAGGCCAGAATCCTTTCCCACTTTTCCTCCCCTGGGGTCTCAGTTAACCCTGAGCTTGTCCTCTTGTGCCCGAAGGCAATTTCTCCTTCACCTTCTCTCCCTCTTATCCTTCGGGTCCGGGCCTCGTTGGTTCTCCATGGGCGGGGTCCACCCCCACCTTGTAATTGTCTTCAGCTGCCCCTGTTACTAAGGAGCAGGGGCTCAGTCAGGGCCCTGTTACACTTAATACTGAGGGTTCTGTCATTCATAATTTTCTCAAACATTTACCTTCAAAATGAAATCTGCCAAATATGGTCACTTGTCTAAGATAGAAGTTTTTCCTTACTGTGCAGAAATCTAACCAAAAATTATTCACTTATTTTTTTGACAATGAGGAGAATTAAAAGGTGCATGTAAAGGATGATAAAAATAGAAGTTATATTTTGTATGGACTAGTGTTAGAGTCACTTCTGGTAAAATCAGGATGCTGAAAATTAGCAGCGGAATTGTCTTAGGTATTGTAATGTACTGTTTGAAAAAAAAACAGTATTATAATAAGGCTCTATTAAAAGGCACACACTCAAGAAAACAGAGACAAATTTGCATATAGAAACTTAATGTTACAATTAACTGACTTTGGAGCACTCATATGCTCAAACTTAATGCTACCTTACAGCTATAAAGAATGTTCTAGAACAGGAATGAAAAACATTTTGCAGCAGGGGGCTGCTTTAATGTAGCATAGATGGAGCCCATCTCACAGTGCCACTGCAGCTGCTTCTTCTCACCACCCCCAGCTCCATTGGACAGAGATGGCCCACAGGCTGTAGACTGACAACCTTTGTACCTAGGGCAAGCCAGGTGAGATATTTAACTTTAAGTAAACTACATCAATCCATTGTAACTCAATTCTGGACCACGTATATTTGGGATGGGAAACTAAGACTTTTTTTATTGATCTCCCTTCTGACCCTGCTGTCCTTCCAGTTGCTTCCAGATGCTGGTTGCTGGCAGAAAGGAGTAAGAGGATTCCTTGCATTCCCTCTGTTCAGTGTGAAACTGAACAATGATCTCTCTTCTATTTTCTTAATGAAGTATGTATATTTTCTTTCCAGGAAGTAGGTTTTGGGCCTAAACAAATAAACTCGTTGTGCCCTATGATGTCAGAAAGCCTTCCTCAGCTGAAGAACTGCTGCCTTCACTCCCCTCCCCTTTAGGGGGGTAGGACTGAGTCCTGGTACAGGAACCATCCTGACCACCTAAAAGGAAGGATGAGGATCAGCCAACCTGCAGACCCTACCAAAGTGGCAGGCTTCCATGGACAGGTACTGCCTGGGGGTGCTGCCAAAGGATCATACTTAAGGGCAACTGTTAGCATTGCCATTTGGTGGGGATCGAGATGGGGATGGAGGGTCCTTCTGTTACATGTTTCATAAATTTCATAGATTTCATAGATATTAGGGCTGGAAGAGACCTCGTGAGATCATTGGGTCTAGCCCCCTGCCCCAGGGAAAGGAAGTCAGCTGGGGTCAAATCACCCAAGCAAGATAAGCAACCAAGTATTTCTTAAAGGTATCCAGAGTAGGTGCTTGCACTGTTTCTGCGGGGAGTCTATTCCAGACTCTGGAGCCTTGGAGGGTAAAGAAGTTTTTCCTTAGGTCCAGTCTAAAATGGTCTAAAGCTTGTGACCATTAGACCTTGTCTTCCCTTGGGGTGACCTGGTGAGCAGACACTCTCTCAGTTCCTGATGCACGCCCTTTATATATTTATAGGCTCCCACCAAATCACCCCTGAGCCTTTGCTTCTCCAGGCTGAAGAGTCCCATGCTCCTCAGCCTCTCCTCATAAGGCCTGTTCTCTTGACCTCATGCACATGGCTCTCATCTGGCCTCTTTCAGTTTTCTCCACATGCTTTCTAAAGTGTAGAGCCCAGAACTAGATGCAGTACTCCAGCTGCAGCCTCATCAAGGCTGAGGAAAGTGGGAGGATGACTTATTGGGTCTTGCTTGAGATGCATCAGTAGATATAAACCAGAGTTTTATTTATTTTGCCAGCTGCAGCACTGCAGTGGTGATTCATGTTCATCTTGCAGTCAGTCATGGCCCCCAAGTCTTTTTCAGTCATGGTGCTAGTGAGTGTAGCACTGCCGAGTCTATAAGTATAGTGAGGGTTTTTTCTCCCAAGGTGGAGCACCTTGCATTTCTCTATGTTGAATGTCATCAGGTTTTGATCCACCCACCTTGTGAAGCTATTTGGGTTAGCCTGAATTTCCAGCCTATCCACTAGCATGACTGCACTTCTCTACAATTTGGTGTCGTCTGTGAACTTAGCCATTCCTCTTCTGACACCTGAATCCAGATGATTTATATGAATATATTAAAAGGACTGGTCCAAGAACTGAGGTGTTGCGTCATGCACCATGTTGACTCGGTTCCATCGACTATCACTCTCTGGGTCTGACCATGGAGCCAGTTCCCCAGCCATCAGACCATAAGTTTGTTGAGGCTGCAGTCCCCCAATGTTACCAATGAGGACATCATGGGCAACCAAGTTAAAGGCTTTTTTGAAATCTAAATATATGACATCAACCTCTTTTTCTTTGGCCATAGGAGAAAATGAGGTTGGTCAGGAAACCTACCTGCAATGAAGCCATTTTGGGTATCTCTCAGAATGTTGCTTTCCATTAGCTTGTTATTGATAGTTTCTTTGATTATTTTTTAAATATATATCCAGGGATTGAGGTCAAACTGATTGGCCTGTAGTTCCCTGGATCTTCCTTCCTTTCTTTCTTGAAGATAGACACCACATTGACCTTTTTCCAATCTTCAGGAACCTCTCCTGCATGTCACAAGTTCACAAATAACCACACCACTGGTCATGTTATGATGTCAGCCCACTCTTTTAGCACTCTTGGATGCATTTTTGTTTTAGGGTAATTTTTAAGTGCTGTGTTTATTGGTAAATGGGGAGGAGTTAGGTGTTTGGGATTTTTCTGTAGGAGAGGGTATGTGGACTTTGAGTGGATGCTGGAGGATTCTAGGGGTCAAGTGGGCCATGGGGATGGGAAGGGTGGGCAGGGAGTGGGTCTTGTTTGGTAAAGGTTTTATGTATCTAGAGGTGAGTGGCAGCTGGGAGGCACATTTAGGTTCAGTGAGGGGTGGGGGGGTTATGTGCCAGAGTTTGAGCAGAGAGGGGAAATAGAGGGGGACAGAGGGAGAGCTGGAGTTCTCAGGTTTAGGGATGTTATATAGGGAATCCTTTCCATGGCTAATTTATTTAAAGCTTCTCTAAGCATTTTTGATAGGGTGGGATATAAATCTAATAAATACATCAAAAATAAAATAATGGGTAATTCACAAGAGTTAATTGCTATAGAGTGATGTCAGTCTTTTGTAATAAGAATATTAATCTTATTCTGTTCTAAGATTACAAAACCCCAGTGTGTAGAACGTTTGAAGGCCAAGAAAATTGTACTCTATAAATCTATGTATTATGAATAGACACATATCTAATGTGAGTGCTTTGTGCTTTAGAATCCAAGATCCAAATTAGAAGTACTATCCATTATTGCATTTATCTTGTTGTAAACCATAGATTTACTGGCTATTTAGAACAAGTTTTACACTGTTTGAGGCAACTGCAGCATTTAATATATGGTGTGAAAATTTATGATAGAAAATTGTGATGCATAAATATTTCTAGACAGAAAAAGTGAACATTTATAGTATAGGACATGGCCTCAAGAAAACAATAAATGAAAAAATGTGCAAGTGAGGTCTGCAAAGTAAGCAAGAGTCACAGACCCACTTTATGTCATTATTTTGTGAATTGTGGAAGTGGGGATGGGTAGCAGATTACCCTATGAGTTCAAAGCCTACCAGGAAATTGCCATGAATAATAATGTGCAATTCTCCACAATGTGGGTAAAATCAAATCAAATGTGACTCTTCCAAGCATTAAGGATTTTTTAAAAAGTGCATGTCTCATGAAGAATTTTAAAGATTTATTATGGTGCAGAATAGAGGAGGAAACTTTTCATTTTCTAGGATTCTTCCATAAGGGTTATACTTTTCTAATAAAAGAGTTATACTTCCTATGCAGGTGCAAATACAAGCACATTTTGGATGAAATTGTTACAGTGACTTCATTAAGTATGTTTATTTCACCTATATTATTATATTATGTTCTGACTGATCTTTTTGCCTGTACCCCAAAACCAGTCAAAACCACCTCCTTCCTATGTGGGACAGTTTCCACTGTTTGTGAGAAATACAGGTTCCTTCTCCTTTCTGGTGGTACAGAAGAAATACAATGGCACAGCTGTATTTGGTTGGAAAGGTGCTTCTCTGGCTCTATCAGCTCCTTTTTTTGCCTTTTTCTCTGTTTATATAGCATATTAAGAGGTCTAGATGATGACAGATATATTTCTATAGTTTTAATCTCCAATATTAATTCAGTCTTTTTTATGTTTTCACTTCATCTCTTCATTTTGTCAGAATGGCTCTGAATAAGTCTGGTTAGGGCTTTCCCCAGGCCTTGTCTGTAGGTAGAAGCTTTCACTTGTGTCTTTTCATGCTACAGTTGCTATTCTGTATCTTTCAGTTCAGTCTTCCTCTGTGCCCTTGTTATTTCCTACCTTGATTACAGTGTTTATAATTAGCCAAATCCAAAAGTCATTATTTGAGTTTTTTTAATATTCAACAGGCCTCTGCTTATGTTGGTGAGTACTTAAGATACAAAAGTGGTCCTATCAAGATTGCTTGGTAATACGGAGTTCATTGGGCATGTCCAGATGAGCGTGGTCATGTGGTCAACACATTTGCAGTGGCACATACCACACAATCTAATGTTCCCCACACTGCCCAAGCCTGCACTGCTGGGTTTTTTTTTCCCTGCATGAAAATCCAGGGGTAAAAAAAAAATAAAAAAAAAACCACAGGGAAAAAACCCAAAGCAGCACATACTGGGGCAGCATCTGCTACTAAAACGCAGAGCCAAGTTGCTCAGCACTCCAGTGACCCCCTCCCCCTGAACCATTCCCTGTCCTGCAGCCACAGGCTCTAGTGGGAGCAACAGCCAGAGCAGGACTCCAGGCAGGAGTTGCCACAGCCTCTGCCTGCAGGTCCACGCTGGAGCTGTTGCCAGTGCCAGGGGTTCAGAGCTGCTGCCCACTGGATGTGTGGCATGGTCCAAGCTCCAGGGGTGGGCCCTTGCCCCCCATGGCTCAGTCTGGCTGCAGTTGCACCCAGCAGCCACAGCCTGCTGTGTTGTGCACACCCAGCCTGACTCAGGCACTAGTTTTGTTCGTGCCAACACTGGGGCCCCTGGGCCATGAGTTAATCTGCCTGTCTGCATTCTGGTTACTGCACAGTTATTTAGTACTTGTTTATACAGTTATGTATACAAGTGTAACTGGCTGGAGGGCCACACCCAGACAGTGGTAGTGGACGGGTCATTTTCGACCTGGAGGGATGTGGGCAGTGGGGTTCCGCAGGGCTTGGTCCTCGGGCCCGCACTGTTCAACATCTTCATCAGTGACTTGGATGAAGGGGTAAAAAGCACCCTGTTCAAATTTGCTGATGACACTAGGATGTGGAGGGATGTGGGCACGCTTGAAGCTAGGGCTAAAATCAGACCTAGACAGGTCACAGGGGTGGGCAGATGAGAATAGGATGGGATTCAACACTGACAAGTGCAAGGTGATGCACCTGGGGAGGAAGAACTAGCACCATACCTACAGGCTGGGGAGCTCCCTTCTCATCAGTGCAGAGGCAGAAAAGGATCTTGGAGTCATCATTGATTCCAAGATGAATATGTTCAGGCAGTGTGGGGATGCAGTCAGGAAGGCCAACCGCGCCTTGTCATGCATCCACAGATTCATCTTAAGCAGGTCCAAGGAGGTGATCCTCCCCCTCTATGCGACACTGGTCAGGCTGCAGCTGGAGTATTGTGTCCAGTTCTGGCTGCCGCACTTCAAGAGGGACGTGGACAACATGGAGAGGGTCCAGAGGAGGGCCACTCGCATGATCAGAGGGCAGTAGGGTAGGCCCTATGAGGAGAGGCTACAGGACCTGAACCTGTTCAGCCTCCATAAGAGAAGGCTGAAGAGGGATCTAGTGGCCTGTTACAAACTAGTCAGAGGGGACCAGCAGGCATTGGGAGAGTCCCTCTTCCCCTGAGCACTACCAGGAGTGACTAGAAATAACGGTCACAAGCTGGCAGAGGGTAGGTTTAGGCTAGATATCAGGAGGCGCTACTTCACAATCAGGGTGGCTAGGGTCTGGAACCAACTTCCAAGAGAAGTGGTGCTGGCTCCTACCCTGGGGGTCTTTAAGAGGAGGCTGGATGAACAGCTTAATGGTGTTGTTTGACCCCTGTATTCTTTCCTGCCATGGCAGGGGGTTGGACTTGATGATCTGCTCAGGTCCCTTCTGGCCCTACTACCTATGAAACTATGAAACCCAGGCAGTACTCCAAGACGTACCCCGTCTCCACTTGAAGGGATCAGAGCAGGTGCAGGTACACTGTGGGAGGTGTAAGGACCCTCCTTCCCTTATAGAGCAGAGCCAGATCACCAATGGGGACTTAACCGTAGTCCTTTTAATGAGGAACACAGTAGTGGGAACATAACACATATAAACCAGGGGGTACTGGGGACACTATAATGTCCCAAGGGGGTGGGATTCAATAAAGGTTAGGAATTTATATTCATAGACATATTCATCCAGGTGACAAAAGACCGGTTCAACAAAGTATAAAACAGAAACAGCCCAACAGACAATACTGGTTGGCAAAATATAAAATGTACAAAATACAAAACATGAAATAACAAGAGATATTGGGTATAGGTAGCTGGAGGGGGGAAAGAGGGAAAACACAATGAGCCCCTTCTACTGCAACAAGAATTTGTCCTTGTCATTTTACTGACCCTTACTTGGCCCAGCTGGGACTTCAACTAAGATCTCCCACATAGTAGGCAGAAGCTCTACTACACAGCCACCAGTGCTGGCCCTATGCTAGGCATTTTGATCTTCCAGAAGCCCCTGCCTCATGTCAAGCTTCCTGGGCCTCTTGCTGGAGGAGCTGGAAACCTCTCAGGTCACTGCTCATATCCTGGCTGGAGCTGGGGAACCTCTGCTGCTGGCTACAGCCTCTCATAGGGGATCCTGGAGCCCAGTGGGGAGCCTCTCCTGCCGGCCACGTGCTGTACTGCTGAGGGTCCAACTGTTACTTGCAGGTCCTGCTCCTTCAGGCTCTTCTGGGGCAACTGCTCCCACCCTGCTGGACCAGCTCTTGCCAGCTCTTTGAAACGCCTTCCTCATGGTCCTTCACTAGTTTCTCCCAAGTCGGCTGTGCTGCCCCTTTTATCCCCCTCTGGGTGACCTAGGGGGCCAATTAGGGGAGATGGAGGGTGAGTCTCTGGGGCCTGATTGGTGAGGACAGGGAATCCCAAGCCCTCCAATCATCTTTTACCCTTTCAAAACCCCTGGGCCAAATCACCACCAGCTAGCCCATCACACAAGTACTAAATGAGTGCATTAATGACTGCACAGTCAGTGTCTCATGTAGATGCAGCCTGTGACATTTTTCCAGAAGCAGTAAATGTTGGGATGGAGCAAACTAAGAAACTTGGGAAGGACAAGTTTTTAAATACTCCATTTACTTCTAGGTTTTGGCCCACACCATGTCATGAAGTGTCTGCATTGTCCAAACCTAATTGGCTCATCTTTAATTCACTGAAAAACATGGATTTCATTGTTGGGTAAATCCCTTGAAAGAATTTTCTAGCTACTGAAGATGTGCTACATTAAAACATGACTGACATCTGTGAGTGCCCAGATGCATCAATATTTTTCTTCCAGTTTCAACTTGTAGTAGGCCAAGTCATAAAAAATACATAATTGTTCAAATTCACTGTGGGAAGCTTTCAGGAGAGCAAAACACTACATTTATGTATACACATCTGTCAGTTTATTTAAGGTCCTGGTGCATAAATGTGCAAAAGGGCATAACATAAGAAAGTGAAAGGAAGCACATGGATCAAACCTACTATCTTCATTTTACCATTCTCAGCTCATCTCCCCAGGCTCTATATTCCAATGGTACACATGTATATTTTATGGATTTATATAAAATGAAAACTTCAGAAAGAAATGCCATTTTCAAATAAAGCTTGAGTACAGCAAAGCAAATGAATCCATTTGTGCTTCTAAGTATATTACTGCATGAAGCTTCACATATTTAGATGTGCTACAGATTAAAAGTATAAAATCTTAATATAGCTAAATAAATGTAATTAAATAGTAATATAATCAATTGTATAATTATACACTCATGAAAGATAACACAGGTTTAAAAGTATACACAAATTTGAAACATTTTGCTTAAAAGATTTTTATCCCTTTTTATTATGATGTAGAGTAATATTTTGTCAATTAAAATTTAGTGTCTTAGTGAATGATGACCATATTTGTAAATGCCAAAGGCACTGAGGGCAGATGTCTGAGAGCCTTTTGGTTCTTGTGTGACTCATTAAGGAAACAGTAAGAAGTGCCCCCTGTCAGTCATTGTATTCTGGTCAGTGAATGTCCATCCAACTATGTCAAATTGAAAAAAAAAAGTAAAGTCAGCATGTATTCAATAATGTTTGTTCCTCCCTATACACATGTTTATCTAATAAAAAATAGGATGAAACACTATTTTATTGTTAAAAAGTATAAAGTAACATATTTTAAAATATACCTGGGCATAAATATCTTGTATAAACCCACATATATATGAGCTTTACATTTTTAAATATGTAAACAAGAAATGATTAAGGCATGTTGGAAAATGATGTTTTTCCCATCAAAAATGTTGCCTTTTAATGAAAAATCAAAAGTTGAAAAATTACAGCCTACAAATGAAATGTCCAGATTTTGAAAATGGTGTCTCTGATACATCATGGGAGTGGAGGTTTGGGTGTCACATGCTGTTCTTCCTGCTTTAGGTGTGGCTCCCTGAGCAGAATACAGCCCTCATGATACAAAACAGTTTTCCTTCCTGGTGACATATCATGGGAGTTTCTGGCTTGGGTGAGTCTTGGGAAGCCTCATACAGGGGCAGGAAAAATCCGGGTCCTGGGCCAAATCTGGCCAGCCAGATGATTTCATTAGGCACATGGGTGCCCACCAATAAATTGTACCCTGCCCAGCCTGCATTCTTCACTCCCACCCTCATGTGCAGGAGGGACCTGGCCCCAGCCCCAGCCCCAGCCCGCTTTTGGGTGGGGCTGCTGCTGCCACTGCTACAGATGCTGAGGAACCTGCTCAGCTTCCCCAGCCTCCAGCAGCTCCTCCTTGTGTCCCTGCTCCACCACCAGCTCCAAGCAGAAGGTAAGGAAGCTGCAGCTGGGCAGGAGCTTGAGCGCTGGGGCTGTTGGAAGAATGGAACCTGTGTATGGTATGAGGGAGCCTGTGTAGACTATAAGGGAGGATGGGGGGATGTTTGGATCCCTCTATATGTCCACTCCCATAGCCCAAAACCCCTGCCATCATTAGCAACAGTAGCATGCAGCAGGCCTTCGGGGTGCTCATGGCCTACACAGGCTCAACCACCCAGTGACATGCAGCTCCAGCCAGTTCTGGGAGCTGCATGCGCTGGCAAGGAGTAGAGTCAGGCCGGCCCACCTCTGTCATGTGGGGCTTGTGTAGCTCCTTGTACTCCCGCACCACCTGGGGAAGCCCCATGGGATGGAGCTGGCTGCCTGCTCCTTCTCCTTACCACCATGTGCAGGTCCTGGGACTCTGGCAGGAAGCAAGAGGTGAGGCTCCCTGCCACTTCTGGCAGAGTCCTGAGACCTGCATGTGGTGGCAGGGAGTAGAGCCAGGCAGACAGCTCCATCACATGGGGCTTCCCATGCCGGGAGATGCAGGTGAGCCCCATGTAATAGAGGTGGGCCAGCCTGGCTCTGCTCCTTGCTACCATGTGTAGGTCTCAGAACCGGCTGCAGGCACATGCCACTGGGAGGTTCCACCTGTGTGGGCCATGAGCATCTTGAGGGCCTCCTGTGGCTGCTGGCAGTGGGGCCTGTGCACCATAGGGGAGCACATGGGGGATCCCCACACCTCTCCCACCCTCCCTAACACACCACACACCCACCCTGCCCACCCTGTCCCCACTATCCCCCACGTAGACACACTACCACACCCCCAACATATCCTACACCCCCACACAGCCCCACCCACTCACTATCCCCCCCAACACACCAACCCACATATTCACCCCCATACACCTCCCCAAACACACCCCATAAAACCCCCACATTCCCCCCAATATATAAAAGTAAGACTTTATTTTTGAGCTATTATGCAATCACCTCTTTATACACTATGCAAACTCATAAATCAGGACAATTTAAAAAAAAAATAAAATTAAAGTATATTATAATAGGTGTTTGACTTTTAGTATATGATTTGGGTTTTCTTCCATTTCTAAGATGGCAACCCCTTCCCCCCCACTCCCCGTCCCTTTTAAAGGAGTACTTCTGGGGGCAAAGATAGGGATTTCCAGTGGCAAAGGTTAGGGTTTTAGGGGGTGGGACATCTGGTCCCAAGATGACAACTAAGGGGCAAGGCAGCTGTCAAGTGGCAGGGCTACTGTTGCAGCCCTGGACAGCTCACTAAAACTCATTAAGCAACCCTCCAGTCAAAATAATTGCCCACCCCTAGCCTTGAATATAGTAGAAAGGGGTTTTAGAGACAACTGTACTGCAGCACCCACAGAGTACAGTTCTGACGTATCTGAATTCAAAGATTTGGTTTTTTGGACAAAATATTTCATAGTTTCATAGTTAGTAGGGTCAGAAGGGACCTGAGCAGATCATCAAGTCCAACCCCCTGCCATGGCAGGAAAGAATATTGGGGT
>NW_017728947.1:84786996-84789342 GCF_001723895.1 Crocodylus porosus | reverse complement strand
GAAGGCCTTCCAAAAGTCAAGAAATACTACGTCCACTGCTACCCCTGCATCTAAGGATTTGGTGACCTGGTCATAGAAGGCCACCGGACTGTTCTGACAGAAGTCTGCCTCTAATGAACATGTGTTGGTTGCCCCTAAGCATAATCTTCCCCGCTGGACCCTTGTGGACATGTGCCAGAATAATTCTCTCAAAAAGCTTACCCAGGATCGAGGTAAGACTAACTGGCCTATAGTTCCCCAAGTCCTTCTTCCTGCCTTTTTTGAAGATGGGAACCACACTGGCCCTCTTCCAGTCCTCTGGCACCACACCAGAGCACCATGAGTGCTTGTAATGCCATGCCAGGGGTCCCGCAATGTCCTCAGCTAATTCCCTCAGTACTCTGGGGTGGAGATCATCTAGACCAGCTGATTTAAAAACAGCCAGCCCCTTCAGAAGTTCCCTGACTTCCCTCCCTGACACTCAGGCTCCCCTGGGGCCTGAGGAGGGCCCACTGAAGGGGCTGATCTGGTCCTTACTCAGGAAAATGGAGGCAAAGAAGTCATTAAATAGGTTAGCTTTGTCATCTTGTGTGATGACCAAATTTCCCAGCGTGACTTGCAGGGACCCCACGGTACCTTCTTTTTGCCCTTTATATATTTAAAAAAGGACTTCTTGTTGTCCTTGATCTGGGAATCTAGTCCCAGTTCCATCTACGCCTTGGCCTTTCTGGCTGCCCCCCTGCAACCCTGAGCAACCACAGTATAGTCCTCCCTGGTGATGGCCCCTCCTTTCCATTGGGTGTACGCCTCCCTTTTAGCTAGGAGACATTCCCAGATGCTTTTGGTGAGCCATGGGGGCTTTTCCCCCCTGCCCCGTGTTGGGATTAGCTCCCTTTGGGCTTGGAGGATCATCTCCTTAAGGAGTGACCACTCTTCTTGGACACCTGCCTCCCCTCCCCTCCGGGACTGCAGTGTTTCCCTGATTATTCTCCTTACCTCATTGAAGTCTGCTTTCCTGAAATCTAGGGCTGCTGCCTTGCTGACCATAATCATTCTCTCTATAGGATGGAAAAAAATTAGATGGACTGGAGTTGTTCAGATTGGATCCTGCTGACTTGAAGATGAAACAAATATAATAACATGAATTATAGAAAAGGTAGGTTTTGACTCTGGTGCTGACTCTTGATTTCAACATTGGAGTCATCATAAATTGTTCTCTGAAAACATCATCTCAATGTGCAGCAGCAGTGAAAAAGCCAATATAATGTTGGGTGTCATTAAGAATGGAAATGAAAACAAAAGGGAAAATATTATCATGCCACTGTAAAAATCCTGGTGTACCCACATCTTGAATACTGAGAGTAGTTCTGGTCTCAGCATCTCAAAAAAGTTGTCATAGAATTAGAAAAGGTACAGAGAAGGGCTAAGTACAGGGGTTCAAAAAGGCCAAGCTGCAAGGGCTATAAGTTTTGTGCTTTACTCTAAGTGCCCTAGGTCAGGTTGGGACAGGTCAAAACAGACTTTCTCCCCCTTCTGTGTTGGGAGGAAACATGTGCCTGCACTGGTAAAAACCAGAAGGTTTTGGGTGCTCAAGCATGCCTCCCAGTAGCCAGGCCACCCCTGATTGGCCAGCCGAGCTCAGCCTTTCCCCAGTGGTCAGTGGCAGCTGGGTGGATCCCTCCCTTGTGCTGGCTGGCTCACGTGGGGGGCAGGGGAAGGGAGACAGTGCCAGGCCAGCAGTATGGGGGCGTCTGATCCCTCATCAGTGCACCAAGCCCAGTTAAAAATTACCCAAGCCCTAGGGATTGTAGCAGCTGTGATCCCCAGGTTCTTGGGGGTTTCACAAACCCCTGATCCCTAGGGATTGCAGCTGGCATGATCCAAAGGGCTTGCATGAAATTCCTAGACCCTGGGGATTGTGGCTGCTGCAATTACTACTGCTCATAGGTGGGTGAGACTCCCATACCCTGAGGATCAAGGCTGCTTTGATCCTTAGGGCTTAGGGGTATGTGAAAACTCCAGACCCTAGGAATCATGGCTGTTTTGATCTCCAGGGCTCAGGAGTGTGTGAAACCTCCAGACCCTGTCGATAGTGACTGCTGTGATCGTTAGGGCCCCAGAATTTGTGATACCCCATGGATCCTGGATATTGCAGCTGCCAGTGTCTCTAGGGCAAGGGAGCACATGAAACCCCTGTTCCCCAGGGATCACAGGTGTTGGGGGTGCATGATTCTTCTGGTTGATGCTTAAAGCGGTTCGTTTCTCTGGAGGCCACCAAAATCACGGACACACACTCATTAGATGTCACAAAAGGTGTATTTGCAAATAGGGTCAGAGCAGAGTCAAAAACTCAGATTACTCTGAACC
>NW_017728947.1:84783214-84786985 GCF_001723895.1 Crocodylus porosus | reverse complement strand
GGGGGAGAGTCTGCAATTTAGTATAAGAAAAGCTGTGGCAAGGCTGGGCAAGGAAAAAAGTCCTTGGCAGTGTTTCTTTCTTATCAGGTGCAAGATGCAAGCTGTGCATTTCTAACAATACTCCCTTTCTAACAATATTCCATTTCTAACATGGTCAAGAGGAAGGGCCCAGGCAGGAGTGGATTATCCTGAAGATCAATGCATTGCTGCACAGATGGTGTCAATAGCAGGGCTTTGGATTCTTTGACCACGGGATGTTGTTCCAGTTAGAAAAGTTGATAGGAAGAGATGGGATGCATCTGATGAAGAGAGGGAATAACATCTTCACAGATAAGCTCACTAACCTAGTGAGGAGGGCTGTATGTAGGTTTGCTGGGGGGTGGAGACCAAAGCCCTGAGGTAAGTGGGTAAGTAGATGACCTGGAAGAAGCATAAGCAGGAGGGGACAGCAGGGAAGGCCTTCTCATTCTTCCTGAGAAAATAGGGCAATTTGCTAGTTATCTCAGATGTCTGTACACAAATCCATGGAGCCAGGGAAACAAACAGGAAGAATTGGAAGTCCTCACACAGTCACAGAATTCTGATGTGATTGGAATAACAGAGACTTGGTGGGAGCTCACATGACTGGAGCCATGGATGGGGATAAACTATTCAGGAAGGACAGATGGTAGAAAAGGAAGAGGGATTGTGCTTTATGTAGAAGAGCTGTATGATTGTTCAGAGCTCCATTATGAAACTGGAGATAGGCCTGTTGAAAGTCTCTGGGTTAGGGTCAGAGGGGAAAGCAACAAAGGTGATGTCATTGTGGATGTGTGATATAGACCACCAGACCAGGAGGATGAGGCTTTCTTCAAACAGAGAGCAGAAGTCTCCCAATTACAGGCCCTGGTTCTCAGGTTGGACTTCAGTCACTCTGACATTTGCTGGGTGGGCAATACAGCAATGCACAGGCAATCCAAGAAATTTTTGGAGAGTGTTGGGTACAACTTTCTAGTGCAAGTGTCGGAGAAGCCAACTAGGGGCCATGCTCTTCTTGACCTGCTACTTGGATGGCAACTTGGGCAGCAGTGACTGACTTGGGCACCAGTGACACCAGATGATTGAGTTCAGGATCCTGAGGAAAGGAAGGAAGGACTGAAGCCGAGTAAGGACCCTGGACTTCAAAAAATCAGGCTTTGACTCACTGATGGGTTGGATCAGTCTGACGGGGAAAGGAGTCCAGGAGAGCTGGTCATATTTTAAAGAACTCTTACTGAGGGTGCAGGAATGAACCATCTCAATGCACAGGAAAACTAGCAAGTATGGCAGAAGACCAACTTGCCTTGCGTCAGTGAGCAAAAACACAAAAAGAAAGCTTAAAAGTGGAAACCTGAACACACAACTAAGGAGGATTATAGAGTATTGCATGGGTATGCTCGAATGAAATCAGGAAGGCCAAAGTGCAATTGGAGTTGCAGTTACCAAGGGACATAAGTTAACAAGTGGGGCTCTACATCTTAGCAACAAGAGGAAGATCAGGAGGTGTTTGGGTCCGTTACTAAACTGGGGTGGCAACCTATTGACAAATGATGAGGAACAGGCTGAAGTGTTCCAATGCCTTTTTTACTTTAGTCTTTACAGGCAAGGTCAGTTCCTAGACTATTGCACCTGGTAGGACAGTGTGGGGAGGAGGCGAGCAGCCAAAGAACAGGTTAGGGACTATTTAGAAAAGCTGAATGTATAAAGGTCCATGGGGCTGTATGTGATGCATTTGAGGATGCTGAGGGAGTTGCCTGATATATTTGGCCAATGTTGTTGCAGAGCCACTGGCCATTATCTTTTAAAACTCATTGTTATTGGGGAGGCCCTGGATGATTGGAAAAGGGCAAAAATACTTCCCATATTTAAGAAAGGGATGAAGGAGGATTAAAGGAACTACCAACTGGTCAGCCTCAATGCCTGGAAAAATCATGGATCAGGTCCTCAAGAAATTATTTTGTAAGTACTTGGAGGAGAAGACGACTAGGAACAGTCTCCAGGGATTCACCAAGAGCAAGACGTGTCTGACCAACCTAATTGTCTTCTATGATGAGATGAGTGGCTCTGTGGATACAGAAAGGAAGAGCAGTGGGTATGATATACCTGAGTTTAGCAAGGTTTTTGATATGGTGTCCCACAATATTCATTCAAGTGAGCTAAGGAAGTATGGGTTGGATGAATGGTCTGTAATGTGGATAGAAAACTGGCTGAATCAACAAGATCAGAGGATAGTGACCAATGTTCTGATGTCTAATTGGCAGCTGGTCTTAAGTGCAGTGCCCTAGGGGTTGGTCCTGGGGCTGGTTTTGTTCAGTATCTTCATGAAAAAACTGGAAGATAGAATAGAGTGCAAACTTGCACCCTCATCAAGTTTGCAGATGACACCAAGCTGGGGGGTTTAGTAGATACACTGGAGGATAGGGCTACGATTCAGAGAGACCACAACAAATTGGAGGATTGGAGCAAAAGAAATCTCAGAGGTTCAGTAAGGACAAATACAATGTCCTGAAATTAGGATGGAACAATCCCATGCGCTGGTACAAGCTGAGGACTGACTGGCTAAGCAGCAGCTTTGTAGAAAATGACCTGGGAGTTACACTGGACAATAAGCTGGATATGAGCCAACAGTGTGCCCTTGTTGCCAAGAAGGCTAATGACATACTGGGCTGCATTATTAGCAGTCTTGCTATCAGATCAAGTAAAGTGACTCTATTCAGCACTGATGATGCCACATCTGGAATACCATGTCCAGTTGTGGGCCTCACACTGTGGAAGGGAGGTAGAAAAATTGTAGAGATAGTGTTTCCAATTGCCCTGTGTGTCCAGTAGAGGGCAACAAAAATGTTAGGGAGCGGGAGCACATGACTTATGAGGACAGACTGAGGGAACTGGGCTTATACAATGTGGAGAAGATTTCATAGTAGGTGATTAGGGTAAGAAAAGATTTCATAGTAGGAGAAGGGTGATTTCATAGTAGCCTTCAACTACTAAGGGTGGTTCCAAGGGTGGTTCCAAGGAGGATGGAGCTAGACTGTTGTCAGTGGAGGCAGATGACAGAACAAGGAGCAATGGTCTCAAGTTGCAACAAGGGAAGTTTAATTTATATATTAGGAAAAGCTTTCTCATTAGGTGAGTAGTAAAACACTGGAACAGGTTACCCAGAGAGGCTGTGGAATCTCCATCCTTGGAGCTTTTTAAGACCTGGCTGGACAATGTCTTGGGTGGGATGATCTAGTTGAGGATGGTCCTGCTTTCAGCAGTATGATCTTCTTTAATTTTCTATGATTCTATGACTCTGAGGAACATAACTGCCATGATTTCTAAGACTCAGGGGTGTGTAAAACCCCTGGATTGAGGGTGCTGCAATCCCTAGGCCTTAGAGAAACATTATACTCCTGGACCCTGGGAATCAAAGGTGCCACAATCCCTAAGGTTTATAGGTGCATGAAACCCCTACCTAGCCCCTGGGGATCATGGCTGCTATGATCCCTAGGACTTGGGTTTTTTTCACTTGGCCTGGTCCCCTGGTGGGGCAGAAAATGCTCCTGCTGTACAACCCCAGCCACAGTCCTGGCCTTGGCCTCCTTTCCCCTGCATGAGCCAGCCAGCACAGGTCAGGGACTGCTGCTGCTGCCCAAGCCCCCCACACCCCCCCAATGATAGGCACAGGCAAGAGCCTATCAGCAGCTGGAGGGGGAGCAGATGGCCCTGTCATGCAGGCCCCCACTGCACACACCCCTGTGGCTGAGGCAG
>NW_017728947.1:84779361-84783114 GCF_001723895.1 Crocodylus porosus | reverse complement strand
TGGGCAGGCATGGGATGAGAGGCCTTGCAGCCCAGGTAAGCCAGGCAGTGAGGAGGAAAGACTGTGTCACACAGAACTGGCCCCTGCTGTGTGGACCCCATCTGTGGGGTGCCAGGGCATGGTGCTCCTTTCCCCCCTTCACTTGCCCCTCTACTGCCACCAGCCACGTTTGGGAGAAAAGGCTTTTCTGCCTCAGTTCTGTGACAGCCTGGGGGTGGGGGTAGCTCCACCAAAGCAAATAAGCAGGGGTGGAGGCTAGCCCACCTGGCCTGAAAGTTCATTAGCAGTGGCCCACAAAGCATCCTGGGTTGCTGGGCTACTGTGACCTAGCTTGATTTAGAAGGGGATCAGGTACTGAAGTTCGACAGACTTAAAACACCTAAGGTCTTTCTTAGTTTTTTATGCCCATCTGTGTGCACTGAACCTCTCTTCTGTTACAGCTTTAGTCCATTTTCTGATTACTTATAACAGTTTATGTATCATTTCTGTCCCTAAATCTGCTAAATCAAGGTAGTACTAGTAATTTAGTAGTAATTTATTAATAACTTTCACTGAAATGAGACAATAGAATTAACGATAGTATTATAGAAGATAATTACATGATGTGATGCTATTAGTAAAAGCATACATGAATATTACACAATCTTTTAATTTAAATAAAAATAAAATTATACATGATATATGATGATACATAAAATAATAAAATTAAGCAATATAAACTAGTAGAATAAAAATTTTAAAACAGGGGATTCTCTTTGATTTTGGCCCTTAGCCTTTGTTCAAGTGGTGCAAATACACCTAAAGATGATAAGACAAGGTATAAGTTGTTAAGACAGAAACCAAACTGTTTTTTTCTTCATTAGCCCAGTATTTACATTTTTCTACTAATGGAGAGATCCTTTCCCCTCTTTTTCTTCAAAGAACAAACAAGACCACTGTTAGGGTGACAATACTTGGATTTTTGGGGAGCATTGAATCTGCAACTGAATACAAGGCTTTAACCTGTGGCCTAACAAAAGCTGCTACCACAAGGCAGAATGATAGCTAAGACAGCTATTTGCTTATGCTAAGTAACCATCTTAACTGTGTTAACCATTTTTTTGGAAAAAACAGCAATTAAGCCTGTGTGCTGTGAACCAGCTACAGCAAGGAACTAGATAAGATACAGGGGCCCAAAAAGGGTGGGGATGAGACACCCTGAGACAGAAAAACAGACTGGAATGTGGAAAACAACATGTAATTGGTAACAGAATCTGAGATGAATGTATGCAAAAAGGTGAATGGTAATTGGTCAAGAAACCTCCAGAAGCTTTTAGGTTTTGGTCAAAGCCCGCCCATTGACCGAAGAAAAAGTTGAAGTCTTAGACATGTGCTCATAGCACAAAGACATGTAAATGAATGAAATACATAGGCAATTATCTGCTAATGAAGCAAACAGAAAACAGGCGGCGCTTCAGATGGGAGGAGAAATGGGTGGAAGAAAAGGAGGGGTGAGGGTAGAATGAATGATAACGAGCATAAACCAAAGTGTATAAATGTGGGAAAAAGCTATTGTTCAGTGCAGCTGCCTAGTTTATTGGTTTTTTGGGAGTGAGTCTGAAGCTGTCTCCATTCTGAATAAAGCTGTTGCAAGCAATGTGTGCTGGTGTTTGCTTCCTGCTTGCTTTGGCTAATGAGTAACAGGATCCATAGGCAAGTAGTTGGATCGTCATCTCCCTAGTCATTGGGCGCCACACGGAGTCGGGGTCTGACAACCACAACTAGTATCTTAGGTCATTTATCTCTTTCTTCCCACAAGAAAATATCCTGTCTACCTCCCCATGACAACTGCAGATTTCATTAAGGTGTATCACAGTCACAATTGCTGCTCATAGTTTGTTTACTTTGTGTTTTTGTACTTCAGATAGGTTGGTTTCTAGGCCAAAAGAGTGCTTGCTTTATTAATATCAAAGAAGGGGAAGTTTGAGAAAAATCACACTGCCTGCCTATCAGTGTGTATGCTGGGGTCTTTAATTCTTCAATTTATATCTTGTTTTAAATATAGTACAAGTATTGGGTCAGTAACTCTCAGCACAATTCTATGCCTTTTCTCTGGATGATAGTATAAATGTTATTTAAGCATCTAAATAAATGTTTATTTGGAAGAGAAGAGGCTTCTAAAATGCACTTCTTAGGGTATCTGATAGGGTACATGATCTGATTTTTACCCAGGAATTTAAACTTCTTAATTGAATTAAAGCGCTTACATTATAAAACAACCCTGTTTCAGATTTGATGAGTTCCTATATTGTAGAGCTTGGTAGAGATAAAAGCTGTATTAAAAATAATTAGAATTATTTTCTATTTTGGAATGAACCATTAAGGCCATCACTCCATAGTTCCACTGCATAAAATAAAATGGATCGTACCTTAGATCCATAGACCTTTAATCTTAACTTTTTTTTTAAACAATTAAACCCATTTAATATCAAAAGTTGGTTCATACATTACCATTATAACGTCCTTTTTTAGATGTGCCGGGAGCCAGAGGAAAAACAAGGGGAACATTGAACCTCTGCTAAATCAAATGGGACAATTGACAACTGGTGCCCAGGAAAAAGCCAACTTGCTAAATGGGTACTTTGCATTGTTTTTTCAAACAATCCCATGGGATGCCCCTGACCATTATGGGACAGGGAGGCCCGGGTGAGGGAGATTCCTTACCCTCCATCAATGCTGACCTCGTGAAGGAACACCTTGAGTGTCTGGATACTTTCAAGTCAGCCAGCCCCGACAGGTTACACCCCAGGGTACTCAAGGAGCTAGCTAGCACCATAGCTCAGCCCCTGGCATGGATCTTCGAGAACTCCTGGCACTCTGGTGAGGTGCCCGAAGATTGGAAGAAGGCCAATGTGGTGCCTATATTCATGAAAGGGAGGAAAGTGGATCCAGCAAACTACAGGCCCAACTGCCTGACCTCTATACCAGGGAAGATCTTAGAAAAGATTATCAAAGAGGCCATTCTTAACAGACTGGCCAATGGCAACATCCTGAAGGATAGCCAGCACAGGTTTGTTGCAGGTAGGTCTTGCTTGACCAATCTTATTTCCTTTTATGACCATGTGACCTATCACTTGGACAAGGGGGAAGAGATTGATGTCATGTATCTTGACTTCAAAAAAGCCTTCGATCTGGTATCCCATGATCACCTCTTAGCAAAATTGTCCAACTGTGGCCTCAGCCTCACCACGATCTGCTGGCTGGAGAACTGGCTCCGTGGTCAGACCCAGAGGGTGGTGGTTGATGGAAGTCAATCGTTGTGATGTGCTGTGACCAGTGGGGTCCCTCAAGGCTCTGTCCTTGGGCCTATACTATTTAACACCTTCATTAATGATGTGGATATTGGTATCAGAAGTGGAGTAGCCAAGTTTGCTGACAACACCAAACTCTGGGGTAAAGCGTCCACACCTGAGGACAGGAGGGTGATCCAGGCTGACCTTGACAGGCTCAGGACATGGATAGATGAGAACTTGATGGTGTTTAACACCGAAAAATGCAAGGTTCTCCACCTTGGGAAGAAAAACCTGCAGCATGCTAATAGGCTTGGCAGTGCTATGCTGGCTAGCACTATGGACGAAAGGGACTTGGGGGTCATGATTGACAACAAGATGAACATGAGCCTTCAGTGTGATGCTGCAGCTAGTAAAGTGAGCAAAATGCTGGCTTGCATCCATAGATGCTTCTCAAGCAAATCCCAGGATGTCATTCTCTCAC
>NW_017728947.1:84777172-84778820 GCF_001723895.1 Crocodylus porosus | reverse complement strand
GTCCCGGGATTTGCTCGAGAAGCATCTATGGAGGCACACCAGCATTTTGGTCACTTTACTAGCCGCAGCATCATCAGGATCTGGGGGAATGTTTGTTCACAAGAGTGCCCCAAGGGATGACAAGATCGAAGGGTCACAAACTCCTCTGTGACCATTTCAGGCTGGACATAAGCAAGAATTTCTTTACTGTCTGAGCCCCCAAGGTTCAGAATAGACTGCTGCTGGAGGTGGTTCAAGCACCTGCTTTGAACACCTTCAAGAGACATTTGGATGTTTATCTTGCTGGGATCCTATGATTCCTCCTGACTTCCTGCTCTTTGGGCAGGAGGCTGGACTCAACGATCTTCCGAGGTCCCTTCCAGCCCTAGTGTCTATGAATCTATGAATAAAACAAAAACCTTATTTTGTTTAAGGGGTATTGAAAAAATGTATTTTGCAATATTTTAAAACTTGCTGATTCCTTATTCTAAAATTGGGGTTCAGAAGCAAAACAAATCATCTGAGTGGTGAGACACATGGCAGGAAGTAGCAACAACTTCCAACTGCTGCCATTACTGTGTAGCTGCAGTGGCAGCTGATATTTTTCTGTCCTTGCTTAAATAGGTATGTGGGGCAGCTACTGCAGTTGCCACACCCTAGTCACTAGGCCTGTGCGAATAGGGAAGTATTCAATTTAGATTCAGATTCAGCCAGTTCAGAGGACAGTGATTTGATTCAGAGATTCAGATCACTATCCTTAATCAATATGGCCAAATCAGCTTTGGAAGATTTGGCGCTGATTCGGAGATTCAGATTGGCTGGGGAGAAGCAGGCATAGCCGGGAGGCTGCAGGTTCTCCCACAGCTCTTCCAGCTGTGCCTCTGCCCTGCTGCCCTTGCCCACCTGGCTTGGGGGCGGGGGCGGGATGCAGGCACTGCTCACTCCAGGGGGAAGGGGGCAAGCAGCAACAGGGCATAGCCCCCACTCCCAGTGCCGACGCGCCTACATCCCATACCCACTGCACTGGCTGGCAAGCAGCAGCAGGGCAGAGCCCCTGCTCCGAGCACTGATGAGGGTGTGGCAGCACTAGGAGTGGGGGCTCTGCCCTGCTGCTGCCCAAAGCAAGTCACACCTAAATTGCACCCCCACCCCACACTGGCTGGGCAAGTGGCAGCAGGGCATAGCAAGTGGCAGCAGGGCATTCTCCCACCAGGGCAGAGGCAGGCAGTGCAGGAGGAGCCATGGGAGAAGCCCCCATAGCTGTGCTGCCTGGCCCCATCCCCATCCTGGCCCCATCCCCCTCCTGGCCCCAGCCTCCCAGAACAATAAAAAAAAAAAACCCTGCACTCACTGGCTGGAGGAGCAGAGATCAGGGCCTCTGGATGCTCATGGCAGAGCCCTCCTGTGCAACAGGTGGGTAGTGGAGGACAGTGGGGCACCTGGCACCCACTTGGCAGCTGCCCCATGGGGCAGCTCCCCCCAGCTGGCACCCACATGGCACCTGCCCCATGGTACGGGTGCAGTGCAGCTCAGCAGACCACTGAGCACTGTTTCAGAGCTGGGGCCACTGGGGCTGAGCTGTGGCTGACACATGGAGATGCCTCAGCTCTCAGGCAAATCGAACCAGGGACTGGGGAATTGAACTGGGGACTGGAGATTTAAACAGTGG
>NW_017728947.1:84749574-84777072 GCF_001723895.1 Crocodylus porosus | reverse complement strand
GCTGTGCCCAAATCCTACCGCCTCCCTGAGTAATGTGCCCCCTGTCCTGACTGGACAGCTTGTCCTAGCTCTAGCCCCAGCCCCAACCCCAATCCTTCCCTCCCCAAAACCCTTTCTTCCTCCCCCCAACCCTAACAGACTTGGCAGCTGTGTCAGCTGCCTGTTTAGTCTATAGCTGAATTTCTGAATCAGCCAACTCTTTTTCCGAAGCTTTCCTGAATCGATTCAGATGCTTCAAATTGATGCAGAGCTTTTACTTGGTCTCCTGATTCAATTTAGATTCAGAGATTCGGTTCCCGAATCAGGCTGAATCTCCTCTGAATCAAATCAGGTACTGAAGCTTCCTACAGCCTTACTAGTCATGCTACTGTTGGATTTTCCAGATATAAACAAAGCTAAGGATTTATAGCCCACTCTATTTATACCTAAAATAAACTGCTACTATTATAATTTTTAAAGATGTTTATATACACATCAGCTCTTACCAATGTCTTTTGGATGTATGTCCAGCCTAGATACAGAAATATATATATTTTTTTGCTATTTACACATTTAAAACTACATAGTTTCACCCACTGTGAAACTTTTATGCATAAGCTGTTAAACTCACCTACTTGGAGAAATTTTCTTTTTGCCCTTCTGGCATTTTCACCTCCTCTTTAAAAAGCAGCAGCAAGCTGCTTTCTGTATTAATGAGCCATTTAAAGCACGCAAAGGCGGCAAAAATATGCAGGGATTTCTAGATCATGACAGATTTTGCCCACCTGTTTCACCACCAATATTTGCGGCAATTTACCCTATCGCAAAATCTACCTTGCATCTCTTGCATGGAAAACCAGCATGACTGACAACACATCAACATCAAAATGAAATCCAAAACAATCATAAACATCACAGTTTTAAAACACAAATATCACAAAGATTATGTCTGATAACTCTCTTTACTATTATCAGCATCTTTGCCATCCTGGATTTCCCATTTTGGAGATGACTGGCTATCCCTGTAATTTTATATTTTGTTTCAAAGGCTAAGTGCTTCAGGAAAGCCAAGATTTCCACTTCTCAATGAATGCATGTAAGTGTGCAATAGTAAACAGCAGAGGTAATTTCTTCATACCTACATGTACACATTTGCTGAATAAAATGTTAAGTAAATAAAACCATCACCGGCCAACGTGAAAAGGATCAAAACAAAAGAATCCCCTCCCCCATTTCAGTTGTTAAATTAAAATAAGCAAAAGCTAAACACCAATGCCATAATGAAATGGATAGTAATGTTTGTGGATCTTTACACACGTTATGAGAGAGAGAGATTTTTAATAAGACAATTCTAATTAATTAAGGTGTATAAGTAAGGTAGGAAGTCAATCAACATAAATTTATGTGGGCTAATAAAGGAAATCCATGACAATATTAATTTCTCAGCTATTAGACTGGCCAGTTTTCTTTTGCTGTTTTCTGAAGTGCAATGATTTTTCATGAACTGGCTAACATCTATCCAATGCAAGTGAAAATTTCTCAATCTTAACATAATATTCTTTGATTAAATGCTTTCTCTAGTCATTAACTGTCAAACCTCAATCTTGCAGGACCCTTAACATCTTTATAGATATTCGTTTCCTGTGGACTGAAATGGGAAGTGTCTATAACTTCACTGGACAGGGCCCAGTGTTATTCAAACATGAGCTCTCATAGCAAAAACTTGTGTCTCTGATAGTCAGAACTTTAAAGGCAAGCACAGCACACCTTATTGGCTACATGGTTATATTTCCCTACTAGTGCAGTAAATTAAGTTTCAAATACTTAGATGTCAGGAAGTATCTCATTGGGAATTCTCTGAAGCTAGAAACAATATTTGCATTTCCCCTTTGAAATGAAAATTAACTTTAGTCTCAAATAAACTAAAAATAGCATGCTAAAGAGGTTATAAGTGGACATGTATTTCAGACCAGAACCTTCAATTAACTAAAATTAACTCAGTGTGGGGACCATGGAGGACTGTCAATATCAAATCACTATAAAAGGAAATCAATTTTATAATACCTTTTATAGTATATTTTAATACATACTAACCACACTGGAAATTCATTAGTATGCAGAAAACTAGAGGAACCATATGGAAATACATCTTACAAAGGACTAGCATACAATAAATTTAAAAAAAGGCATAAAAAATCTTTAGGATGAATGATTACTGTGAGAGTAATATGCACTAAAATTGTAGGAGTGGTATTCACTCATTAGTTGTATGAAGCCATTAACTGCGCAAAATCATTCTTTTTTGCATAACCATTTGTCATATAAAATCATTAGCTCCTGCACAAAATTGTTAGAAATGTGAAATGACTTTTTTTTTTAAAAGTCATTAGTTACAGGGTATTACATTATAAAAATCATAGGCATATTACTTCATCATTTTCTGCATAAAATGTGTCTGTTATGCAAAATCATTTATGTTGATAAATAACTTTTTAAGTAGCTTTATTGTCCAATAGTCAGACTGTTAGCTGTTCAGATTCAATGGTAATTTTTATACCAAGGGTGTTTATTAGTTATGAAAAAACTCTGAAATGAACTAGAACAAACATTACTTTCCATCCACCTGAAAATGACAGTTTTAAAAAGCAGTTTTGTTCCTTGTAAATGCGCAGCTTGGAGTTTGAATAGTGGCAGCTGTCCCCATTTGTTTATTAGCATTTTATCACTATTTGAATTCTATTCACCAAAGTCTTCTGATATCTGTTCTTTCACCCTACATTTCACTCAGGTAAGATTTTAAAAAATATTTCAGGCATATCATAAATGGTTTTATACAAAACTCAATGTGGTAGAAAGAGGGAATTATATGTAAAAATGGAAGACATTGTCTGTGTTTCACCAGTTAGAAAACTTTTAAATACATTGGTATCAATTTATTTGCAGAGGGCCAAAAAGAGAAATTTGCAATCCCTATGCCCTGGGTAGATATTGCACTGTAAGGCAAATTAAAGTCTGAGAGGAGTGAGCAGCAATGCCATAGGACAGGTGCTTCAATTCATATCCAAAGATCACAGGAAGTCTGCTAGGGAATATGTTTTACGAATATGTTGATTCATATCTACCTTCCAGCTACCCATGACCATATTGTGTACTAAACACTCAGTTGTGGATTCCTGTAACAACAGGATTAACTGCCATCTTGGTCAACAAAAGGCTTGAAGAGGAAACTATAGGCTAAGTACAGAGAGTCAAAAGCCCAAGGCAGAATCGATCCAATTTTCACAGGTTTCTCTAAACTGTGTAGATTGAATCATTAATGAAGTGAACTCACATTCACTTTTCAGTTGGGAAAAGCAGGTAGATGCCGGCACTGATCCAGGCCAGAGATAAAGGCTGATCTAGCATGCCTACCAGGCTAAGTACAGACAGTCAAAAAGACTGAGGCTGAATTCATTTAATCTTTGCAGGTTAGTCTAAACTACAGAGATTAAACTGAGAAACAACTGGACACACATTCACTTTTGATTCAGGAAATACAGCCACATGCCTGCTGTGGCTCAGGAAGAAGCTGGGTGTGCTAGAGCATGACTCTCTGGCACATAGCCAGCATGGACTGTGTGTTCATTTCCTGTTCCTGCTGTCCCCAAGGTCTCTGGGATATGCAGTACAGAATCATAGCTGCAGGACTCTGCAGGGTTGCTTAACACTTCCTCTTCCTGCTTCCAGATGCCTCTGGGATTTATAGTCACAGCCAGCACTAAGTAAGCAGGGCAGGGCCGGGCAGCTCCATACTCATGGGAAAGGGGATTTAACTGGGGCAAAGAGGATTTAACCCTCCTGCCTGGCCCCAGCTCCATCAGGATTTGCCTTTGGGGGACAGTCCCTGCCTTCTCTCCCCTTCATAGATTTCATAGACATTAGGGCTGGAAGGGACACCAGAAGATCATCAAATCCAGCCCCCTGCCCAAAGGGCAGGAAGTCAGCAGGTTCATAGGATCCCAGCAAGATAGACATCCAAATGTCTCTTAAAGGCGTTCAAGGTAGGTGCTTGAACTACCTCTGGCAGAAGTCTATTCCAAACCTTGGGGGCTCAGACAGTAAAGAAGTTCTTGCTTATGTCCAGTCTGAAATGGTCACAGGGGAGTTTGTGACCATTCGATCTTGTCATCCCTTGGGGCACTCTGGTGAACAAATATTCCCCCAGATCCTGATGAGCAACCCTGATAAACTTATAGGGGCCAGATCACTCCTGAGCCTATGCTTTTCCAGCCTCTCAGCATAAGGTCTGTTTTCCTGACCTCTTATCATGCCCTGGACTCTCTCAAGCTTCTCCACATCCTTTTTGAATTATGGAGCTCAAAACTGGACACAGTACTCCAGCTGTGGCCTCACCAGGGCCTTTCTCTCTTGGAGCAGACAGCACAGCCCAGCCTGGCACAGCCCAGCCCAGCCCAGGACTGGAAAGCATACTGGGGGACTCTGGTTTAACTTTAACCAGAAGGGGGTCTGGGACAGAAGTTTCATAAACCAGTTTGACCCAAATCAGTTAAATCTGATACTACATTCAACAAGGCTTATCTTAAACCAGTTTCAGCCATTTTGAAACTGAATTATGTGCACTGAACTTCTGTTCTGTTCCAAGTTTAAACCACTTTCTGATGACTTAAACAGGTTTATGTGGAACTTCTGTCCCTAGCCCCAGCCTAACAGCCACTGCCAAGCCCAGTCAAGCAGGACCATCCCCAATTGGCTATCCAGCCCATGTCCCCAACCCCCTTTGGTTCCCCCACAGGGAGAGGAAGGAGGTCCCCAACCTGGTGCAAAACCAGGGCCTGCCCTCATGAGGGAGGGGTGCCCCATGACTCCAGGTGTTTCCCTCACCCCAGCCTGGGCTTCCCCCAAGCCAGTATCAGGCCAGCTTCAGGGAACACAATGCTTAGAGCAATTCCTGCACTGTGCCACTGGGCTGCCTGTTCAGCCTTGATCCCTGCAGGTTAGAACCTGCAGATGGAGGGAGTAAGGAGCCCCCATCCTGGTGCTAAGCCAGGGTCTCTCCCCCTCCCCTGCTGCATCCATGGCCCCCCACCCTCCCCAGCACCCCAGCTTCCTACTCACTTTATCCCCAATCCCTGACTACCTGTAGCTGCCTGTGCTGTCTGTCCCAGGAAGCAGGCAGAGAGGGATAAACTGCCTGCCCAGGTGCCACTGCTGCAGCAGCTGCTACTATCTGGGCCAGAAGAGCAGACCTCATTAGTTTAACCCTTCATTACCTTTTCCCTGGGACAGAAGGTGCAGGCAGTCACAGGTAGTGGAGGGAAAATGAGGAGGGAACTGTGGAGGGGGGGCAGTGGGCTTGATCTGGGCCATCAGGAGAGGGGGCAGACCCTGGCTTGGCACTGAAATGGGGTTTCTTTCCCCTCCCCCTGTGGGTCAGAGACTGATAGGAAGAGGGGCTTAGCAGCTGGCATGCATGGGGAAGTGGGGAATCTCCCTCACCACCCCAACAGCTGGGCAGATCAGGGCTCTGGGGAACCCTTAGCCAGGATGTGGTAAACCCCCTGGAGGCGTGGGGCTTCTCTCAGGTGTTCTCCTGCCCAGCTTGGGGTACCATCCTGTTGACAAGGGGACTCCTTCTCCACCCTCCCCCCTGTATGCCAATGACTCATGCCAGCCCAGCCACACTGGGGTGGGGGGGAGGGGCAAACTTCACAGACCAGGGCTTGGGGGCAGCAGCTGGGGTGAGGGACTCTGTTTCCCCACCTACCTCTCCTTCTGCCTCACTGGGCTGACAGATGCAGGAAGGATGCAGGGCTGCAGAACACAGGCTTCCTCAGCTCCATGACAGCCTAAGGGCAGGGCATCCCTGCCCAGTTGGAGCAAGCAGCATGGGCCAAGGCTACCCTGCCCACTCTATGGGGGGCAGTGGGGTTGACCAGGAGTCACAAGGCATCCTGGGATTCTTGGGGACTACAAAGTAACTTGTGTTGGGAGGGGATCTGGGACACAAGTTTGATAGACGGATTTAGCCTAAACTGATTCAATCTGATATTACATTCATCCAAGTCTATCTTAAACCAGGTTTGGCCATTGTGAAACTGGTCTATGTGTCTTAAACATCTGTTCTGTTATAGGTTTAGATTGGTTTCCAATCACTTATACCAGTTTATATGCAATTTATACCCCTATTTGAATAGTTAAAACTTTGATGATGCCTGTTCCCAGACAGTTTACAACCTAAACTATTTTTGCTTACTTACAAAATCTATAGCCAACTTGACTTATATCTACTGTATATTCAGCATGGAAAGAGGTACATAAAATATACTACACACTGACCATTAGTTAATATTAACCGCTTGTTGTGCTGCAACCCCCATCCAGATGAGCTATATATGTTTGGTGGAACCCATTAGTTACATATCCTATCTCTTCAGCTGTTTTCTGGAATTATACTTGAGGATGCAGTAGTGAGTAAATTCAGGTTGTTAAGTTGACCCAGAATTGCATGTTATGTTGTATCCTAGGAAGATCTAACAGCTTTCTCCCTCTTCACAAAAACAAATTCTATGAAAAACAGTTATACCACAATGCAGAACTAGAGGTTGTGGCTCTTGTCTACAAAGTTTGGTATCAACCTTAGATACAGAAACACTGATTTTTGTTGAGAGGTTAAAATTCATGAAAAAATATTTAGACACACTTATAGAATAGCTTGGTAGAGTGTGGGGAGCTTCTAGTGAGGAACTGAGTGGTAATTGGGGAGTGCGTTCTTAAGGATGGGCGGACAGAAATTGAAAGGGAAGAATACCATGATGACAGTGGTAGGCAAGACAAATTATATAATCTACTGTGAGGCAAAAGCAGGGTAGGGTAGCACCTTAGAGAAAATTAGACAGTCTTGAAGGTGCCACCATGCCTTGTCTTCTGCCTGACTTCAGACTAACATAGCTAACCACCTCTGTCTACTGTGAGGAGCAAAAATGTGTTTAAAAGGGAAACAAGCATGTTTCTACTTCCTTCACCCATACAGCCCTCTCACTGAAACAGTTTCTTTCTTCTAGGTTTTCATATCATGCTCATCCCCTTCGGGATCTGGGCATCTTTTGACATTAGCAGAACTGGAGGTTAAGGATATGAGCCTCCTGGTGCAATACTGGTTGCCCATCAGAAGGATTTGTTTTATTTGTTGATGTATGGGTAGAACACAAGAACCCCATGCTTCCTTCCATGCCTTGGCATCAGTCTTCATGGAGGCCCTTTTGTTAGATTCGCTGTTTAACTTTATACCTTGCAATTTACAGAGGATAAATGAACTGCTAGGCACATGCAAAGTCCCACTGATATGAATGGGGCTCCATTCAGATGAGGTAGCCTAACTCTTAATGAGAAGTGCAGAAACTGAGCCACAAACTAAGGGGCCTTTTCTTTTTTGTCCATTATGCAAATAAACAACAACAGAACTTGAAAAAATGAAGAAGAGGGAAAGTAAACTCGAGGCAGTACTTTTCTTTTTTTAATGGCATCTAACTCTGAAAACAACTTTTTCTTATTAGTAGCACACAGATATGTTAAACTTTGCTTGAAAAATTGTTTCAGCAAGCTAAAAAAAGAAGCAGCAGATATTCAATTCTTTACAATCCTCCAGCAATTCATCCTGAACAGGTAAATGACTCCACTGTGAAGAGTAGCTGAGCTACTGCTTTTCAGTAACTCCCCTCAGAGCAGAAATCAGAAAAATCAATGTGTCTTCCCCATGTTATTAAAAAGTGCTGCTGTTGTACAGGTCATTATGTAGCAAATGAATACTATATTTTTCAAAAAGAAACATGTACTATAGAAAACTCACTCTTACTCAGTGTGATAAGTATGTGAGTGTCTACCTGCTTACTGCAATGCACAGGTAAGGTATAGTTCTTTCTGAACATGTTTCACTAGCTCCCGGAGACGACTCTGTTTATATAGTTTACAAGCTTTGTCTCCTCTTTCACCCTTAGACTTGACACAGCACACTTCAAACTATTCTTCTGTAGGACACCAATACTCAGAGTTGTTTTTGTTAAGTCCTAGTTTTATACCAAAGTTAATCTCTTCCCAACAAAATGAGGCTCTTACCTTCCAATCTCAAACAATTTTTGTAATTCTGGTCTGTTCTGTAGCAGGTGTTCAATCTTTCTGAATTAGTGTAATCTGCATATGTGATCATGCCCTAATTTACTTCAATCATGCATTAGCAATGCATTGCAGGTGGCATGGGTAGGGCATGGCGGGCACATGCCCCCTGCCCCAGACTTCTGTGCTGACAGTGGGGCAAGGGGCACAGGGCTACAGCCTGGCTAGAGCCAGGGCTGAGGAGCAGTGGGGGTGGTCGCAGAATTTCTGTGTCAACAGTGCAGTGTGGGGCTGCAGCCCAGCAGGGACCAACACTTGGCAAAAGTGGGGGCAGCAACAGCAGCATGGAGTGTGCCCCCCACTGCAGTGGTGGTATGGAGTTGTACGCCCTTAGTGGCAGCACTTATGCATTTCCTATGCAGCCATGAATGCGCCTAGTATTCTAACATAAAACGTAGATGAAATTAAGGCCATGCACAGGTGTTACATTTGTGCTGGGAGAAAAGCCCTTCACAGAAATTAGGAAACTAGGATGTTGGAGTAGGCGCTATGTCTGTTCTGCATTTGTATGGTGACCAGTTAGGGCCTTGGTTCATTGTGAGGATATCTAAATGTTATTACAATATAATAATAATAAATGCCTCATACTATATAATGATCTTCAGTCAAATGCAGCATCTCTCTCACAGTATTCTTTCCCACATAAAAAACCCCTTTGATCTTTAGCTCAACCCCACCCTCAACCTATTTTTGATTGAGTGCATGCTTAGCAAATTTCTGGATGACACCAAGTTGAGTAGTACTGCAGACACTTTGGAGATCAGGGTTAGAATCCAGAATGATCTGGATAAACTGGAGAAATAAGCTGAAAGCAAACAGAAAAAAATCATCATGGACAAATACAAAGTCCTGTGCTTGGGATAGAAAAACTGCATGCAAAAATACAGACAGGGCAATAATTAGCAGAGAAACATATAGGGTTACAGTGGACTGTAAGCTGAATATGAGCCAACAATGCGCTCTTGTTGCAAAAAAACCCAAGACCCTACTGCATTGCATTAGCATGAGTGTCTCTTGCAAATCAAGGGCATTGCTTCTTCTACTGTATTTGGTACTGGTGAGGCCTCACCTGTAGTACTGTATCCAGTTTTGGGTTCCGCACTTCAAGAAAGATGTGGATAGATTAGACAGTGTGTAGCAGAAAGCAACAAAAATTATTAGAGGCTTGGACAACATGACCTATGACAAAAGGCTGAAAGAACTAATGTTTAATCTGGAGAAGAGAAGACCGAGGAGGGTGGGGGGCGGGGTGAGGGCAGGGATTTGATAACTGAAGCGTGATTACAAAGAGGCTAGAGGCAGACTTTTGTTGTAGGGGATGCGACAAGGAGCAATGGCCTTGTTTCAGCAGAGGAAATTTAGGGTTGAGATTAGGAGGACTTTTGTGGGTGGTGTAACAGTGGAAGAAGCTATCTAGAGAGGCTGTGGAATCTCCATCCCTGGAAATTTTCAGAAGCATATTAGATAGACACTTGACTGGGATGGTTTAGTCAGGGATAATCCTGCCCTGAGCTGGAGGCTGGACTAGATGACCTCGTGAGGCCCACAAAAAAAAAAAAAAGACTAATGGAACTGTACAGTACCCCCAATTTTAATAAAAAGATGGCATTGTTCCACCAAATATAAAATACATTTTGTATCAGTTTATCACCCCCTCCACTGGTCCACAAAATTACTTCCAGCTCTACTTTCCTGTGATCCAATGTGCCTGCACAATACAATACAAATAAAAGAACAATAAGTGTATGGTTTGCTAAGGTTCAGGTCCTGCTAACTTCTGCTGTAGTCAGAAGAGAGGTGCTCAGCAACTATGAAAGTCAGTCCCTAAGTGATGAAGAGCATTCAAGATTAAAAGAACAGGGTGGAATGATATATAAAAATTAAACCATTGCATCTTTGCCAGTAACCTCCTGATATAGTCTTTCTAATCCTGCTCTGCAAACCTCATGTAGATACAGTAGGCTGTGAAGACTTTAAGTACTGTAGTTCTCTCTCATGCACAAAATATCATTTTTCTCCTCCTTAAGATCTCCTCGAGTTACAAAGCAACACAAAACAGAACTGTATGCCATCAAATGTGGTCCTCCATCTGGGAAACAACATTTGATGCTTCCCTAGATGATGAAAAACCTATAGTGTAACAAATTTGTTCAGTACCACATGGGAAGGAAGTCATTGTCCGCTCTAAGTAGGCTTGAAAAAAACCCCAGATGCAAGAACTCTAAGGTTATACATTTCAAGTTGTATTGAGATTTAGGATATGTGAACTGAGACCATCATTGTTGCTGTCTAAGGAATATATATCCTTTTTTAAACCTGAAAAGTAAAATTCTTGAGGAAAGACGGATTAATTGGATTTGACAAAATCAGAACTTGTAAATGTTGTTATTTGTGTTAGGGCCTTGTTATACCTTACATTGCGAGCTGCACAAATGTTGATTGGTATTAGTACTAGCTTGAGTTTGAAGCAGTCACACTTCAGGCCAGCTGGAGCCTGGCAGACTGAAAGGCAAGTATTCCCTCAGGCCCGGCTTTCTCCCCTGCCCTGCCCCCAGGGCTCCTGCAGTTCACGTGGCCCCCCCGCAACCCCAGACCTTCCCACACCCCACAGATTTCCCTCTTGCCTCCCCTTGCCACTAGGACATTACTTACTTGTGACTCCCTGTGCTGTCTGTCTCAGGGGAGCAGGCACGGAAAGGTTAACCTGCCTGCCCAGATGTCATTGCCGCTCTTCTGGCTCAGCAGCCAGGCAGGAAGGTTAACTCTTCCCTGCCTGCTCCCCAGGACAGACAGCGTGGGCAGCCACAAGCAAGTGGGGGGAGAGAGAGGACTACGGAGACAGTGAGCAGGGATCTGGGATGCTGGGAAGGGAGGTGGGGGCTACTGGGTCCAATCTGGGCCACCGCAAGGGTGGTCAAGCAGGCACGATATATGCACTAAGATGTATGCTACAATGGCTATGCCTTAGTGTAACACAAGCTGGATAGCACAGATCAGAGATCATCCTGCTTCAGAATGGTATGCCATTGAGCCACATAATGAGTGCTTAAATCATTTGTTAAATTTGTATTAGTATTGTACCCAGAATCCCCAGTTAGGATCAGGGGCCTGTTATGAAAATCAGTATCATAAATGCAAATAGGATACAGTCCTTTCTCATATGGTCACTTAAATGAACTTCACTGAAATAAATAGGATTCACTGAGATTTATACCAATGTGAGAGTAGAATATTGCCTTCCTATGTCAGTCCCTGTGTGCTATGAACTTACCACAGTAAGAAGGTCCCTCCTGAGCATGAAGGATTTATGATTTTTTTTCATAGACCCATAACTTGGCAATTTTGAGTGGGTTTTCATGAGAACAGCAAATGGTAATCTCTGACACAGTGACCACCTTTTGCTAAATTTTAAGTTACTATCTTAAGCCAGGAGGAAAGTAGAGCTTCACCAAGTAAAGGTCAGAACAAGTTTTTAACAAGGGAAATGCAATATATTTACTCCTAAACTAACTTGTTCTGACTGCAATTAAAAAAAAAACATTTTTAATTAAAAAATAATTTAAAAAATAATTTAAAAATAAAAATTAAAAAATTAAACCTGAGGCCAATAGCCAGTGTGGCAGATTTTTGCTCATATGGTTAAAATTTGGAAATGTTATAAGCCAATGGAAGCAAAATCTGATAAAGAGCACTACTAGGCAATTTTAAGATAGAATTACAAACAAATTTTATTTGGTGAAAAATAATGTTTTTTTTTTAATTAAAGAAAATACGCCTTATTTTAAATGCAATATTCCATGTCTGTGTGGAGGTTATCAGCTGAGTTCAACATTATTTTCAAAGACTTTGGCTGAAATAAATGGTTGTCTAATGTTGCTATGGCTGAATGCTCCAGTGTCATATCTATGCATGCTGTGAAACCAGTGATAAACATGATATATTTTTATTACCCTGAATGTTCTATGTGCCAATAAGATATTTGTTAAGCTAGAAGAGGTCGCTTCAATGAGCCTATATACCCTGAAGCACAAAACCCAAGCTAGCCAGGCTTCCCATTCAGGTCAGATTAGAGAAACATAAATCACATCTGATGGAATTAGGAATATATAGCTCATGGCATGTGTGCCATTAATGGCCAAGAGTTATTCTAAAATTAAAAAAAATGGGTACATTTCTGTTGCTCATGTTTTGGGAACTAGACCATGATTATAATCAGCCAAGTTAGCTACATGACCTTCATTTGAAATGTTTGATGATCTTGCATGGGGACCAATCAATGATTAGTTTAGCTGAAGTTCACCTCATCCATAAAACCAATCAGAATTTATTCAGGACAATTGTGGGACTGCTGGAAAACCAAAAGCCACCCCCTCAACATAGAATCGGTGTATGGTTCTATAACTCTGTACCACATCCCGTCAGATGCTTTTCTAGGTTCCCATTCAAATACAATTTACATTGGTTCAAGGTTACCATGACACATTTGGGGTGCATGTGGTTGGAAGGAAATTAAAACTGAGCCAGTTGGATACAAGAAGTAGTACATCTGAGGAAGATAAAAGGTGCTATCCATGAGAGACTGGATCAAACATTAGGACTTCAACTCAGAAAAGGCTTCAGTAACACTAGATGCTGTCTTGTTAAACACACTGAAACTACTTCTTGATTTTGAGACCAAGTGATGCAAAAAAAGTCATTCATGAGCCTTTGGTCAGCATGTGCCATAAGTGCAGTCTTCACTAAAAGGAGACAGCTAGGTACCTAGACAACATTATGCTGCTATAATCATCATTTGATAGTATAATGGTGATAGAATTGATCAAATCACAGATGAAATTGCCCTTTGAGAACAAACATATCCATGCTACATAAACTTCCTGTATGCTAATATAGATCATCAGTTGGTAAGACAGTGTGGCATGATTAATATGAATTAAATTCCAGGTTTTGATTTATTCATTTAAAGTGCAGGTGAAATAGGGTCAGATGCTTTAAAGCAGACACAAAAAGCATGTCCTGAGAAGTGCTGAGTGTACTCAGTTCTTACTGACTTCATGATTGGACCTTAGTTTGTTGAGACATTAGCACATTCTTAGAGGTTTAATTGTTAGAGTACTGCATTACCTTGCAGAGGGTGGATAAGGAAATTTCTGATGTGGCCAAATGCAGACGTTGGTATTTGGCTTGGGGTAGTGAACATGAAGAACAGTCAATTGGATAGTGTGTGTCATTTTGCAGAAGACTCGATTTACAGCAACTCCATGAATCCCTTGCCCCTAACCATGGTTAGAAACCATTTTGGAAAGCTGGGTCATAAGACTAGGGAGGCAATGAAGGTGGGAGGAATAATATTTGTGACCATGGGCTGAGTCAGGACACCAGTGAACCTCTTGAAACTTCTTAAAGATTTGTCCTGAATCTTACCCCCAGGGTCCGTTAAGGAGGAGGAACAGTTTGGGAGCTCATGAAAAATCCAACATTTATTGAAGCAGGAGGAGTCCATGGTCAGAGACTGGGGAAGTAAAGTGAGGGTTGAGAAACAAGCTTGTCTCCTAGAAAGAATATTCCATGATCTAATGGCCAGTTGGATAGTGGTTTTAGAAATGAGGAAAGAAAGAAAAGAGCAGGGGCCAGAAAGAAGCTGATGGAAGTGGGAACAGTATTAACATTATTCTTGTTGCTAGGTTCAGAGTTACACTTGCTCTTAGAGTCTAAGAATTAACAATGTAGACACTGTATACACATGGAACCAAAAATTTGTTACATTTGCCTACATTTAGCATATGCCAAATACAGGAGGTTCCTGTGCATAATTGCAGAAAAAGCTTGCCAGACTTGTCAGTATGAGCTATAATGATGGTAAACAATTATATATCTTGCTGTGTCTTTCATTTACAAATGCACAGAATCAACAATTGGGGTTTATACCTCTGATGTTTAGCCTTCACTGTCATACGATCCTTAACTGATACAGTTAAAATCTGCCAATTTTATAAGTAGCTTTGAGATCTGAGGTCCACTTGGGAACAGAACATTGGATAATGAAAATTTGTTTCTGGTATTTGACAGATTTTCTCAATAATGCTGAGCAATTTCTCTGGGACCACAAGTTAAATTTGTTTTTGCAATTTGACAGAGCCTGCTTGCTATATATGCTAATGACCTGCAAGTGCAGTTTACACAAATACAAACTGAGTATTTCATGACTAGTACTTCAAGGTTGCTGGTTTGCAAAATATACATTGTGTATGGGGCAAAATATTTTTTTTCTAGCACCAATATTTTTTTCTATTCAGATGGCAGGCTGCAGAAACAAACGTCATTACTTAAATACCCTTACCGTTTAGCTAGGGTAGCTCTATAGAAACCAGATAAAAGCAGGATCGATCTGACTTGGAATATGCTACTATCTGATGGGGGTTGGTAATGGAAGCATTTTATTTAATGTAAACAACCTACAAGAAGAAAGAGCCAACACTGAAGAGAAAACACTGACATAATGGATAAGTTGCTGGGATTTGATAGCTTCAGTTGTTGGTAATGGAATACTGAGCCTTTTCGCTGATTTGAATGCAACACATGTCTGTAATAGCCAAACTTCATTAGAGGCAGCTGGTGGTCTCAGCCTTTTTCTTACTGGAGAGCTGGCCTTATTACAAGAAAACAGTGCTACAGATGACACCCTTGACAGCAGTCTTTGCTACAAATGTGTGTTGCATAAACTAGATGTTTCCTGTAGATCATGTGGTATCAAGAAGGCAACAGCAGCATAATGGCAAAATTCGTGCCACAGCCCCATGCCCAATGATATAGGCTTACCCAACAGTTTACAGTGTAATGGGATACTGAAACTAGCAAATACTGGAGAGAACTGGTTTTCCTGTCTGAGGAATATTTCAGTCACTGAATCCATCCACCCACTGTTCGCAGCAATATATATTGACTATTGATTGCTCCTTCTTTATGTCCATGTTAAAAGTATAATCCAGACTTTGCTTTAGATAATTTGTGAAGATTAATTGATTTAGTATTTATACCTATAATTTCTTCCTTTCATACTCATAATCAAGCTACCTCACTCTCCAGATCTGACTATGATGCTCATTCATTTGAGTATACAGTTTATTGAACTGTTGTTTTTATGGGTGAGCAGATGGATGTGGAGATATAGCATTATAGCTCACACATCAGAGCCACAAACACTACCTTTTATGAACACGGAATGCTTTGTGCCCTTCTGGTTACGTGACCTGTCAAAAGAAATAGCAGCGTTCAGGGACTGGTGACAATGATGATTAAACATTTAGAAATATTTCAATATGAGGTAATAAGCCTGCTTAACTTAGAAAGGCAGTAAATAAAATAGTAGTATATAAAGGAATGTATGTTCTAGAGAAGGTCATTTGACTCCTCATATTTACTGCTTTTCATAATCAGAGAACTACCTGTCTCTGCAATCATTCCTTAAGTATGTCTTTGAAGGGTCACTCATGTTCAAGCCATTTCACAGATTCATCCTGCCTAGAAACTCTAAAATACAGCTTTCCCTATCTACCCATGCACATAAAGCTGTTATCCAGGCTGTCATCATCATGAGTATTGTTTACTACAGTACTCTTCCCTGCATGGGTGACTAGTTCCTCCTAAGTCAGGGGGCCACATGCCCCGCCACCAGCTGCCAGTTAGTGACTGGGGGGGTCCCCCACAGCCAATCTCACTGACCAGGTGGCAGAAGGAATCTCCTGTGGCTAATCGCACCCACCAGGGGGGCGGTTTCCCCACAGCCGATTGTGCTGACCCAGAAGCATGGGCTGGGAACACAGAAGTGCCAGCGGCGCTCCCAGAAGTGAGCCCTCCCCCCCCGGCACTCCCACTTCCCAGCCAGCACTTTCAGGTGGGGCACCGACACTCCAGCTTGCCATCCCTGCCTATCGCCTAAGAAGGGAGTGCTGCTGCCAGGGGGTGCACCAGCACTCTCAGGGGGTGCACGTGCACTCCTGTGCATGCTCTATATTTCATGGCATATGCAAGCTTACCTAACTTTGAGCCATTCAAAATGCTCCTGCAAACAACATTCACCTGGACCCTTTTTTTGACCATACCAACTCTATTCTTGTATCCTTCCAAGGCTCCCTCTTCTCTATTGTATCAAACACAAGTATTTTGTCTCATTTTTAAGAAAGTTTTTGCTCTATCTGCACACTAAATATCATATCTTATTCAGTATCAAAATATCAACTCTTATCACCAGTGACCAAACACTAAAAGTCTATATTGCATACCTGCCAACTTTTCAAACAAGCTACTTCATGCTTTCTCTCATGTCATCCCTCATGGTTGTGAAGAGAACCTTACAAACACCCTTTAAACATTAATGCTACCTCACTATATTCCTTCAGATCCCCCTTAAAACTTGCTTCTACTATGATAGCTAGCAAAAGATTTGCCAATGGTTAGAGTGACTGTGTTTAAAGACACTGGGTGCATCTACATGTGCTATTAGCAAACAGCAGTAAATGTAAGTGCGTATTGCACTGCTGTTTATTGCTCTTGGGCATGCCATTTGAAACTGCACCTAGGACCACATCACACTGAGTTACGTGAAAGCAGCCCCAGTTGGCAGAGGTCCAGGAATAAGCATGCCAGCCTGGGGCTGCTCTGACCCTGTGGAGGGGCTCGCTGGGGCATGAGGGTGTTCCAGTGCGGAGCCAGCCAGCAGGCAGATTACTATAGAGTAATTTATATAGAATTTCATCCTTATTAAGATTTACAGTATTTTCTAATAAAGTGAATATGGAAAACAAATACAGCCATTGTGAATTGAAAGTGTAGCTTTATATTTCTGTCTTGTATCAGATCAATAGGGAGCTGAATCCTCTATATAAATTCAATTATGGCATTTTTCTATAGATGTACCACATGATAAATAAAAATTAATAATAAAGGGCTTATGTAATATATATGAGCTCCCCCTAGCTGCATGAAAAAATATACCCAACTCATTTTTACACATCTGTTTACTTTATATTTATGGAAGGGTGAGATGGACCAACTAGAATAAGAAGTAACACAAAACTCCAACCAAATAGAATAAGACTACAGCCAGTTAAAATTTGGATGGATCTCTTAAGCATTTTAATCCAATATTATTACTGTTATTGGTCAAATGTTTTATCTTAATTAATACATTAAATATTAATGATGTTAAAGACAATGTTGAAAGATCTTTCTATAACCAGGTCAGAAAAGGATATTAACTTGTCTCAGACACTAGAAAGTGGATGTAAGTTATGAAGACCTTACTGCCCACAGGATCTGGTAATACAGCTTAGTCCTACAAAATCATCTGCTATCTGAAAGAGTTCTAGTGTAGTTTCCAGAACTACCCAATTGTCTGAGAGAACTGAAGTACCTTACAGGAAACACTTCAGTGCTTATTTCTCATCATCATTATAGTGCTGGATATGAAACTTTCCAATTGCATATTACAAAATAAAATGATAGTGTCTTTTTCAAAAAGATTTTAACAAAAGTCAAATGCTCAGTATAAACTTGTGGCTCTGTAGCTTGTTTTACCAGTCAGAGATATTTATGACTATTTCTTTCTTTCTCTTGGTTGTTTCCTTTAGTGGACTTATCTAGGTTTTGCTCCTTTTCCATCTTCTGTTCTTCTCTATTCTGAACTGCCACTTCTTCATTCTCTCAAGTATAGACAGACAAAGTTCTTTGGGTGAATCTGATATCTTTTATTAGACCAACTTAAATACTTGGAAAAAAATTTCTTAGCAACCTTTCAGGTTTAAAAACTCTTTGTCAGGTTGAGAAAACCTCTGCAGTTGGTGTCTGCTCTTCCTGGGTGGAATGAAAAGAAAAGAAGCCGGAACCTGGTATGCATGCAAGACAGACAGTCAGTGAAGATGAAAACTGGAGACTCAGTGGGTGAGAGTGGGGTAGGTTGTGAAAAGGGGGATGAATGTAGCAGTTAAATAGTGGAGAGGTACCTGAAGAGTCAGATATCAGGCAGGTTATAATGTGTCATAAATCCAATGTCTATATTTAGTCCATGATTTTTTGGATCCACGAGGTTGATGAAGTGAAGGTCATAGGCTCATCTGTGAGAAGCGTTTTGTAAATTCCCTTTGAGGATTAGAACTGAGAGATTGGAGAGAGAGAGTGGTTTTCTTGTGAGACATGTGCCCCCACAGGTACTTGGGTATTCTTGTCTTTGATAGATTTCCAGTGTGTGTTCACTCTGGGACGCAGTTGTTGTTTGGTTTCTCCTGTGTATTTTCTATCAGGGCGTTTGGTGTATTGGATGAGATATATTACATTTCTGGAGGTGCGGCTGTAAGATGCAGGAATGCTGATGGCTCTGTTGTGGGGTGTAGTAATTGTGGGGTTTAGTGCTTGTTTGAATGTTAGGATGGGTGGTTCTGGGAAGATCTCTTTAAGAATAGGGTCTTTCTTCTGTACTGCAACTATTCTTCATGTGGCATCTGGGTGGCTCTTTCAGATGTGCGATACATCTCTCTGGAGAAATGTCCTTGTTGAGTGAAAGCAGTTTTAAGATTAGTGAGGTGGCAATCCCAGATGTTCTCCTCAGTGCAAATTCAGTGGTATCTGAGGGCTTGGTTGTATATCACAGCTTTTTTGGTGTGTTTAGGGTGATTGCTGGTTCTGTGCAGATATGTATGTCAGTGTGTGGGTTTCTTGTATAACATGGTCTGTATTTTACCATTCTGGATATTGATGATCATGTCTAAAAAGGAGATCTTGGCACTGGAGTATTCAAAAGATAGTCAGATGGAGGGATAATGATTGTTGAATTTCTGGTGGAACTCAATCAAAGATTGCAGGTTTTTAGTCCAAATGATGAAGATGTCATCAATATATCTTAAGTATAGCAAGAGTTTGATGGTGCAGTCCTTGAGGAATTCTTCTTCCAGGTGGCTCATAAAAAGATTGGCATACTGTGGGGCCATTTTGGTGCCCATGGTTGGGCCCGTGGAGGAAGTGATGGTTATTAAAAGAGCAATTGTTGTGTGTGAGGATGAAGTGCATGAGGTCAGTAATATGTTTGGGTCTGTACTCTGAGTTGTCATTTTGCTCTCACAGGTATGTAAGGCAGGTTTAGATGCCATTCTGGTGTGGGAATATAAACTGCTATATAAACTGGTAACATCCATAGCAGCTAGGAGGGCATTGCTGGGAAGGTGGTCTATGTTTTTAAGTTTCTATTGAAAGTCTGTACTGTCTTTGACAAAACTTGCTGTTTGGGTGACAAGCAATTTTACTATTGATTTGACAAAACCTGATATTTCCTCAGCTAGGGTTCCATGGTTGGATATAATAGGTTTGCCAGGGTTCCCTTGTTTGTGGATTTTAGGGATCATGTAAAAAGTCCCTGGGTTGGGTAGTGGGGGGGATCAAGGTCTGTAGGGGTTTGTTTTTTTTTCAGTTCTGATGGAAATGATTTGATGATGTTTTTGAGTTTCATGGTGAAAAGGGGAGTAGGAACTTCTTGTAGCTCTTTGTAGTAGGTGGTGTCAGAGAGTTGTCTGTTGGCTTCCTTTATATAGTCTTCATGGTTTAAGATGACTATGGTTCCTCCTTTATCTGCAAGTTTTATTACTATTTGGTGGTTAGATCTTAGAGATTCTATGGCCTTTCTCTCTGGTAGAGAGAGGTTGTTATGGTGGTGTGTGTTGTTGATTATTTCATTGTTAATTCTTTCTCTGAAGCAGTCAATGTAGCAGACAAGGTTAGAGTTTCATCCACTGTGAGGTGTCCAATCTGACGGTTTTTTGGGTTTTGCTTAGAGTCAGTTGCCTGTGTCTCTCTCTCTCCCTGCTTTTCTAGTTATTTCACTGATAAAGTCCACTTTATTCTCTCTGGGTGCATCTACACGTGGATTTGCTATAGCACCAGTTTACTTTCGAGTAAATGGTTTTGGGCAGGCATCTACATATACTGGGAAGTGGGAACAGATTAGTTACTAATCTGCTCCTACTTCCCAGGGCCCTGCAATAGGCCCCTGCCACCATCAGGAGAAGCTCCAGGATCTGGTTGAAGCTACCAGCACCTGACAGCCCTCTTCAAAAGCCAGTCCCACTTGCTGTTCTTTTGCTAGCCACTTCCCTGGCCAACAGCAGCATGCCCAACATAGGGCAGTGCCAGTGCTTTCTTTGCCGCCTGTGCCTCCTTATGCTATAGCTGCTCCAGCCCCTGCACCTGGCAGTGATGACCAGTGCCCTGGGCTCCTAATGGCCTGCCATACTGACTGCTGCCTGACACGTGCCTGTCTAGGCCTGCCTGACTCCCCCACATATAGTGACCACCTGCCAGCCCATTGAGTGCCTTCCCAGGGCCACCACCATGCACCTGCTGCCTTAATCCCATCCGCTTTTCTGCACCCCAGGAGAGATGCCAACAATGGGCTCCAGGATGCCACCACCAAGGCTGCCATCATGCCCCTGGGCCTCCAGCCACACTGTCTCTGGGGCCACTGGGCCATCCAGAACTGGTGGTGGCACATTGTCCATCACTCCTGGGACAACGAGTGGTGGCTGGAGGTCTCCGGCATGACCTGGGCTACTTTCTGGGACCTTGTGGAGTAGCTCTGCTTTCACCTGGAGTGGCAGGACACTAGCATCTGGCTCCCTTCCCAATGGCCAACTTCCTGGCCCTCTCCCTGCTGAAGCTGGCCATGCCTGCCAACCTGCAGTACATTGGCCACCTACTTGGCATATGCCCTCCAGGATGTGCTGAGGGACATCATGCTATGCATGCACAATTCCCTGGTGGTGTTGGTGGTAGCGTTCTGTGCCCTGGGATTCCCCCAGTGCATTGGGGCTCAGGATAGGACCCGAATCCCTGTCACCTGCCTGCCCTATGGTGACTATTACAGGTGGAGGATCTTTTACTCTGTGATACTCCAGGCCATCATGGAACACTGCAGGGCCTTCACGTATGTAAGCACCAGCTGGATGGACAGCACCCATGATTTCATAGATTTCTAGGGTCAGAAGGGACCTATTAGATCATTGAGTCTGACCCCCTGCTCTGGGCAGGAAAGAACGCTGAGGTTAAGTAGCCCCAGCCAGGTGCTTGTCTAATCTCCTTTTACACACCTCCAAGGTAGGGGAAAGCACCACCTCCCTCGCAAGCCCATTCCATATTTTGGCAACCCTCACCATAAATAATTTTTTCCTGATGTCCAATCTAAATCTGCTCTCCTTCAGTTTATGGCCATTGTTTCTGGTAACTCTGGGGGTGCCCTGGTAAACACAATATCCCTTATTCCCTGATGAATTCGTAGCCAGCCACAAGATCACTTCTCAGCCTTCTTCATAGGATCTTACCTTCAGGTCCTCAACCATATGAGTATCTCTTCTTTGAACCCTATCCAGATTATCCACATCTCTCTTGAAGTACGGCACCCAAAATTGGACATAGTAGTCCAACTGCAGCCTGACCAATGCCGCATAGAAGGGAAGTATCACCTCCCTAGACCTGCTCGTGATTCACCTACTAATGCAAGAAAGAGGGTGGTTAACCCTACTTATTACCTTGTCACATTGGTGACTCATGTTCATTTTTGTGTTGACTCTGACTCTGACATCCCTTTCTGTTGCTGTGCTACTTAGAATGGTACTTTCCAGTCTGTAGGTGATTCTTTCTCCCCAGGTGCAGCCCTTTCCACTTATCTTTGTTAAATTGCATCCTATTCTGATCCGCCCACTTCCCCAGTCTGTCCAAATCTGCCTGAATTCACTCCCTACACTCTAGTGTGGTTACTATACTCCATAGTTTGGTGTCATCTGCAAATTTAGATAGAGTGCTTTCTACACCCTCATCCAAATCACTGATGAAGATGTTGAACAGTACTGGCCCAGATGATACCTGCATCTTCAGGAACTGCTGGGCCCAGTGGAGAGTGCTTGTCTCATGCCAGGGGTGCCAGACCTGCAGCTGGATGTAATGGCCATACTGCCCTTCCTCATCGGGGACCCTGTCTACCTACCCACTCCTACCCTGGCTCCTGCAGCCCTACATTGGCCACCTGAACTCTGACTAGGCCCACTTTAACTGCTGCATAGGCCGGATCCGGTGCCTCAAGGAATGCTGGTGTACCTGCCTTGAGTTCACCAAGGACAACCTCCCAAGGGTCATTGTTGCAGCCTGTGTGCTGCATATCATTTGTAAGGCCTGGGAGAAGCTCTTCCATGATGCCTAGGAGGAGGAGGCGTGGTGGGCAGAGGATGCTTGGCAACAGTATCACCACCTGCAGTGGCAGCAGCAGCAGTGGCCCCCCTCCTGCTGATGCCCCAGGAGAGCTGCACACCTGCCAGCAGAGGACAGGTCATGAGGTGTGGGAAGTGCTGGCTGACCAGATTCTCCAACACTTCACACTCTAGTCCGGTGTTTCTCACTGGTGGAACATGAAGGTCATGTAGGTGGGACTTCAACTTATTTGAAAATTTCCATTAATGATTAATATAATACTAAAATGCATGTAAACATAGAAATACAGTTCTTGGAAGAAGTGGAGTTTTATTTTTATCATGGTGGAACCAGGGTTTTTTGACAAAATGGTTGGTGGGATGTAGGTTGCAAAAGGTTGAGAACCACTGCTCTAGCCCACCTGCACTGCTGCCCATGGCCCCCCACCCCCAGCACCATGCTTACTACAGACATGTCTCAGAAGAACAAGTTTGAATTCCCATCACATCAAGCAGAGTCCCCCTTGTCCTCCCCTCCCCAACAGAGCTCCAACACCACCTACCCCACTACCAACAATAAAATATGTTCTTCTGTATTAAAACTTTGTACAGGGTCCTCTGTGTGCCATCCTGGGCTGGGAGGCCATGTGGTGGGGGTACCTAGAGGGTGGAGCTAAGATGACAGTGGGGGGGCAAGCCCCACACCTTCTGCCACCACTTGGAGGGCTACCTATGGCTGTGCTACACATCCTTGCCCCCTGCTGCCAAGGAGGACATCGCTGCTGGCATCAACACCTTCCTTAGTGTGTGAGATGCTCATACCCTCCTAGCTGCAGGGGAAAATTTACAGGCATCAAATTTACTCACAATTAGGAGTTTTTACTGCACAGTAAGTGTGCCCATGTGTAGACAGTTAAGCCTCTCATGTAGGGTTTTTACTTGACAGTTAAGCACCCTCTTATTACTAGTTTCTCTCTGTCATAAAAGTTCTCTTTTCCACTAGAAATAGTCAGGTTCACCTCCATCCTTGAGCTGAGACCAAACTAAGGACAGCAATACTAAGCAAGAAAAAAAAACCTCACGACTGATATCAAAATAATATAAAATAAAATAGAATAAAAACAGTCAAGACATTTGCAAACAACAGCCTTTGCTTCTAAACAAGAAACAGATACAGCAATAAACACACAACCACAAAAACTGAGCACTAAGAAGTGGGAAAATACCTACTAAAATTGGTCACCTAAACAGCTTTTGATCCTTCTGGCTCCATCTGGAACTTGCATAACAAACAGTCTTTAACTTTAGAAACATGTTTTATCAAAAGCACAACTATGCCTACACTCAATTACCTTTTCAGTCAGTGTTCCAAAACTCTGAAATGTTCTCCCCCTCCACATATGCTACTGTGCAGCTGCGTCATTCATATAACTGAGTCTTTTTCTGTTCCCTTTAAATAATTGTTTCTAGGCAATTATTATATTTATGCAAGAAGCAAAGATTTCTTAGGCTGATATCTTTTTTTGGATTAACCATATAGTTTGGATAGTTAGACACATTATTGAATGCAAGACATTCTTCATCAGATCTGAGCTTAATCTGTGTCTTGCATTCAATAGCTTGTCTAACTCTAACCTAGCTATACAGTTAGTCAAATAAAAGATATCACCCTAAGAAATCTTTGCTTCTTCTGTAATTTCTGGATGATCACAGCTACAACATCATTCTAGTAATAGTATTATATTTATGGTACCTTATTTGTCAGCTAGCTCTTTATACGTGATTATTTTATTTATGGTAATTTATTTATCAGGTATGAAATTTTCCATGTCAATGGCAGAATATACTGTTCCATACTTATTTAAAATGTAAATTTAAAGCTGATTTTAAATGTATTTTATATTTTAATATATGTATCAAGTTATTATATTGATAGCATTTAGTTTAAGTTTATTATTATAATGTAATAACAAATATATACTAGTGTCCTGTAAGGAAATAAAGATGACCTCAAATTATCTTATGGATAAAAACCAAAAGCCAAACAATTTTAGATTTTTTTTTAAGTTAATATAACAACATATATGACATGACCTATTAATATTACACTGTTGAAAACAAATGGCTATGTGTGAATTTATTTTAGTGATTAGTGGTTCTGCCATATGAGCCATTATCAATAAAAAGGAATGATTTTACTGTTTTAGCTGTTTCTTTTGTATAGCTGTTAGAGTTGGAAGGTCTCTTGGACAATAGATTGACTGAGGACTAAAGTTCAGGGATCCCTGGTAATGCTGTATATGCATCTATGTATTCCATTACTATAACATTCAAAATGAACGTAAAGTGATACAGTTTGGGCAGAGGTCTAAACTTTTAGAAAGCGGAAGGTGTTTGGATCTGTGATAAAGAGATGATCTACAAAATGTTTTACTTGAATCACTGAACTTAGAGCTGCACCAATATATTGGCTGCCTATCAGATCAGCACAGATAAAAGGGAAATTTACATTATCAACTATTGGCTTTTTTGGCTGTTGTAGCTGATAATGTTTTCCAATAATTAATTATGCCTTCTGTCCAAGGCCTCCGGGAGCCTGGGTTCTCTCTTCCCCACAGGGCCGGGGCCCCCAGATGCCTGGGTTCCCTCCCGCAAGCTGGGGTGACTCTGGATACACCCCCATCCCTTCACCAGTGGGCCAGGCTGGGCTGTAGTGGAGCAGTTGCCATGGTATCCTGGGTACTGGTGTGGGACAGCGTGGTGTGGACTGCAGGATATGGTTGGGTTGGGTGGTTTTACACATGCTCTGAAAGAGGGGGAGTACAGGGAAGAGCCTCTCTAATTAAAGTGCTGCCATGTCTCCTGTATCAGCGTCCCTATGCTTAGAAATAGCAGTAGAGCACTTGCTTTATTACTTAATATCAGTTATTGGATTGCAGGGGGACAAGCTTTCCAATACCTAAATATCAGTTATTGGATTGGTATTGGCTGATATGGCTAGTTAATAATCGACTATGGGTACCAGCCAAGAAAATCTTTATTGGTGCACCCCTAACCAAACTATTTCTTTTACTTCAGCACCACAATAACACATATAGGCTGCAAGTCAGAGTAGGACACCATTGTCCTAAGAATTTTACTCCCATTTAGTGCATGACAATCTGTGTCCAAAAGAGTTTACAGTATTAATAGACAAGACAGATGAAGGGTGAATGAAAGGAATAATTATTAACCTCATTTTACAAATGGGGGAACTATGGCTTAAATAGATTAAACAACTTTTCAAGTTCACATTGGTAGCCTGTTATAAAGGAGGGGACAGAAGATTTCAAAGTCTCAGACAAGTACATTAGCTTAAGACCACCTGTATCTCAATGAGTGGGCAACACTGCCATTTTCAAAGCCATAGACCTGAAAGCATCTCTTAGAAGGAATCTCCTGAGAATATCAACATTTCCGGTTGGTCAGTGCTACAGCCCTAGACTTTAATGAAAGCAATAATGCTAATAATGCCATCTTCAAAGCTAATCCTCAGTCTTTTAAAGAGTATTAGGATAATATTTAAAAGGAAACAAGATAGGTATGTGTGGTTTGACACCAGTTCATTTTGTCTCCTGCTTCTTCTCCAGATCTATCTCTTCTGAGAACTGTATTATGGCCACTAACTACATCATTGTAATGCAGCAGGGAAGGGAGGAGAACAGGATAACCCCTATGCCTAACTAAACAGATATGAGAGAGAATTTGATAGGATTTGGAGAGCATCGAGGGAGGAGTTTAACTCATCTACAGGATTCCAATCCTCTCCCCCATGGAAAAGGCGGGATGAGACTGAGAAATAACCTACTTCTTTCCCTTTAAACCATTTTGGCACTACAGGGGATTGCCTCTTTAAAACACAGGCTTCCAATGCTCCAGAGGTATGGAGTCTGCTTCTTTTCATATGAAGTTTGTGGCAGCTATTTCTGGGGCAGTACTTCTCTTGTTTTCACAGCTCCTGCCCCCATCTTTCATGTGGTTGTGGTTCATATTATAATAATGAGTGTTGATTTACAAAGGAAAGAAAGGAATGGGTCGAATTAAAAAAAAAAAGCCGCAAGTGTTCACAAATGGCAAATGTTTAGGAATTGAGAAGTTGAACATGTGCAGCTGTGATTTATCAGAGGGTGAGAGCCGCACACATTTCATTTGCAAATGTACAACATTTTATAAAAAGCCTACTGCCTGTCAGCTGCTGATGACTTCTGTTTATTTTATAGCTTCTCTTCCATAATGCTGTGCTCTCCAGAACTGACAGAACTACAAGGGCCACACATTTCAGATGCTCAGATACCATGGTGATTTGGTTTATGCAAAGAAAGTGATAGAGACAAGTACAGACAGCATAGCCACCGATCTATTTTATATGGGTTGAATCAGAATTGTCCCACACAGTATCTAAAAATGCACAGTACATCTCTAGGGAAAATATGCTTTTTCTTCTTGAAATATGTCTCTCTGAAGCACAAATGTTTTTTTTTCCCCAACAGTATTCTCAAGAGTGCTACTGTAACATATAAAATGCTGTCCCCTGTTGGTGAAGAAAAAGTGACACGATTGATACTTCATGCAGTATTCCTGTCCCACTATTGGCAAGAAGGTGACAGCTAGCCAAAAAAATAAATAAACAAAATCAGAATCTCACTTCTTTCCAAAAAAAGTCACAGTGGAAAAAAACCTAGCAGAGAGATATCTTGAATTTTTCTCACCTAGGCAAGATTGGCCCCGTTTTAATGACTGCAATGCTTATCTTAAAATTTTGGAGATTTATAGATCTTCGTGCAGTCCCCAATACACTTCTTGGGGAGAGATTAATTTATAGAAAGGATTCATGTTGACATGTTAGCTCTGCAACCCAGAGTACCTAGGACTATAACAGTGAGCATGTAGGTTTACATATCAAAATAATGTTGGATGCCTCTTAACTTGTCTGTTTTCACAGATCACATTTCAAAGTGGTTGGCTAAAGAGCCTGTGATTTTTGGCACTGAGCAGGGACACAACATTTTTCAGATGTGGGGGGATGTGGGTGCACTAGAAGGGTGCAATAGGCTACAAGCTGACCTTGACAGGTTGCAACGGTGGGTGG
>NW_017728947.1:84744672-84749039 GCF_001723895.1 Crocodylus porosus | reverse complement strand
CTCTTTCCTGCCAAGGCAGGGGGTCGGACTAGATGATCTACCTAGGTCCCTTCCGACTCTAGCTACTATGAAACTATGAAACTATAAGAATATATTGACCCTACAACCTCCCATCTTAAAGGTGAGAGGTAAAGGAGAGAAGGAGAGAAATGCAGGGTGCAGCCAGACACAGGATGCAGCCTGGCACAAAACTTAACCCATTCAAAAAATGTTACTGATTGGGAACTGGTACATACTTTTCCTTGGCTACAAGTGTCCACAAGTACATTGCTAAGCGTTCTAAGTAGAACGGTCACCTTTTAGAGACTGCACTGCTGCCAGAATGGCATCACAGTATGAGAAGACTATCCAGGCCATCAACCATCAACCCTTCCAGTGTCTGAAGTTTTCTAAAATTCCACTGAAGGGAGAAGAAGGCTTGGATTTTCTTGTCATCAAAAAAAGGGAAGACCTTATGGCCCACAACTACAGTTGTTGTACTCGTAACCTGATCAGGGATGCACAGGTGTATGTGGCAGCTGGGATTCCATGCTGGGAAAGGAACCCCTTTTTATGGGATCCCGGGCTAATTTGGGGTAGGGGGAATGGAGTTGCCAGAAGCTGAGAAGAAAGGGTGGGGAGGGGCTATGTGGCCTCTGCATGTGGTGACCAAGAGGCTGGATGCTCCAGGGAAAGACCCCCTTCAAAGATCTCAGCAGCTTTTCAACCCTTGTGCTGGAAGGAGGCTTGTGAATATCAGCTGCTAGAGTCCTGTGCTCTGGGGTTTGCAAGCTAATTTGGGGTAGAGGTGGGATTGTAGAGGTTTCTTGGTGGTCCCCAACTGTGCTGACCAGAGGTGACAAGCCCACTCCTACCTATCTTGGTGAGAAACCCAATTGGCATCTCATGCCCTTCGGAGGATATGCTTTGACAGTTCACAGCAGGCCACCCCATCCAGAACATCTTCTGGGCGATAGCTGCCCAGATGGCCTGGCAGGGGCACACATAGAAGTAGTGCCAAAGAAACATCAACTTTGCAGCCACAGCCCACTGGCAGCTGTCCCAGAGGGGCAGATGCCTCTACTGGATGTGCAGTCCCCATCCAAGTCTGGCAGGTGTGCAGCAGATCACAGCCAGGCAGCTGCCCCCACTGCCAGACTGCTGCAGTGGGTAGAGGATGCAGGGATAAGCAGATGGGGCTGGGCAAGGCAGGGATCAGAGGGGCTGGGGGGCAGGTGGGGGGTGGAGCCAAGCAGGGCAGGGATGGGTGGGGGTATGGGGGCAGGCAGAGAATGGGGCTGAGCAGGAAAGGGATTGGGGCCTTGGGGGGGATATGGGTGATGGGGCCAGGCAGAAAAGGGATTGGGGGCCTTGAAGGGGCTGGGGCTGGGCAGGAAAGTGGCTTCAGCATTCTGCCTGGCACAGGGGATCTCCAGGTACCAATTGGCTGGGCCCCAGAAGCTCCAGAGAGCAAGTAGGCCTGAGCTTCTTGCCAGGGCAACTTTTTGCACTGATAGGGCCAGGACAGGGCAGCTTTTTATACTGCAGGAGACAGCACAGGTGCTGGCCCCAGGATCTAGCTACCCCTGGCTGCATATCCGGGAGGAGCCAGGCAGAGTTATTTTGCCCCAAGTGGCACAATTTGCTCCACAAGAAGCATGTGCACTGAGGCAATAAGCCCTGGCTCAAATTTGCACCACTTCTATTTGAGCTGCTGCAAGCAAAAATGCCTGCATGTGTGGATGCGCCCTTGGAGGTTAAAGTATATTTAAGCTGTTCTAAGCCTTACATCTCTCCATATTCTTAGAAGTGCTTATTCAAAACTTCTAACCACCACAGGCAGTTCAGTGCTATCAACTTGTGAAGCCATCTTATTAGTCACTAGCATATGGTGGCATTGCTGTTTTGGGTCTATACTCAGTCTGTCAACAAGATGACACCTTAACAGCATGATGAGAATAAACACACAGGCAAAAATATCTTTCCCACTTACTCTTGTAATTTTTTATAGATTTCAAGGTTGCAGAACTCATAAGAGATAAAATGATGCAAAGGACTGGCTAAAACAATGTTCAATCAATATGATATATTTATGAGAGGAAAAAAGGGTGGAAAGAATTATTTTAAATGAGTGTTATGAATAAACTCCTGGTAGCTTTGCTTGCACAAGGAAAATCTAAGGTAAATCAGATAAATGCAAATCATTCCATATAGTTGTGTTTGTTATCTAAAAATACAGACAATTTCTCAAAGCATGTCTGCAGAGCTTGACAGGCAGAAATACTAAAGATGGAGAACAATTGCCTAGTGTGGTAAAGGGGATATAACTAAGCGTAATAGGATAATAATAAAAGGAGCATGTAGCTTGAATATCAGGGGAAAAATTGGTTACATTAGCCCTAAAAATGACAGCCTTGTTATTAAAGAAATGAAAACTGACTTATGAGATCTGAGTTCAATTCCTGGCTCTAGTACCAAATAAGTTAGCTCTCTGCTTCATTTTCCCATCTCTAAATAGTGTTTCTTTTCTGCTTTATTTGGATTGTTATCCTTTCAAAGTAAGGGATTTGATTTCCATTTTTGAAAACTAAAATGAATTTAGTTTTTCTCTGTTCAATTTTTATCAGTATACCCAACAATATGGAAAGCAAACTGTTGTTTAGTTTTGTTTTAATTAAAATAACTGTTTGTCATTAAAGCAAGTGAACATTTTTTAACCAATTTTGTTTCAAATAATAGGGGAAGATCAAGGATTAAATAAGCAGAATATAAATAAAACTAGGCTTCAGGAATATAGAGACTTCTAGACAAATTGAAACAAGCAGATTTAACTCCTGGCACTGATATTGCTGGGACAAATAATATATTGTGTGTAAAACAGGGTATACATCTCAGCTGTTTTGAACACTAATTCATCTGTCTTTACTCAAGATCTCTGCTTTATTCGCACCGAACTTGTCATTAGGCAATGTTGACTATGTCTACACATGCTTTACTGCAGAGTAGAATAATTCTAGAATAAGTTGTTTGACCCCAGTACTCTTTCCTGCCATGGCAGGGGGTCTGACTAGATGATCTACTCAGGTTCCTTCCGACCCAAGAAACTATGAAACTGTGAAACTAATTAGCTGCAGAGTAAAGCATCACTATATACATGTGCAACACTACTGGGCCTCAATAAAATAATTTATGTCTCCTTTATGGAGTCGCTCATAGTCCTATTGTGAATTAATGCTGTTCCAATCAAGCCAAACTCCTTGGCTTCTATTATATGCAGCTGCAAGATAAAGTTCCCACATGGTCAATGAATGGAGGAGCAAATATATCATGGACACTATATGACAGGAGGCAGGGTTACATGATGTTCCCATGTCTCTTCTGTCTGCCTTCAATCCCCTACCTTCTGAAAGAACTTGGTGAAGAAAACTATGTGATAAAAGCATTTGAGTTTTCAGAGTTCTCCAGCCGTCTCTGATAGGATTTTCTTTCCTTTTTACTAATTTTCTCTGTAACATTCTCTTGAGGTAAGACACATATTCAGATATGAAAGGGAAATGCTTTTCCCACCCCATGAGAGTTGTCACTATTAAAAAAAACAACCTTTTATTATTTTGTGTGGTGGAAAGACACAGAATAAGAGTGTGGTGGCCTGACCACCTGTTTTGGATGGGGGATCCAAAGTAGAAGTATTTGCTTTTTTCAGACCAAAAAACTCTGAGCCTCCATGTGTTAGGTGAGGACTTTGTTTATTAGGCTTTGGTCTCTACGGGCATGTCCAGACAAGCACACACGTGCCTCTTGCCTCACCTCAAACCTCTTTGAGATGGGGCAAGAGGCACATGTGGGAACAAAAAAAAGTTCCCCGTGCTGTAAACTTGGAGCACAGGGAGAAAATTAGAAAAAACAGAGTTAAAAAGAGCAGGGCCATGCCCCCAGGGAACTGGAGGCTGAGACCTCCACAGAGACACTCTGGCTGCCAAAGCATCTCTGTGGATGGCCTTCGCCCATGTAGGGCAGGCCATGTGCTTCAGCACCAGGGCTACAGTGCAAGTAAGAAAGGGGTCAGGGGGCTGGAGGAGGGGGGAGGGGACTATGGGGGACTCCTGCTGGCCCTGTCCACTCCCCCAACCCCCCCAATCCCTGCCCTGCCCATGCCTGTCCCCCGCCTGCCCCCTTGAAACCCCAAATCCCTGCATTGCCCAACCTTCCCAAGGGCCCAGATCTCCCAAGGGCCTGGATAGGTTACAGGAGTGGGCTGACATAAACAGGATGCATTTCAATACTGACAAGTGCAAGGTGCTGCACTTAGGCAGTAGAAACCAGCAGCACACTTATAGAATGGGAAACTCCCTTCTTGAGAGCACGGAGGCAGAAAGGGATCTTGGAGT
>NW_017728947.1:84717928-84742196 GCF_001723895.1 Crocodylus porosus | reverse complement strand
GGGGGGCTGGGGTGGGGCATGTGGGCCTTCTAGGGTGGGGAAGCCCCTGCAGGGGCCATTTGACCCCTGCTGGAGAGTCATAATCTCTGTTGGGGGGCCCGTAACCCCTGTGGAAGGGCAGCAAAATAAATATTCATGAATTCATGAAACATGTATTTAGAGTTCACTTTATTATTATGATAGAGACACTGGTAGGCTTCCACATTGCTTTAACACTGTAGAAATATTGATCAGACATTGCCCAACTCATCACTGTCTCTGTCTCACTCTCTCTCTTTATAGCAGTCTTTTGTTTCACTTGTGGAGGAACATTGATTTTGGGGTATTTTCCAGAGTGACTTTGGGATTTTTTTATCAAGGATTTTTTAGTTTTCCAATAGGGAACAACAGAATTCCTGCTAGGGAGGCCAGTGGCAGGACCCTGCCTGCTCAGAGCTGGCACCTTGGACCTATCTGGCTGTGGCTGACCTCCTGGCCAAATGGGGCCAGGAGGACATGCTTTGACAGTTCAAAGCAGGCCACCACACCTGGAACATCTTCCAGGCAATAATTGCCCAAATGGCTGGGCAGGGACACACGTGGCAGTAGTGTCTCACAGAGGCAAACCCTGCAGCCACAGCCCACTAGAAGCTATCTCAGAGGGGCAGATACCTCTACTGGCTGTGCAGTCCCCATCCAAGTCTGGCAGGTGTGCAGCAGGTCACAGACAGGCAGCAGCCCCCACTGCCAGACTGCTGCAGTGGGTAAAGGGTGCAGGGAACTCAGCAGTCCAGTGCTTCAGCAGTCCGGCTAGCACAGGTACCAATTGGCTGGGCCCCAGAAACTTCTGAGAATGAGTAGCCCTGAGCTACTTGTTGGGGCAACTTTTTGTACTGATGGGGCCAGGACAGAGCAGCTTTTTATACTGCTGGGTACAGCAAAGGTGTTAGCTCTGGGGTCTAGCTCCCCCTGGCTGAAGATCCAAGAGAAGCCAGGTAGGGTTATTTTGCCCCAAGTGGCACAATTTGCTCCACAACAAAGTATATGTCCAGGCACATGCACTGCGGCAAAAAGCCCTGGCTCAAATTTGCACAACTTCTATTAGAGCTGCTGCAAGCATATGTGCTTGCACATGTGGATGTGCCATACTTGTCAACAGAAATTCCATCGTGGAGCTTAGAAACCTTTCCTGAGAAAAAATTAGTCAAAAGTGATATGGTGTCTTGAAAAGTTGTTTTTTTTATGGATCAGTGTTTCCTGACAAGAACTTGGCAAGAAAGGTAGTTAAGTCAAAATTAGTAGTGAAATAGGATTTGTCCCTATGTCTTAAATTTAACTTTTTAATTTAACTGATTCACTTATAAATTGTTCACATGTGATTCTTCAAGCAGAAGATAAAACTGTCCTTTAAGAAGACTGGTATATTGTTTTGATGTGTACTAGAGAAAGAATTAACAGAAGAAAATATAATACATTTTAGACAATGGAAATATAGTTCCATTCTGACACAGTAACAGCCTTCTTTAATTTTGTTTTGCCACTCATCATTTTTTGTTATTATATTGATTCTGAACTTATAGGTTTGAGGAAGAAAAACTGTTCTCAGATATAGTCAGCCTCTGATGTTTAGGGTGCGCACAATACCTCTGGAAGTTAGGGGAAGCTCTTGAAACAGCCTTTTCCTATGGTTTGGAGTTATATAGTAGAAGTGTTCAGCTGCATTTGGGCAAGTAAATGAAGTGATCAGATGTTTCATAATGCTCACTTCCTGGCAACTCTCATTGTTCTAAAATTAGGGGTAAGAACATTGGGAATGTAGTCTTTCCATCCTGCCAACTACTAGTCCCTGCATCGATGGGATTGCTAGACTTGGCACCCAATACACTTCTAAATTTTTTTCACCATTTTGGACCTGGAAGATGCCCCATCAGTCTTTGGTTATTAAAGTCTGTATCAATGCTGTATTCAACTATTTGATTATCTAAAATAAAATAAACATTGGTCGGTTTGGTTTGGGAGGAATCATACAAATACTTTTGGCGATACACCTTTTCTGAGGGTTGACAAATGAGTTCAGCAACAATGACTCTCACTCTGGTACTTTTCCACACCAGTGAACCTATACATTTAAGAAAGTTAATGATCTCAGTATAAAATCAGGATCATTTATGTTGACAGCACTGCTGTTAACTTGGTTTTAACTGGTATAACTGTGAGAAAAAATGAACCCTTGCATATCCTAAATGTTTTCCCCTGAATGTGTCACACTGTAAAAGAGCAATGACTTTTAAACACAAACCAATCACATTAAATACAAATATTATGACAAATATTATTTGAAGTTGTGACATAAAATGCCTTTCTACATAAATCTTGGCCTAGGTTTCAACAAAATACTTGATCACAGACGTAGCCTGGAACAAGTATCTTTAATTTATAAATAAAACAGGCATTTTTTCCTTAAATTTAATAGGTATCATTATACGAGATGTGGATGAAAAGACTTTAAAATTAGCAAAAATAAACCAACAGTTTTATATAAATATGTAAATGCCACATTAGTATTGTTAAAGAGAGATGGGAATGGATCTAATAAATTCACAAGGGAGATGGGGAAGGATGGCATGTTACCATTTCTTGGTGTAATGATCATTAAGAAAGATGATTGTCTTTCACAGTTCAGAGAAAGGATACCCATTCAGATGCCAATTTAAATTATAAATCAAATCTCCATCCTACAGCTCCAATGTAAAATAGTCAAAACATTCGTTGATTAAGCACTTAAGTTTTCTAAAGCAGAATTCTGGAAGAATGCGAGCCTTAATCACATTAGAGCTATATTGCTAAACAATAGTTTTCATTTACCAGCCATTAATAAAAAAATAAAATAAAGTAAAAAGAAATGTTCATCCTGAAACCATGAAGAAAAATGTCTTCCATACAAAGCAGCTTCATGCATAATACATAATGTGGGAAGTTCAAAAGCACACATAATTTTCTGAAGTCTCCTCCCATTGAAGTCAATGAGAGTTTTACCTTTGACTTGAATGAGGACTGGAAATAATTATTTATTAACTTTTAAACATTATTAATAGTTTTTGTATAGTGGTGCTGAGGAACCAAACTTAAGCACCATACAAACACAGAAGAAAAAACAGTCAAATAGATTGCAGTACAACTAAATAACAAGATGGCAAAAGGAGGGAACACACCAGAAGATAATGATAAAAGAACAGGGGCGGAAAAGATGATAAGAGGTAGTAGCGTGGGGTGAAAGCATGGTGAAAAGACTGAGTAGGGGAGGACTGAAGCAAAGAGCCACAATAGGAAGTTCCCTGAATGGCCACAGTCCTGGCTGTTTCTGTAGCTGCTCCCAGTGCCTGGAGTTTGACCAGTCCCTGCCAACAATTTGTCTCCAAGATCACACTGGTGAGGAGAAGAGAAGAATGGTAGGGGGCCCTAGTGTCCCAAAAAGACTTAGAATTGGTAGATTGGCCTCCCAAGGAAAGTCTGAGCAAAGTAATTAAGTTACAATCTATTTATTTGGCTGTTGCTGTGATATATGAACATGGAATATAAAAACTATTCTGGACTTCTGTATAATGCATAACATTTCAAGGGATCAGTCTGGTAACCAGGGAGTCAGGCAGAATTTTCACTGATTTCAGTAAGAGTTTTTCCTGTCTCAGTATGGTAGGATCATATTTCAAAGAATGTATATTAAAATTAAATTCTGTCCTAGGAAGCTCCCAGGACAGTCAATGCAATCCCATGACTCGGTAGGCAGTATTTCACTCAAACATATTCAGGCAGTGCTAAAGATGGACGTAAAGGGCACGTCTAGACATGCATGCATGTTTAGTTCCTTGGGGAAAACTAGAAGCAGTGCACCTTATGCTACAGCTACTTGTCCCTGGGGAATGCCTGTGCCATGTATGCTTTGGCATGTGGCAAGTTACCACATGGGTGGTAGGGGAGGCTGAGGCCAGCAATGTGCTGGCCCCAGCAGCCTTACCTGGTCCCGGGGACCTCCTGGGGATATAGCCACAGCAATCCTGCCAGGTGGAGCTTGGCTGGTGTCTGAACCAGGATTGAAAAGGATGCTGGTAACACAGAGTTAAAAGAAACTAGTGCAAGCATGTAAGTGGAAAAACCCCAGAAAGTCAGGACACATGTCCAAACATGCCCCACACATGGTCAGTATGTAATTTGAGTGAGGAAATTTGAATTGGCAAAGCACGCATGCCCAGTCATGTACTAGGCATGATGTAATCTAACTAGAACTTTCCAAAAAGAGAACCATGTGATTGGCTACCTGGAGAGTATTTAAGCCAGCAAGTTTCCACCCAAAGCAGAGACCAGCTCTGCATAATCAGGGAGATCAGCTCAGGAAAATCAGGGAACGGAGACCAGCTCTCACAGAGCCCAGAGTTACCTCACAGGCTGGCCACTTGTGACTGTCTCCCCACCACCGTCGTGTCCCGGCGTACCCCATCCTCACACACACTCGTTCGACTTTGTTTTTCATTCGTCTGCCACCGTCGTCTCCTGGCATACGCCACCCTCACACCCAGTTATCTTTGTTTACCGCTGTTGTTGTAACCAAGTCTGACCTGCGCTACACTACAGCTACCTGGTGGCATAAGTAAAAGAAAATAAAAGTTGTCTTCTTTTTTGCAACCATACGAGTATTGACTGCCTGACTCCCTCGCTGCTAGCCCCCACCTTCTCGATCGTGTCGGCCCAGACTGTGACAAGGCAACTTGGTCGCCACAGCTGGCACCTGCAGCGTGGCTCCAGGTGGCCTGGCTCTGCTTTTCGGCAGCACATGCTGCCCATGCTGTCTAAGCATGTGCTGCTTTCATTTTTTCCCTTGCTTTTATTTTTTTTTACCCCTATCCAGGGGTCAAAAAAACCCACAGGAAAAAAAATGGAGCAGTGTACTCTAGGGCAGAACACCCTTGCAGCATGTAGAGCATGGTGTGGTGTGTGGGACTGCAAGTGTGTTTGCAGTGCCACATATTACATGACCATGCTCATCTGGATGTGCTCGAAATGCTCAAAAGGCTTAAAACCTTTGCCTGTGTGACATCTGCAGAGAGCTTACTGGTGCAAAATCTGCTTTGCATTAGGGTGTGAAGATGACCGAAATTGGCCTTGTGAGGATCAGTACAGCATAAAGGAACACTCATGTGGCAATACTTGCCATCCATCAGGCAGTGCTAGAAGAAGGAGCTTGACAAAGGGTCCATTAAACTTATAGGCCTGGGTCAGGCATTACACATAAACTGGTTTAAGTCATCAGAAACTCGTTTAAGCCTGTAACAGAACAGACGTTCAGTGCACATAAACCAATTTGAAAATGGCTGAAACTAGTTTGAGATAAATCCAGTCAAATGTAGTATCAAATTTAACTGATTTGGCTCAAACGAGTTTATGCAATGTCTATCCCAGACCTCTTGCTGGTTTAAGATAAACCCCCAGAATCCTGGAATGCTCTCTGGGCTGAGCAGGGCTCTCTGCTCCACAGCAGGGCTGGTTCCTCCCCTCTGGTCCCTGGCTGGAGCTCTGGCAGAGGCTGCAAGCTGCTTCTCCCCCTCCCCTTTTGGTGCACACAACCACCTTCCAGGTGTTGAGCGCCTCCTCATGTCTGGCCGACCCCCTTCCTGGAGCACACAAGCAAGCCTGGGAGTAACACTGACACTACCCAGGGTCTGGACTGTTCTTGCCCCTGTGCCCCCTGGGAAACACAGGCCTAGTAGTCTTTGAGAGTACTTGACCCACAGAAAGAACTTAGGGTGCTTCTCTTAGTCTGAAGCACAAATAGTAGTGTCCCTTAGTCAGCCAGGGCAAGGGGACCCTAAGGCATAACCTAGACTCTCTCCCAATAAGTCTCCCATAATAGATACAGAGGATAACTTTTTTGTCTGGAGTAAGGTACAGGATAGAACAATATTAGAAAAATATCTTAGAGCAAACAGGGTGGCTGGGTAGCCTTTGATCATGCATCTGAGTTACTGCAAGCTATATATCTAGTTACGTTTCAAGTAGCTTCCTCACAAGTATCATCCAGAGGCTGATAGAGCTTTCTTCTGAAGGCTGGCAGTTAGTAGTGTGTCCATGCATTTCAAAAGAGAGAGAGAGAGAGAGAGAGAGAGAGAGAGAACTGCAGATGTTCACTCATCTCTATATCTTCATCATGGCTGCCACTCTTTCTCCCGGGCAATTTTTAACTTATATAAACCTTATGACCTCACTCTGGGGTCCAATGGAGACTAGCTGAAGTTGGCTACAAGCCAATCAAATGGAAATGCATCACTGGCTGCTGGGTAGACTGGCAGGGGCTCCAGCCCCCCTCCCAGTCATGAGGTCTTTGCTAAGACAATAGGGATTTGAGTCCCCTCCCTGATACCTGAGGTCTCACATGTACGCTAGAGGGTTGCTTAGCAACTAGAGTGATAGACAGATAAGAGACTCAGTCACCTGCCTGACAGGAGTGGGAAACTTGAAAAAAGGGAGCAGGTTCCCTCTCACCTCAGGAATGTCTTCAGCTTAGGTCATGTAGGCAGGTAGAGACAATGGCAAAGAGAAAAAAAACTGGTGAAGGAGGTACAGGGAGGAGGCTGGGATGGAGGTCCTCCATACCCCTCACCACTCTCTGCTAAGCAGGAATTCCTCCCTCCCCTCTGCCTTGCTGAGGAGAAGTCTGTGTATTAGCTGCCAGACCACATGTTGGCTACTGTCCATGCTGAATCAACAGGTAGAATCAACAGGCATAATCAACAAGTAGCTGGTAATGTCCCTCTGTTGTTTTCTTACTTGGGTGATAAACACTGTCATCAATTCCCTGCTGAGCTAGTCAGAGGTCCTTCAGGAGTCTGGCCATGCCCCCCTCAACTCCATGCTGTGGAAGGGAGGGAGGGCTGCTCTAGCACCCCCCCAGCTTCTAGCCTGAACCACTGCAGGCATGTGCCTGAATTTCTGGGATGTCTGTCTGGTTACAAAACTGATTTAGCCTAGCTAGGTTAGACTAACCTTCAAAGACAAAAGTAATGCAGGCTCAGGCTTTTTGAATGTGTCCCTAGCTCTACAGTCCTTACTTGTAACACTGGCCTCTCATGATAATGTTCTTCTCTCTCTTCCAATCTACTGCTATTCCATTCTGGAAAGCAAACTGATTTGTAACATCGGCAGGTGGCGTAGATTAGAACATGCCACTCTAATTTACCCTTGCCTGACCACAGTATGGGAGAAATGGATTAAAGAAACTTGAAAACAAACCACCCTGCCAGCCCCTAATTTGTAGTTAAGGATCTGCACAGAGAACCAGAGCCATAGACAAAAAAGAGTAAATATAAATTTGGTTAGAAATCATGTCTGCAAGATTAGATTTCTTTTAATTAAGGGGATCAACAGGGTAGATTAACAATGCTACACTTCTAATGTATTACTGCTCTGAGTCACTGGTTGTTCAATCACTTCTGTGTAAATGAGAGGGTTTTTTTTAAAGTTTGACAAAAAAATAGTGTGTACAAGTCAAATAGTGATTTTGGCTCTAACCTCATTAATCACTGTCATGACTGGTTAGGTCTCCATCTTTTTTTCTTTTTGATTTTCCACCAGCTCTGCCATTTCCCTTCTATTTCTCTGCCATCTTTCTATTTTTCTCCCTCATCATTCTCCTTGTATTATTTTGCCATTATTTCACCTTGTTCCTCTTGCCCCTATGTTTTCTTCCCCTTTCTTCCCCTTGTTCCTTTTGCCCCTACTCCCTCTTGTCCTCTCCTCATTTTCTTCTCTCTCTTTACATGCTACTGCTATTCTGTTGCGGTAAGCAACAAAACTTTCTTTCTCTTCTTGAAGAAAATGCCCAGCTCTTCCTTCTGGCAACCCAGCTTGCATGTACACAAGGATCATTCACACCAACTGCACACTTCTTCTTTGTTCTTCTGGGAAGCAGAAGCAAGCTTCTGGCTGTCTCACTATCCAATCTATTTTCCATGTGTGTTAGTTTAGCCATGTGAACTTTTATAGGAAATTTTTTTTTGTTGAGAAAATAGCATATATGCAAAAAAAGATTTTTTTACAGAAAATCATGTGACTTCTTATTTACACAATGACTCAAAAATTGATGTTTTATTGCTTTTTAATGGGAAAAAAACTTTTTTCTCATGTTCAGATCTATTTTGTGTTCATTTTGCAGCAGTGTGTCAGCTGGGGGACCATTTGGGACATGTTGTCTTGTGCTCCTTCCCACCAAATTGGATGAGTCTGCTCATAAATACCTGGTAGGTTCACTCCAGTTTTGTCTCTGAACTGGTGCTATTTGTGGTTTGGAATATTTTTGGTTTTTAGAAAAAACCCCCAAAAAGAACCTGTAATACAAAAATATCAAGAAATATATTTCTGTTTTGAAAACTTCAAAATAAAACCATTTTAATTTTTTTCAAAGCAATTCCTTGAAAAAAAAAATCTTTCAGTTAGATATTGTACTGGCCACAGAAAAAGGGATTAATGGCTGGGGTAGGGAAAATGATTGATTTCTTCCATCAGCTACTGAACTGAAAATTAAAAGAAAAAAAATGGCTCCATCTGTGGATTTTTAGTGATTTGTTTTTCATTTTAAAAAGAAAACAAACAAAACAAGCAAACAAAAGCTACTTTAATTTCCAGCATCCTTAACAAAAGCAAAGCTATCAAACTGCTGGGCTATATTATGCACCATTGACAAAACTAGAAAAAAACCAAGGATCATGGCACTCACCCAGGATACTGAAGAACAGATTTCAGTTTCCTTCTCTACCTGAGAGTATTTGAATTCATATCTCTCACAGCTCAGGTATGATCCGTAACTACCACACTACAGGTTTACCTTAAGCATATACATTTGTCACACTGATATTATTCCATATTGTAAAGACTACTTGATTATTCATTAGAGCAGGAACTGGAACCCAGGTGCTCTGCATTCCCGCTGAGTGCCCTAGAAAGCAGTCATTCCCTCTCAGTGGGCATGTCTACACATGCATTTAATCTGGGCTTAGTTTACACTGTTGTAAACTACAGTAGATTAAGAGCTCCAGGCAGGTGTCTACACATGCAGTGACTAAGGAGAACATTTGCTGTTCTTAGAACCAAATTTCCTATAGCCCTGCAATGGGCCCCTGCTAACACTGAGGGAGCTCCAGGCTCCAGCTGCAGCTGCCAGCAGCCCTTTTCAAAATTCAGTCCTGCTCTCTGCTCCTTGATCAGCCACTTCCCTGCACAGGAGCAATGTGTCCAGTACAGGGGCAGCACATAGCAGCTATCTCTTTGCCCACTCTGTCTACCCACACTATGGTTGCTCCAGACCCTGCCCTTGGCAGCAATGACCAGTGCCCTGACCTCCTGCTGGCTGCTGCATTGGCTCTGCTGACCCACAGTGCTGACCACCACCTGGCCCATGACTGTCTTGCCCTTCCTGGCTCCCCTATGCCCAGTAATTGCCTGCCTGCACACTGTGCACCATCCCAGGGCTGCCACCATGGCTTCAAAGCCGTTGCTGGCAGGGACATCAAAGAGGGGCTTCTGGACACCACCACCAGGGCTGCTGTTGCCCTTCTGGGCCTCCAGCCCTGCTGCCTCAGGGGCTGCTGAACCACCCCAAACTGGTGGCTTCATGTCATCCGGCACATCTGGGATGATGAACAGTGGCTGGACACATTCTGACTGACCCAGGCCACCTTCCAGGACCTCCTCCAGAAGCTCTAGCCCCACCTGGAGTGATAGCACACTGGCATGTGCCTGGCTCTCTCCACAGACACCCAGCTGGCCCTTGCCCTGATGAAGCGGGCCACACCTATGAACCTCTGGTACATTGGACACCTGTTTGGCATGCACAAGGCCACTGCCAAAGAGGCCATCTTGGAGGTGTGCAGGTCCCTCCAGGATGTGCTGGGGCCCACGACGCTCCATATCCATGACCCCCTGGTGGTGGTGGCAGGGTAAGTTCCAGCTGCTGTAGGAAATTTGGTGGTGTAATGCACCTTAAATAACTTGGGGTGCAGCAAATTGAAACTCCTTTAAGGAGTTTTAGTTTCCTGCCACTACAGCAGTGGAGTGCAGCATCGGGCTTCAGGCAGCTCAGGGGCTCTGCAGGAAGCCCTGCAGGCAGCCTGGCAGCAGCCCCAGAAAGCAGGCTCTGCCCAAAAAAAGCCGTGAACCTGATCTTTTTTTCCCCCCCCCATGGAGCCTGCCTGCCTGCCTGCCTGAGGGCTCCGTGCTTCCCTCCATGGCTGCAGTGCCCCCTAGGACTGCCTGAGCCAGATGCCTGCAAGCAGGTGCCACCTGGGAGGCACCGCTACTGTCACAGAGAGAAGCACCAGTCCCCCTGCGGCCCAGGCAGGTAGTCTCCCTGCAGCCGCCTGTGTGCCCACTGGCAGCTTGCCCTCCCCTCTCTGCCAGAGAGGCAGGTAAGTCAGCGGAGTATGTGCACAACATGGGGGTTTAATTAGGCCTAAATTGAAGCAGTGTTTTTTAAACCCCGCCACTTCAATTTAGGGCCCCTGTTTCGTCTATATACACCCTAATTGCTTAGAGACTAAATCTCAGAATTTGCCATAAGGTTTCAGGCCCAGCAAAAAGGGCAAGAAATGAATTGCTATACAAAGTGAAAAACTCAGCTTCAGAGAGACCCCATGCCCTGGGAGTTAATTCTCTTGCTCTTGTTATTTATTTGTACTCCTACAGCAACCTAGTCATGGCCCAGCACCTCACTGTATTAGTCTCTGTATAAACTGTCAGGGAACACTGAGCCGAATGAATCGGGCCCCAAGGTCACGGTGGGCCGGGGTGGCAATCGGAACGCGAACAGGTGGGATTAGCAGCTGTGGAGTCTGAGAGGCACCCAAGCATATGGTTTTAACTAAAGATGATTTATTTACTCACGCTTTGAAGCAGAGGCACAAGGTTGCTTTCTTCAGTTACAGTTGCAGAAATACAAACAATTAACAACAGAGGGGTCTGTTGGCCCACGAGGTTCAGTCCGAAGACCTAGTCTCAGGGCTGGTCAACAGCTCATTAACGGGGAATACAAACAATGAAACGTAAACTGTAACACTGTACACAGTAAGTCGCGTGACGCCAGTCCCGTAGGACAACGATGAGAAGCGATGATGTTGGAAGCCGAAGTCAAAACCAGGTGAGTCGAGCCGAGGTTGCAAACAAAGACTGAAAGGGTGGTCCAAAATCGTAGCCAAAAGTCAGTGCCGAGGTGAGTCGGAAGCCAGGTAAGTTGAGTCAAAGCTGTAATACAACAAGCAACACGAAGCGCCAAGCGAAGGAGGAGATTGATAGGCCCTAAAGGCTGACTGAGAGACAGTCCCTGCAGCAGCAGCCTCTGTCTTCAGTTAGCGCGACCAACCCCCGAGGGAGGGGGTTCACTGAACTTTTATCTGAATTTAGTGGCCAATCAGAACGCTCTCCGCAGAGAAATTTCTAGTCAGATTACCTCATGTCAGGTTCCGATTCAGCATGCTCTCAGTCAGAAGCTGACACAATCTGAGCATGCGTCTGTGGGGAAAGTAATGTGGGCAATGATTGACAGGCCCGCAGGTCACCCAGGGGGCAAGGGCTGGGTGAGCCTTGGAACTTTCCACTCACAGAGTCAAATGCGCATGTCAGTTTCACCTCTTCTGTGCTGGCAGCATACATTTAAGATTTTTCCATGACATAAACATAGAACAAATAGGTTTTATCTGCTCCCAAAAGCTTATACATTTTAAGAAGTGCTTGTATTATGGAAAAACTTTACTGGGAAGAAAACGTTATTGTTGCTTATGTTGTGTTTGATTGATGGATGGAGAACTTCAGTATCCAGGATAGTGAGCCAGACATTGTTTTCCCAGCAGAAAAGATCATATTTCCTTTGCTAATTCAGCTCCTGATTTCCATTATTGCCTTAGTATTAATAACCTACCATTAGAGCACTGAAGGACTCAAATAAAGCTTGGAAGAAGAGTGGGGTGGATCCAGAGGGGTGCAGCGGTGCAACTGCATCCCCCTTTTAGATTGGATCCAGCCTGGGAGGCTCTGAAGGAGTTTTTACAGTTTTCAAAGCATGTAAGAATTCCCCTCCTTCCCCTTCATGCTCAGGAATGCCCCCTTCCCTCCCCTGCCTCTCCCTCTTGCTGCTGGTGCTGCTTTTCTCCCAGTCTGGGGCAGCATTAAACTTGAAAGCTGCTCCTCGGGTTGGGATAAGCTGGGAACAGTGAAAGTATAAAAGGTGATGGGCAAGAGGGGTTCCCTTTTCCTGTGCCTGCTCCACTGGGGACCAGACAGAGAGGGGGAACCTACCTGTATTGCTGCTTCATATTGCTGCTTCAGCTGCTACTGTTCCCAGCCCCTGTGTACCTTAGCTGGAGCAGGCAGGAGCAGTTTTTAAGCTTCCATGCCCCCTAGACAGCAAGGAAAGCAGTGGCAGCAGGAGGGGAGGGGTGGGAAAAGGAGAGGATCTGCCTCTGAACATGGAGGGGAAGGTGGGGATTCTTACCTGCTTTGGGATCTTTAGAAAGAGTCTCTAGAGCCTGCCATGGTGGGGTGGGTCCTTACCAGTTAAGGGTGGACAGAAAGCTGTGAGCAGGGATACAGCCACCCCTGTAGTGGGGGTGGCTTCTCCTGCCAAATCCTGGATCCACCCTGGAGGAAGAAAATGCATTACCTGTCTAAAGATGAAGACCTGAAGAAGACTGTCTTGCATTTGAAAGCTTGTTTAACTTTATCCCAACTATGAAGTTGGTCCAATAAAAGATATCACTCCAAGACATCCTGGCCTCTTGCATAATTTCTGGACCAGCATGGCTGCAACATCACTCACACTGTCTAAAAATATAATGTGGAAAAGATTACAGGTAAAAAGAAGGGAAGCATCATACCAGAGAAGTGAGAAGTGGAAAGATGTATTAGTTATCTAATCCATCCTGCTGCCAGTGCAGAACTAAATCTTACAGCATCTTCCCAAAATCAAATGATGATTAATCTAATATTCAAATTAAACAGATGTTAGGTATTGCTGTACTAATATTCCAAAGCCACTTGGGCCACCACATGTAATAAATCCAAAAATCAGTCTTGAGGAAATAGTCTAATGGCCCTCATCTTTGCTAAGGAATTCTCTCCTCTTTACATTTACCTATTCTTGTTTCTTTGTAAGAACTGGGGCCTTGTGGCTTTCTAACTTCATCACTTGGAAGCATGCAAGGGTCTCACTTTTCATTTGCTATTTCCTTTGACTTCTACCTATAAATCATAGCATCATAGAAAATTAGGGTTGCAAGGGACTATGGGAGGCCATCTAGTCCAACCCCCTGGTTAAAGCAGGAGCCCAACTAGATCAGGCAAGTCTTTTTCTAGTCAGGTATTATGAATATCCAAGTGTGGAGTTTCCATAACCTCTCTAGGTAGCTTGTTTCAGTGCTTTACTACCCTGGAAGTGAGACAGTCTTTCCTTATACCTAACTTAAACTTCCTTTGCTTCAATTTGAGACCATTGCTCCTTGTTCTGACATCTGTCACCACTGAGAATAGTTTAGCTCCATTCTCTTTGGAACTACCTTTTGGGTAGTTGAAAGCTGCTATTAAATCCACTCTCAGTCTTCTCTTCTCCAGACTAAATAAGCTCAGTTCCCTCAGCCTCTTCTCAAAAGTCTTGTGCCCCAGCCCTCTAACTGTTTTCATTGTTCTCCACTAGACTCTCTCCAAATCCTTTCTGTAGTGTGGAGGGGGCTGGCCCAAAACTGGATTCATTACCCTGGATGTGGCCTCACCAGTGCTGAATAGAGGGAATATCACTTCCCTTGCTCTGCTGGTAATGCTCTTACTAATACAGCCCAGTATGTCGTTAGCCTTCTTGGCAACAAAGGCACACTGTTGGCTCATATTAAACTTATGGTCCACCATAACCACCAGGTTCTTTTCTACAGAGTTGGTCAGTCCCCAGCCTGGACCAGTGAATGGGATTGTTCTGTCCTAAGTGAAGGACTTTGCACACCTTCTTATTGAGCCTTATGAGAATTTATTTTAGGTAAATCCTACAATTTGTTGAGGGCTCTCTGAATCCTAGGCCTACCCTTCAGTGTATCTACTACTTCTTATAGCTTGGTTTCAGATGCAAACTTGCTGAGGGTACACTGCACCACATCTTCCAGATATTTGATGAAGATATTGAACAAAACTGGCACTAGGACCAAACCCTGGGGCACTCCACTTAACTGAGCCATCAATTACTATACTCTGAGCCTGATGATCCAGCCAGTTTTCTGTCCACCGTATCTATCCACAAACCATTCATTCAACCCATACTTCTTTCATTTTCTTGCAAGAATGTTGTGGAGGACCTTGTCAAAAGCCTTGCTAAAGTCAAGGTATATCATGTCCACTGTTCACACATCCACAGAGCCAGTCGTCTTGTCATAGAATGCAATCAAGTTGGTCAGATATGACTTGCCCTTGCTGAATCCATGCTGACTGTTCCTAATCACCTCCTTCTCCAAGTGCTTACAAATTGAGTCCTTGAGGACCTGCTCTATGATTTTTCCAGGGATGGAGGCGGGGCTGACCATATAGCTGTTTGTCCAGTTTTCCACTTCTTGTAAGCTTCCTTTTTGTGGTTTAGGTCACTGAGGAGTTCCCCGCTAAGCCACGCTGCTGTTCTGCTATACTTGCTAGTCTTCCTGTCCACTGGAATGGTTCATTCCTGAGCCCTCTGTATGGTTTCTTTAAAATTTAACCAGCTCTCCTGGACTCCTTTCCTCCTCAGACTGGCCTCCCAGGGGATCCTGCCATCAGTTCCCTGAGGGAGTCAAAGTCTGCTATACTGAAGTCCAGGGTCCTTACTCTGCTGCTCTCCTTCCTTCCTTTCCTCAGGATCCTGAACTGAATCATCTTGTGGGTACTGATGCCCAAGTTGACATCTACTACTACATTGCTCACCACATGCAGGTTGAGATCTTAAGGTTCATAGCCTTTTGGCATTGAGATTCCCCTCCTCAATTCTGCCATAGTAACATGCCTTACTTTTGACTCCTTAATGCTGGGTATATTAGACAGGTACATAAGATACATAATTTGTTGAATATTGCTACTCAAAAAACCTTATCAAAGTTTAACATTAAGGCTAGAATTCAAAGTTTAACATTAAGGCTAGATGGCAAGTACATCTGTCTTGTATAACTTACTGATGTTATTTTCATAGCTGAATTGCATGCTTTCTCTAGTGTCCTAAGCAACAGATGTCTCATTAGTACCTGAGCTGTGCTGGCTTCTGTGGAAGGCTGCAAACTGATTAAACACATGCTCCATTTTTATCTCTTTATGAGTCATTACTTAAAGGTTTTATCACCAGATTGCCACACTTAATTATGTGTAGCCATAATTAAATAGGAACATTCATAGACCTGGATTTTTATTTCTGTTTCAACCCCAATAAAATATTTGGTTATTTGCTAATGAAATGCTATGGAAAAGAAGGGAAGTACAGGAAAGAAGAAACCAAACAGAATTTTCAAATAAGCTATTTTACAATTCTGAAAATGTTGCCTTGTGAGGCATTCAGAATAGACACATCTTTTCCTCTACAGGGATATCACTCTACTTGGAATAAACAAATGCTGTAAGAAAGAAAATTCTGAATTTGAAGGTTGATCAACAAATACTTTAGACCCTGAGCCAGCAGTCATATTTTGACATTTAGAAATTTGTGCTGGGCAGGAACCAAATGGAGTCTTCCCGAATGTAGAGGTGTGCCCATACAGGATTGGGGACATCATTTTTCCCATGTGAATGATCACTCACAGAAGGCTCACAGAAATTTTCTAGACTTATTTGGGATGGACATGATTATGGAGGAAAGACTGCCTCACTTTAAAGAACTGTAAACTTGGCTAATCTGTTGCAGTCACTTTGAGGTATGCTAGTATCCTATACACTGACTTTCTTGAAACTTGGGAGAGGGAAGGGCAACAATAGAGGATTTAAGTTTTTTATTCATGTTCTCAAAGTAGTCCAAGTGATGATGTACCACAAAGAAAACAATTAATTTTCAAGTATAAATGTAATAATTACAATGAGGTCATTTAATGTCAGCGCAGGAGTAGGTATATTAATGAATTTGTTAAGCATTTAGGCATGCCTGGCCTAAGCAGACCCAGCCGGTGTACAATGCACATCCAGCTCATTAACAAAGCACTCCCTTTTTTCCTGGCAAACCTAATTCCTGAGCACTTTCTAAGCATTACAGGAAATACTGTCTTTCCCTCAAGAACTTTGACCAACCAATAATACATTCCCTCTGATACTATAGTGCTCCTACCTCACATTTCATTTGCTGAGTGTGCCATTGTTACATTTGCTTTGTGTAGGTGGAATTCTGAGAAAATCCTGGCGTCTGAAGTCCAGACAGTCCTGCTGATGTGGCTGAATTTTTATGGCTAAAACAGTTCTTCTTTGTCAATTTGTCCTCTGGGTTCAGAAATGCTCATTATAAACACAACATATGCCCATTCCCATTTCCTGTAAGGTTAATACAAGCCAGCAATTTCAGAATTATGTATTAGGTTTTAATTGCCAGTAAGTGATATTAAAAAGGAATAAAAAGGGAAGAGGAAAGGAGCATGAAAACCCCTCTGTTGCTGTATAAAATGCTTAAAACCCCCCTCTAATTTAAAACCTCCAGCCATGCCTGTGGTAGAGTTCTGCAATGATCGTGGCATCTCACATCGTGGCAGGATGGCAAAGTGTGGAGGGGCTAGGCTGTAAGGGAACTTGAAAGAAAGAGTTAAGTGTGAGAAATCCAGGCCCTGTTGAAGTCTATACAATTTTTTCCGCTGGGAGTTCAGTTTCCATGAGGTACACAATCTCCTCAGCCATGAAGACAAGCAGTCTAGTTGTCTAAGTACAAAGGGAGGGGCCAGGACTAGCTTGACTCATGTTTATCTGAGTCTTCGGGGGCTGCATTTTGGTTTCAGATACAATCCTGAACAAAGACTATCAAGCAAACCGAAACAAGGCACTGTGACTCAGAGATGCACTTCTGAGGCAAAGTTCATTTCCACTCCGAGTAGACATTTGATGCTTGTCTATACTAGCAGCATATTATGACACCTCTAGCCCCTTACCACTTCATCTGCATTTATATAATTCAGAGGTTTTCAACCATTTTAGTACCCCGGCGGCTGGACATTGAACAGGGGGTGGGGAGGAGGGGTAGCATGTGGCTGAATGCCAAGCAGGGAGAGGAGGGGGTAGCACATGGCCAGGCAAAGAGCAGGGAGGTGGGGACGGCGTGTGGGTGGGGACGGAGCGCCGCTTCCTCCCAGGAGCAGGGCTGGGGCAGGGAAGCTCTCTGGGCTGGTGTGTGGCGGCAGTGGCCACCTTGTTCACGCTCTCCCTCACACACAGAGGAGCGCCGCTGCCCTAACCCCATCCTGGCCCTGCTCTTGGGAGGTGGTGATGCTTGGTCCCCACCCACCCATGTGTACCCCCTAGAACCGGTCCAAGTACCCCCTGGGGCATGTGTACCCCTGGTTGACAACCCCTGATGTAATACATTTATATGTACGTGTGTGTGTGTAAATGTTTGCTAGGGAGTTGTTATCTATATCTTTTAGATGTTTAAGATCACTTTGAGATACCCCTAGCAAACATCCAAGTGAAATTGATACATGTTATTAAGATTCCTTGTTAAAGCTCTTTTTCGGGAGAGGCAGAAGGAAACTGTTATCAAAATGTCTAGAACAATCAAGAAAAAAATAAGAACTTGAAAAAACAAATGACACAATAGAGTCAGCTCCTGTTTGAACTGGCCAGGTAGATGCAGCGGGTGTGTCTACATGTGGACTTTAATGCAAAGTAGTCTATTTTACTGAACATTAAAGCATCAAAAAAACCAGCTCTTTCACTAATGTGCATTAAAATAGGCTAATATGCTTTTTTTCTAGTACCTCACAATGGATGTACTAAATTTAATGCACATTAGCAAAAGCACATTAATGGATGTGTAGATGTGCCCTGAATCTCCTTTCTTGTTCCAAAGAGATGGTGCTGTTAAGGGCTGTACTTGCAAGATGCAGGGGGAACACTATCTGCATTTTTTAGTCTCTAAATGTATGTTTATGAAATCTCTTCACTCCCAACATGGATTCAGCAGTACTGCCTTTAAAATCAGGTCTAGAAGCTTTTTTTATTACTCGAGGGCTTCTTAGCACAGTGCATTGATTTCTTTTAACACTTTCATAGAGCCAGATAGTAGCTTTATGCAGAAACTGAGTTTCTTGTGGCTCTGTCTGAATGCCTGAACAAATACCATTGGTATTAACATTGCAGCAGTTATATGAGTGAACTGAGGAGAATTTAAACTTTATAATGAAACTAATGAATAAATGGCTGGTAATAACTTTAAACATGTAGAAGCTGTATTACTCAGTATAACAGATCCTGGCTCTGTTACAACAGGTGTGGAGCAACCCGAACAGCCCCACACCCTGAAAGCATTCCCCCATACCCACCCCAGTGCTGGAGGAACTCACCAGTGGCTGAGGTTCCAGGTCCAGGGATGCAGTGAACCTCCCAGCAAAGGAGCTAACCTAGATGCGAGGTATGAGGGAGAGCCATTCACAGGAACCAGGAAGGGGGGAAATAAAAAGATGTAGAAAGCAGCCTCTGGGTGCTGTACTGGCAGAAAGCAAGGCTGCCTGGAGCCTAGGGTTAGTCCAGGTCTAGCATCCACAGGGAGGGGCTGTGAGAAAGACTTCTCTTTTATTTATTTGCATAAGAGCCTCTGAAAGAAAAGAGTCTACAGGGCAAGTGAAGCCTCTGAGAAGGCTAGCAAGCCAGGGCATGAAACCAGTGAAAAGCTACATGGCAGTTTAATTCTGTTTCTTTTGCTTGCAAGCCTAGGGTGGTGGTGTTATAGATTTAACTCAGCTGGAGCAGAGGTGAGGACCCTGAACCGTGGGTCCTTAGCTAAAGCCAGTAGCAAAAGTAAAAATGGTCAGCTCGGAGTGCCTGACCAAACATGCCTACCTCTGCTCTGCACAAAAGCTACCCAGAACAGCGTACACTCAGCAGCCTAGAACTGTGAATATTGGAAACAGACCCCAGATGCATGATCTTGGAGCAGTTTTTCACTCTGTGAACCAGAAAGGATTCTGGATTCAGCAGCTGTAGGATGTTCAGAACTTGGAGAGAAGCATCATTGTACAGGAGACCCTCGCCATTCGCAGGGGATGTGCTCCAGAGATCCCCGCAAATGGCAAAATCCATGAATACTGACGGGGCGCCCTGTCAGACCTCACAGCTGCCCCTTGCTCCCCCTGCTCATTGTTCACGGGGCTTCTCCACAGCACCCAGGGACTGAACCCTTCCCCCTGGCATGCCGTGCATGCTCCCTGTCCCCAGCGCTCGCTCTCTGCCCCCACACAGCACCAGAGCCAAGAGCTCGGTGCAGCACCCCGACCCACCCTGAGCACAGCTGTGCCATTGTCGCGGCATACTATGAATATTGGAATCCACAAATGGCAAGTTTGTGAATAGTGAGGGTTTCCTGTAGTCACAGACAGAAGTGACAATTTTTGCCTGCTCTGCCCACAGAAAGCAGTTTACAGCTGTGACCAAACATAAGTGCATGGCTGCAAACAGCTTAAAAATGGCTGATTTGTGAAAATCTGACCCCTCATTGCGTGAGGTACCAGATAAAGATGTTAGAAAATGTACTGTCTTTCGTAACTTGCCTGAAGAGCTCCCAGCCTGTTCCTGTTTTCAGAAGGGGAGGTGGAAAGAGAGCAGGGGGAGTTCAGTCTGGGGGGTTTTCAGTCCTCCTGGACGGTGGGGCAGGTGTACTGGAGCCCCACTGAGGTGACATAAGACATAATATGATAAGACCATAAGCTGCAAGGAAAATGTGTTTAAAAGAAAGAAGGAAAGAAGAGAAAACATGTATGAGTTTGAGAGATACTTCAGAGAGTTTTCCCTTTAGCAGCATGAAACCTAAGCCAGTGAATTGCAACTTTCCTATGAAAGTAAACCATCCTTGCCTTTCACAATCCATTCATGTCAACATGTTTTACAGATATTTTTCTAAATTGGTGCTTCTGTTGCAGATGAATAGCCTTTTAAATGCTGAGAAAACCTAATGATCTCCTGTAGTTAAAAATCCCTCTTGCTGTGACGTAGTCAGTGTTAGGAGCTTCTGAAAAATGCCTAGCACTTAAAAGGCCATTTCTCTGTGATGGGAGCATTGATTCACCCCCTTATTCCCATAAAAAATCCCATAAAATAAACTTACATTAAAGGGGCCTTTAGGAGAAGGACTTTTTTCTTTTAGTTCAGCATCGTCAATCTGGAAATCTTGCTTTATTTATGCATGCATATCTCATAGGCTTGCAGAGTTACTGTTGGCCTGTTTTTGTAATATTGTTTTTGTTACCTTTTTATTTGCTTCTCTCTTGGAGTTTGTTTGCTGGATTATTGTGAGGTGACCTTTCCGTGCCAACCCTGCAGCCCCAGAAACTGGCACAAGAAGCAAGGGGTAGTTCCCACTTAAGGTTAGGGTCACAAGCCCATGGGCCAAAGGGAGGGCCAAGCTAAAAGGTAAAGAAACATCAATGCTATGGTAACCTACATTCAGCACCTTAGTTTCTGCCCCCCACCTCCAGAGGTGTCCCCAAACAAGCCCTTGGTCCCTAAATTCTGAGCCCCGCTCCTTTAGACCATAGTCCTGGCTGATGGAGCCAGTAAGATCTCCAGCTCCACTGTGCACTCCTCTGTGCAGGGCTGACCAGGACCCACATGCACACTATTCTGCTCCTCTTACTCCAGCTCTAAGCATCCGCTTCCTTTTTCCCTTGCCTCTCCCCACCCCAGTCCCTGGGGGTTTCTGGGAGTTGCAGTCCAAATTAGCAGCTCTGCAAACTGACCCCTGGTTCCTCCCGCTGTTATACATATTACATTTCAAAGGACAGCCAGTCATACTAAACCAAGTGGGAAAGGAGATAGCTGTACTAGTTAACTTTAACATTAGTATTAATATTAAAGCATTGAGCCTTCCCCTCTAAAACAGTGTGAATACCCATAATGATGACTCTTACAAAGCTGGATACTTTCTATGTCATTAGAGATGAACCACTGCAAAAGAAAGTTTCTATAAAACATAGCAGAAGCAGCAGCCTTAGTGTGAGCAAGGTGTCAATACTAGGCTGAATTTTAGAGCCTCTAATTGAGAGACTGAGATTTATTACCTATAGTCAGTGTCTCATACTCCATTTCTCCTCAGCGGTTGAACTGAACTCAGTGCAGGAGTCAGGGACAGAAGGGTTACCTACTGCAGAGATAGCTGTGGCTCCCTAACTTTGTGCTGGCCTGGTCATAGGGTAAGCCAGAGCAATCAAGTGACTTTATGCCAGTGATCTCAAGGAGTCAGAGTGGCCAAAGGGAGCACTACAATCTATTCAAGGACTGGAAAAATCCCCCTGTCATTCCACATGGCATTCGGACTCTGGATAATACTCCTCCACTCCCTCTCCCATTCTCCCCTCCCTGACAACCCTCCTCCTCCCCCACTGAAGTTTTCCACTTTTAGATGCTTCCTGGTTGGAGGCTAATACCTTAATGAATGTGGCTAATATCTTTCCTTTGTGTATAAGAAACTGAGATTACTGAACAATCAGGTGACAAAAATGCTCTATCAAGGACTAGATGAAACCTTTAAATTTAGAGGTTGAAACAGTAATGGGAAGTCTTCAAGGTACATCTAGCCAATGTGTATGTCATAAGAACTGAATGGGCAGAGGACTTATTAACTACTTCATCCTAAGTTCATAGACCAACAGCTTATAAATACACAAAAATGCATTAATCACATAGCAAAAGAAGGAAAACCAGGTACTGGCATAGAGAGAAAAAATTGATACTGCTTATTGAATCTGCTGGTGTTAAGCTAATAAAATATAATAAAATGACAACATTTATGCAATTTATATTTTTTTCTAAAACAATACAGTAAGATTATACATTCTATCAGTTCACACAACATTAAAATAAAACAGTATATGATGATATAAAATGAAGCAGTGGACAATAAAACAAAACAGGAGAATTCTATTTAATTTTAGCTCATATTCTTTATGCAAGTAGTGCAAATACACCTAAGTAGCTAGGACAGGCTCCTAATCGCCACAGAGAAGCTGGATTGTTTTTTCTTCATTAGTCCAGTAGTTCAAATTTCCCAGTAATGGAAATCCATTTTCCTCTTATTTCTTCAAAAAACAAATAAGATCGCAACTAGTGATTTAGATCATCAATTTAATTCTTTCCACAAGAGCATATTCTGTTGGAATGCGGAGCCACACCATCTTCCCATGACAACTGCAGATCTCATTAGAATAAACCTCAATCCAGTAAGGGCCTCCTGTTGTTTGTAGTTTTTTACTACAGATCAGCAGATTTTTCAGCCAAAGGAGAGCTTTATTAATCTTGTAACCCTGGGTGCAACAGTACCCATGCCTTCACCTGAATAGTGGTATCCCAGGGTACTTAATAGCCAGAGGCCCCGTTTAGCTCCCTGGGTAGCAGGGTCCCTGATCAGAAAGCCTTCCCTTACAGTCAAACAACCTTGCAGACCATTATAAAACTTTTTACAGGATTTAATTATTTACAAGGTAACAGACCAAATGTTACACCACATGACCTGGTGATGGTGGCTTAAGGGTTAATGTTTTTTAGGTACACATTACACTAGGGGAAGCTATACAAATTACCCACAATAAATAAGGAACCAATACATAAATACATTGATACTCCAAGTAATAAATCATCAAGAACTTATCTACACAGTCTATAACTTGTACAGTGTGTCCTGAGGACCCTGTGTGCACTGCCCTGGTGGGACGTCTCAGGGAGCAGGATTGCAGCTGTGTCTCTGGCACAGGATCCATGGGTGATCCCTGGTGCTGGTGCCCCTTGCATGAGCTCCAGGGGTGTCAGTGCAGCAGGCAGTGGCTCCTCCCCTGCAGTCCCTGCAAGAGAGATGAGTCCTGCCCAGACCCCTTCCCTGGCTCAGCAGGGAGCAGTTTCTGGGCTGCAGGTTGTAAATGTTTCCCCCTGCCCAGCACAGCCTCACAGCACCCAGTAAATGCAACCTCTCCCTGGGCCCTGCCTGCTCTGGGGCTCCTGGTGGCTGGAGAAGTCCCTGCCCTCTAGCTCAGGGCTTCCTCCAGCACCTGAGCCTGCCCCTCCCCATGCCTTCTCACTCACAGGGAAAAAAACCAGGGCAGTCTCCAGCAGTCTCCCCCCGCCCCCGCATCCCCCTCCCTTGCTGTGTTCACCCAGTCACACAGGGGCTTGCAGGAGGGTCTTCCCAGGCTCTGAGTCTTCTCACAGGCAGCTCCTCTCTTCTCCTGCCCTGCAGGGCTTGGAGGGGAAAGGAGGGAGAAGGGACAGAGTGCAGTACTCTTGGTGCAGCCCCTGCTGCTGCTTCTGCAGGGCTCTTCCAGGGGCTCGGGGGCAGGAGGATGGCCATGGCAAGATCCTTTCCCTGGTCTCCAGATTGTCTCCCACCCCCCACCCCCCTCTTTTGTTCTCCACCCCCGCACCCTCCCCTGGAAAACTGCTCCCTCTTTTAACCAAGCCAAGCCAAACCCAGGCCAGGGCTCTTCCCAGGCTTTTGTTAATGTCCCTCATTCAAACCCTGCTGGGGTTACATCACTGTTACCAGTTACATCACTGTTACCACTTCCAAGAGGGCAACCTCCAAAACAGCTTTGCTCACCCTCTGGGCAAATGGTGTCCTTCCACAGGGCAGCCCTTCCTATTCCATAAGATGGGTCCATTTTTAATGCTGCTACAATTTGTAAAAAGGGGAAGTTCATGACAGTCTTACTGCTAGCCTACCTGTCCTCATGCTGGCATCTCTAATTCTGAAATTAGTGTCTGCTTAAATTTGTGTCAAAGTAGGGGAGGTACTGGAACAGTGGCTCTCAGTATATTTCCCAAAACAAAACAAGAGTTGGTAAGTATTTCTGCAGTGGTGCAAGAATCTATTTTAAGTGCAGTGCTGCATTTTTATGAAAACTATTAAAGTCCAGCACAACATAAATCTGTATGCACAGCTGCAGAAAAGCTTAAAAAGTCACTGTATCTAGCAAGTGTTAGAAATAGAATATTGTTAGAAATGCGCAGCTTGCATCTTGCACCTGATAAGAAAGAAATACTGCCAAGGACTTTTTCTTTCCCAGCCTTGCCACAGCCTTTCTCATGCTAA
>NW_017728947.1:84697796-84717558 GCF_001723895.1 Crocodylus porosus | reverse complement strand
GACCTTTGTTTGCAAACAAATGCCACCTTTGTGCCGTTTAATGTATGTGTGTCTGTGATTTTTTGCGGGCCTCCAGAGAAACGAACCGCTTTATGCATCACAAGCATCATTTGGTTTAGTGGAAAGTCCCCATGGAAGTTTCTGCAACAGTGCAGGAAGTGAAGGCAGCAGTCAGAGACTATGAGAGGAATGTCTGATTCTCCTGTTTGTGCTTAACTCATCTCAGAGATGAGTGCAACATATAGGCTTCCATGCTAGGCAACATTGTCTTATTTGCTAGTGCTTCCCCACTATGCCTGCTGTATCTATTTGTTCTCTCCTGTTAGATTGCAAGCTCTTTAGGGCAGAGACTATTTGTACAGTGACTAGTACAATAGTGTCTTGATCCCGGGGTAATTTCTCAATGTTACTACTAATAAAATGGAAAAGTCATGATATTGTTTACACTTCACTTGAACTGGTTGAGGGGAAGAAATTAAATCTCTGGAATCATGGCTGGCCGACCAGTTTTTAACTCATCACTTACTCATAATTATCTCGGAAACTGGCATACTCCTACAGGACCCTGATGCTGAACTTCATAAATGCAGTGGGCTAAATTAATCCCAAGGGTAATTACACTACATCAATTGATTAATTTATCCAGGTGTGGTTATCTCCCCGCCAGGTAATTTTCTGCTTCTTCCTGTCCCCAAACCAGAATCCAAAACTAAAGGAAAAGTATCTGTTCTAGGAGTTTCTAAGATACCTTTCCCACTGTTATCAATAAAACTGGTATTACCTTGAAGACATGTTTTTCTTTTCCTTTAAAAAAAGTTATCAGTATCCATATGTACCTGTCCTAACTTCATGGATTTTTTACTTTTAGTTATTTTTTTTTTTCATCTCTGAGATGTCTGTACAGTGTAGAAAAATTAAGTGGCCAAAATAACTTTACATTTTACCACATACATGTTATACGTGCAACTTTCTGCTTCCAAAATTTCAGGCTGGCCTCATCCACCTTAGAGACCACCTTCTTTTATAGCTAGGTCTGTGGAAAATGGAAGCGTTCCATTTTGACCAGCATTTCAACAGAACAGTGTTTTGTTCTGACTTTTGTTTCGAGTTGAAACAGCTGTTCCATTCCATTCCATCACAACATTTTGCCATTTCGACCCTGTTTCGAAGTTTCACCCATAGAATATAATGAGGAAGGTCAAAACAGCTTATAACATTGTCCTTTCTGTCCTGATTAGGATGTAAATTGCAGGAATGGTAGCCCCTTCTGAGGGCATGAAGCATGATAAGATTTGAGAAGGTAGGTGAAGGGGGTTCAGAGAAACGGCACCCCAAAATCTTGAGAGCAAAAATCATGTCACATGTATGTGTTAAGCCACAGTAGAGTAAAAAAAGACAGGGATGATAGCTCCTGATGAGGCACCAAAGCCTACCATGTTTCAAGGAGATAGCTGCAGGGGTTTCAGAGAAACTGTACCCCAAAATCCTGAAAGCAAAACTTGTGGTACATGTTTGTGTTAAGCCACAGGGATGTGAAAACTACAGGGATGGTAGCCCCTGGTAAGGCCACAAAGACTGCCAAGTTTAAAAGAGATAGGTGCAGGGAGTTTGGGGAATTCTGCCTTTCCTTGTATGGCTTGTGGTGCAAGTCTCAGACCATATGGGTAGCCCTTTTCTGGACTTTCTCAAGCTTTGCCTCATCTTTGTTAAAGTGCAGTGCCCAGAACTGGATGCAGTACTCCAGCTGTGGTTTCACCAATGCCGAGCAGAGCAGGAGAATCACTTCCTTGCAATGGTTTTGCTGGAGATGCATCAATTGATGCACACCAGCATATTGTTCACCCTGCTGGGTACAGCATCACACTGCCAGGTCATGTTAATACTGGGGTCAATTATTACCCCTAGGTCTTGGTGACAAATGTTGGGGGATCTTCAGTCCTGCTGCCTGATGAGAGACAGCAGTCGCACAAGCACTTATGTCACAAGTTTTTCCTGTCAGCAGTTAGGGGTCCAGGGCCCCAGAACCCCCCTGGACCTATCTCCTTGACAGCTGGCAGGCTTCATAGCCTCAGCAGGGGCTAGCAGGCCTGTAGCTTTCACCCTGCTGCGCCTTAACGCACACAGTATCACCCATGTCACGAGTTTTGCTTGTCTGCAGCTTGAGATGTAGTTTTCCCCAAACCCCTCCACCTATCTCTTTGAAGCTTGGCAGAATTTGTGGCCTCAGCAGGGGCTACTATCCCTGAAGTTTTGACTTTGCTGTGGCTTAACACATATATATAACATGAGTTTTACTTTCAAGATTTTGAGGTGCAGGTTCTTCGAACCCCCTGCACCTAACTTCTTGAAACCTGGCAGCCTTTGGTGCCTCATCAGGGGCTACCATCACTGCTGTTTTGACTCCTTTGTGGCTTAATACATACATGTGACATGAGTTTTGCTCTCAAGACTTTGGGGTGCAGTTTCTCTCATCCCCCTGCACCTATCTTCTTGAAACATGGCACGCATCATGCCCTCAGAAGGGGCTACCATTTCTACAAGCTTCATCCAAATCTGGCCAGAAATGGCAAAGTTGTAAGTTGTTTCAACCTTCCCCATTATAGCCTATGGGTGACACGTCGAAACAGCGTTGAAACGGCAAAATGTTTCGACTTGCATCATTCTGTTTCGAGGCTGTTTTGACCATATCTGTTCTGTTTCAATTTTGCTGTTTTGACCTCGAAACGGGTTGAAACAGTTTTGAAACAAAACTAGTGGCGAAATTTCGCACAGCCCTACTTACAGCTTTACTCCAGCCTTTCTTATTAGCTGGGATATTCCGGCTTAGAGTATCTAGGTTGCTATATTTAAGTGCAACACAAGGTTTTATGGAATTTGTTGTTGTTTACATTGATATAACTGATCCTGTATGGGATTTTAGTTATTTTCTTTACACATACCTAACAAGACCAGGCACATTTTTGCGGCTTAAATAAAATAAAGAGCATAGACTAGTTCACTCACTTAATAAAGGCACCAATAAAGGACAACAGCATACATACTTGTACAGAAAAACAAGTTGACAGTACACAGTACAGTAGCCATTCAGGTACTCTGTCAACTTTGAATCCTAACAGCTGTAATTCATTCAGTCCAAGTATTACCTTCCAAAATAACTACAAAGCCACTATAAGTAATGCAAAACATGCTCTCTCCATAGTATTACTTATTATTTGCATTCTAATTAAAAGGTCATATCAAGTTCCATTGTGCTAGGTACCACATGCCCATGTCTATACTTCTCACTTACCAATACAGGTAGCATTGTGTTGAAACTGTATCACATTGTCTACTAAACCTGCAGCAAATGGAGCCATACTGCTTCCAGGTCAGAAGGTATCATGCACAGGCAGCCTGGCAGTGTTTGGCTTAGTGAAAGGTATAGATGTGCCCTATTGCAGGACATAACTAGAGTTTTTGGCCCCCCAGCTGGGGATGGAGGATTGCTGAGCTTCTGCTGTCGCTCCCGCAGCTTAAGGTATGCACATGCAAGCTGCTGCCACCATGGCACTGGGGCTGTGGAAGCTGCCATTCTGGCATCCCTTCTAAACTGGTGCCCTGGGTGGCCTCAACTTAGTTATTCTACTACCTTAAGGTATAAGCACACATCAGAAAACAGTGTTCTTCTATGAGAAAAGTTATAGCCTATGGATACTTTTACACGTGCTCCAGGGGTGTAGGCTTTAATTAGAGCAGCTCTGAGACCCACTCTAATTAAAATGCTGCCGTGTCTTATGTATCAGCACCCCCACACTTCAAAATGGTGGGGGGGGTGTGCTTGAATTAAAGCACATTTGACATGCTTTAGTTCAAGCTCCCCTGCCACCGTTTTGAAGCATGGGGAGACTGGTACACAAGATGCAGGAGGCTGCTGAAGTGCAGTAAATGCCACACTCCAGCAAACTTGATTAATTGAGTCTGCTTTGATGCGCTGGAATTACAGCATGTTGGAGCAGCTTCCATGCTCAGGTACAGGCATCCAATGTTCCCCATTTACACTTTTATGAACTTGTGACAGTCGCATTTACCGTTCTCTGCCTTCACTTTCTAGGAGAATTAGAGCAAAAGTTTCTTTCAAGGAAATACACTAATAGAAAGTAGATTTCAGAGCTGCATATGTGCATGTCTATGTGTTTTTAGTGCATCCAAGAACTGAACTGTGATTTAATCAGAAGTCTCCCAGCTATTGATATTAAAAAAAAAACTTTCTAGATTGAAAGATTGAAAATCTAAACTATACAGGCTCAGAAACAGAAGCTAGGGCAAGAACATACTGTAAAATGTCATTTTCCAAAATCTCAGGATATTTAAGCCACTCTCATGTTTCCTAAAGCCTGATTATTGGGAGGCACTGTGAGACAGTAGAAAAAACATGAGACTCAGACTCAGGATACTTGGCTCTGAAAATGGCTAGCTGAGTGACCTGAATCCAGAAGTTGATATCTACTGATGATAAGGATTATATGACTGCTGCGTATTTTACACAATTTTTGTTGTTGTTACTAACAACATCAGCAGCAGTGATAATAATTCCATCCTGACGATGAACATCAGCACACCTGGGCACCAGCAAAGCTGGAAATCCAAGCTTTAGATTAATGCTCAATCATATACAAACAAAATCAGTGGTCTTATAAAAACCTATATAGGCCTTTCTCTGCACAAACATTTGCAGCAGAAATATTTGTGCTTCTTCCTGAACCAGAAGCAAATGTAATTTATGAGACCATTCAAACCTGAGCAACAAAGGCCAGACTTGAAACCCAAGCAATCCCTACAGTAAATAATTCATAAAGATATTTGTCATGTCAATTCAAACAAGTACATTCAGGAATGTTTTGATCTGATGGTGGCTACTCGGTGAACAGAATAAAAGGTTAAACTGATTAAATAAATTATTCAAAGGCAACACTTGTTCAGCTCCAAAGGACAGGTTTTGTCAAAGAAAAGTCACAGTTGCTGAGGAAGACTGTATAAACTTGTAAATCACACAAATGGCATCATGGAAATGTAGAGGAAAAAAATAAGAGCATAAGATCTTGCTGTGAAGGAGGAAAGAATCACAATACATTTCTTTTGGAATTTCCCTGAATTTTCATAGATTTCCAGGCTAGCCTTAAAAGAGAGACTCAGGGCTCCTCTACACCTGCAGGTAAAGGCACAATGGGATCTAATGTGAGGTCCACACAATTGCACCTCCTGCTATGCAACATGTGTATGGCAGGAAGTGTGACTGTGGAATTGCAAATCAGATCCCTTCACACCTTATTGCTGTTGAGAGAGAGCCTGGTCTGGCTCCCTCTGCACTGGCAAGCAGCAAGCTCCTGTGGCTGGGAGCCCCCTCAGCTGACAGGACTGCCAGCTGTAGGCAGGTCCCATACACCCGGTGTCTGACAGACTGCAGCTGGTCCAATCTCCCAGCTGTAGGGATATCTGGCAGCAGCAGCTGCGGTCTCCCATCCATATGGGTTCATGGCCCCCCACCCCCCTTGGCTGGGAGCCCTTTCAGCTGGGAGCCTCCAGGCTTGGGATGCATGCAGGCCCCACCCCACCCCATTCTGGGAGCTCTAATCAGCTGACAGAGCTTCCAGCCACAGGGGCCTCTGGCCCCAACTTTAATTACTCAAGTGATAGGAAGCAGCAGCAAAGTTATTACACATATTTTGTGAAAAAACTTCATAGCTTATTCCTTATTTTATCACACCATTAATTGATTGATCACGTGACCAGTTGACCACTTAATACATGATTAACTGGTTAATAATGCCTTAAGTGTAATGTGTAGCTATATATATATAGTTAAGTGGTGATTGTTGTTTGCAGGGTTAAGGTATCTTTTCCCTTAGGAAAAGGAAAGGAAAATGCCCATTGTTTTAAGTATTTCTTACTATATAGATTAAATTGTTATCCGCCTCTTTTTTTAATATCTTCAGTTAACTTACTAGCAGACTGTCCAGGGCAGTCAGTAGGTGTATCTACATATGATACAAGAAACTCTGGAGCAGTTTGAGCCACAGTCAACTGTTCCTGGATGCAGCATCTACTCATGCACCTGGGACCTCATTAATTTGAGCTGGGATGAAGTAGCCCTGGGTTGGCAGAGGGTGGGGTGGGGGGTCAGCTCTAGGCTCTGATCAGCTGCAATTTGTGTTGGTGTTCACTGTTTACACATGCATTTAATCACACTTAATGGCTCCACTGTAAGATAGTATTGGCCCCAACAGCACTATTTTACAGTGGAGTTAATTAATTTACCGTACCCTAATAGAACTATAAAATTATAGAAACAGAAAATTAGGGTTGGAAGGGACCTCAGGAAATCATCTACTCTAACCACCTACTCAAAGCAGGGCCATCCCAAACTAGATCATCCCAACCAAGGCTTTGTCTAGATAGGTCTTAAAAAACCTCCAAGGATGGAGAGTCTATAACCTCGCTTAGTAACCTGTTCTGGTGTTTTATTACCCTCCTAGTGATAAAATTCTTCCTAATATCTCGCCTACACTTCCCTTGCTGCAACTTGAGACCATTGCTCCTTGTTCTATTATCTGTCAGCACTGAGAACAGTCTAGCTCCATCCTCTTTCAAACCCCCCTTCAGGTAGTTTATATATAATAGTCAGCTATTAAATCCCCTCTCAGTCTTATTTTCTTCAGACTAAATAAACCCAGTTCTCTCATCCTCTCCTCATAAGTCATGTGCCCCAGCTCCCTAACCATTTTTGTTGCCCTCCACTGGACTCTCTCCAATTTGTCCACATTCTTTCTGTAGTGGGGGCTGCAGAACTGAACACAGTACTCCAGATGTGGCTTCACCAGTGCTGAATAGAAGGGACGAATCACTTTCTTTGATCTTCTGGCAGTGCTCCTACCAATGCATCCCACTATGCCATTATCCTTCTTGACAACAAGGGCACACTACTGGCTCATATTTATCTTATTGTCCACTATAACCCTCAGGTCCTTTTCTGCAGAACTGCTGTCCAGTCGGTCTCAGCCTGTACTGGTATGTTGGACTGCTCTGTCCTAAATGCAGGACTTTACACTTGTCGTTATTGAACTTCACGAGATTTCTTTTAGTCCACTCCTCCAATCTGTGCAAGTCTCTCTGAATTCTAGCCCTACCCTTCAGCATATTTACTACTTCCCCCAGCTTGGTGTTAGCTTCAAACTTGGTGAAGGTGCACTCTATTCCATATTCCAGGTCATTGATAAAAATATTGAAAAAAACTGGCCCCAGGACCAACCCCTGTGGCACCCCACTTCATTCTGGCTGCCAACTAAACAGTGAGCCATTGATTACTACCCTCTAAGCCTGATGATCAAGCCAGTTTTTTATCCATCTTACAGTCCATTCCTCTAGCCTGCACTTCTTTACCCTGCATATGAGACTGTTGTGGGAAACCAGATCAAAAGCCTTGCTAAAATCAAGGTATACCACATCCACTGGTCTCCCAGTCCACATACACTTGTCTCCCAGTGCAGTGTGATGCTTTGTTGTGGAACTAAGTAGTCTACTCCACAGTAAAGTGCACGTAGATGCACCCAGTGTTAGCCAAAGAACCACAAACTTAAGTAGTGAACACACTTCAGTTAAAAAGAAAAAAAAAACTACAGACCTTTCACTGTATTATATAGAATTAATACAGAGAGGAGACGTGTGTTCCATTATTCATGGCAGGAGGAATAACATACCCAATGCATGCTTTAAGCAAATAAACAAAAATACCTTCCGCATTTGATAATATTTCTGTCAGAAGCCATAGGTGATCATTTGAAAGGTACCTAGGGAGCTGCAGCCAGAGTATATAGCTGTGGACTAACTTTATTAAGTACCATGATTCTGCCATGTTTTATGTTTTGTCACAGTTGCTAACTCTTATACTTTTCTTCCAGTTCTGAAACTTGCAGCTCTTGTAAAGCTGTGATTATGCCAGGATTTCAGCTTTCATGTTTGTGAAATCGGCTCATAAAAACCTAAACCTGAAAAATTAAAGTAAAGATACAATGACCCCCTACCTATATGTTTTATATACCATATATAAGATGACCTGGTATATAAGGCAACTCCAAAATAATTAGATTGCATGTATGAAAAATTTATAAATATGTAATACATTTCTAGGCATTAGAATCTGATTACTGGAGGTTTGCCTTGAACTTGTCCCCCTCCACCACTACAGAAAGAAAAATATATCTGGAGGATTAGGTAGCTCCATTGTTCTTGGCACTCCCTTCTGTCAGACCTTGCTCTTTCTGAATACAAGGAAGTGAGAAAAGAGACCCGTAACACATACCCTCTCTTGTCTATGCAAAACAGGCTAACATGCTACCATAGTCGTAGCAGCAGTCTGGGAGCCGTGCCTGGTTGTGCAGGATGTGCTGACATGAACTGTTATGCACTCAGCAACCTGCATGAGGTTATCACCAGACTCTATTGCATAGGATTCTTCAGATGCACCTTGGAGTTAATCAACCACAAGGGTTTCTTCTTTGTCACACTTCAGGGCATTGTGGACCACCATGGCCAATTCATCCACATCTTCACTGACTAGGTGGGCAATGCCCATGAAACAAGGTCCTTCTGCTACTCCACCTTCTCCAAAATGGTAGAGAGTGGAGAATATACCACATCATCAAGGGTAGTAGAGTCCTCACCCCACCCCTGATCATCAGAGACCCAGCTTACACTCTATCCTCTGCCCCATGAAGCCCTACTGGGGCACCTGGCCTGCAGGAAGGAGTACTTCAAGCACTGCCTCAGCAGAAGCCAAATGACTGTTGTGTATACATTTGATCACCTCAATGCCTGCTGGAGGTCTTGGGGTGTATACCTCAAAATGGCTGAGGAGTACTTGCCACACTTCATTGTCACTGCCTGCATCCTCTAAAACATCTGTGAGGCTAGAGCAAAGCCTTGGGTGGAGGAAGCCCATGAGGCCTGGGTAGAGAAAGCACAATGAACAGAGGAAAGGTGGAGGAAGCGCAGCAGGTACAAGCCAAGGTATTGCCAAAGTATTTCAACTCTTGCCAAGGTATCAGCACACAGGGCATGTGAACTGGCAGGTCAGAGAACCCCTGGGAGATTATCTCCTGATATTCTGGAACACGGGATAGTGCCCAGGTACGTGGGAGCAGGGCAGGATGGGGACTGGGCACCTAGAAGTCATGGGCAGCTAAACACTAGCCTTGGGCTGCCTTTCATCTGTCAGAAACTGTGTGAATGGTTTCTAGGGAAACTACAATTCTGTGGGTAAAAAATGAAACACTTTTATGCACCCTGAGGCCATGTACAGTATGCTGTTAGATTTGAATGTAGTTAAATGAAAGAAACCTGAATGTTAAGCAATGTGTTAAGTACACTGTTTATTTTCCTGTTGTAAAGTGGCACTTGTACATGAAAAATCACCCATCTTTCCATAAAACCACTTGAGTTGATTTGACAAGAAACAAAGTCCTTTACGGCAATTAAGTGAACTCCAAGGAAACAGAAGTATGTCCAGTTCAGAGGAGTTTTTCACAATCCCCATATGTACATGGTTACAGGAGAAACATTCCTCTCCTTCCTAGTACTTAACTCTTGGTCCAGATGATTCTGCAGGTCTATAGTAACTCCCACTGTTCCCTTAATTTTTGCTTATTTTTCTGCCCTGGGCACATCCTCAAATGCAATGTGATTTCCTCCAATGTAGTTATAGTAATTTGATTTTTTTAATTGCATAAAAATTAAAGATCATGACCAGTTCTCAGGATGATTCACTGCTTGAGCTGTGTTAGTCAGTTGTTACTAAATCATATTGTATTGCACCTGGTCCTTCCCTGGAACAAACTAACGTGCACTTGGGGGATGAAAATGCACAGGGCATATATAAACTGCTTCCAATCATGTTAGTAAGTACTATGATGAAAACACGTCACTTCTACTCATTCCAGTGCCATGCAAATTGCACAGAAAAAAAAGGTAATGTGGTGACACAGCACTGGGCATGTTCCAATAAGCATATTCAGATTGAAAGCCTGAAATGGTGCTGGGCATGCCCTGTGGCTATAACACTTTTCCAGTCCCTGGAACATGTAGAACGGGAGGAAGTAGGTGGAATGTATTTCATGGCAGTGCTCCCTACTACAGTTAGAGGTGGCACAGACATGCTTATAGAAATGGTCATTTTGAAAATGATTTCTTCTGAATGCAAATGACACTAAAACTTTCTCTCTCAAATGTCCAGGAAGGCAAATACAAAAAACCATGGAATTCTTTTTATCAATAGAGGGAAAAACGCTGGGTTTTTTTGTCTAGCAGAACAGATACACAGCACATCCAGGGTTAGTAACAGATAAAACATAATTATTCAGGTGTAAATACTGGCAGATGGGAAATCACTGCTAACCTCTTGGCTGCCTAGAAGGAATTGGCTGGACCATTAAAGATCCAGAGGGAAGCACACAGGAAGGTCACAGAGAGACGAGTGCAAATGAAGCACATAACCCCAACAATACGTAACTACAAACTTTTACTGTAGCTGTAAAACTGATAGCATGCCTCATATTACTTGATTTTTTTCCCCTTAATGCTATAGCTTTGTGATTTCTGTGATCATGTGGTAACTTACTTTTCTTGCTTTTTTTCTTAAATATAAGTTCTCAAGTTCAGGTTTACACATGTTTACACAGAAAAGCTTGAGAATGACCTGCATCAAAGGCTCAAAACCCAGAAGGCAAAGAAAAACAACCCAATATTACCAATCTCATATGTTTTTAAACCAATGTCATATTGTTGGGTCTTATTCCTGACTAGGAAGTCAGAATGGCTAGAAAAGGTAGAAAGGCATACCATGGTACTGTAGTGGACTTCCTTCTCCCTGGGCTGATAAAGACTGATGCTGGAACTGAAACAAGGTCCGTGATGTAACCTGTTATCACATCTAGGAAAGGGCTCTGACTTTCATATAGGTTTGATTTGTTTTTAGACAATGTATTCTCTTCACATTCCTTTGGATACCTCTGATGCTTTAATATCTATGTGAGCTAAAAAGAAGCCCTCTAGTGGAGAAGGAATTGTTAGCTGTTTTGGTAGCCTGACATTTTATTCGTAGTTATGTACAACAATTTAAGAGCACTGAGAGTATTTCTTCTTCTCCGTGGGCCCATTCCTCAAATGGGTGGGTCTCAACTTTTTAGATCATGGACTTTAAGCTCAATCACTTTAATATCTTTAGCGGAATTACTCACATGCATGAGAGGTGAACAAGTGTCATTCATGAACAAATGTCACACGACTAGGTCCCAAGATGGTATGACTTTATGCTAGACTAAAATCTTCACCAGCAGATCAACTGGCATAATCAAAACATTCCAATTAACCACAAGCATATTTTACAGCTTGCCTTTAGTATTCATTTAGTGCACTGTATTTGTATTTCTTTTCTTAATGTAATGCTGCAGTGATTGTGTTTAGTCAGTAAATTTCAGCATATTCTACACATGTTTATGACAAGCTGAGATCCAATCTTATGACATATGAAAAATTCATTACATTTAAATATTCATTGTTAGGAAAAACTAGTTTCTATTTGTGATAACAGAAATCAGTATGTGCAGGCACACAAAATATATTAGGAAGCTAATTCCGGAAGGAGAGAGAGAGAGAAAGAAAGAGTGAGAAAGAAGCAATGCAGAAGATCTCCTATTATCTTTAGCTTTTACAAAAATTATGAAGAGGCTATGGGGTTGATACAGAACTCCAATGCATGTAATTATAAATACATACTTTTTTTAAACCCAGAAGTAACCAATTTATAATTGCATCCCAAATGGAGTTTTTGTAGGGGAGGGGGGAGGTCATAAGAATATATTGGTTGCCTTCTTCTTAGTGCACTTAAAGAATTATTACTGATAGTGAAAAAAAGTACATTTGAATATTTAAGGGTCTGGTTCATGCATATACAGATATGGGTCTAAACTCAGAATTCATATTTTAAAGGGACACTGGCAAACTTAAATCACAAGGAATTCTCCATTCCTGGTACAAATCCAACACTTTTGTGGTAATATGCAAAACTTATTACCAACTGATGGTCATTTGATGACCTAAGTCCAGTTCCCAGTGGAAATATGTTCACATCAAAAAACACCCACTAGCACTAACACTAATGAGAACCTCTGTTGGTACTTTCTGAAGAGACAGTTCAAGGGCTTAGAGAATTGTGAAATATAAACTCCATTCCTAATGATGTCCCTTCAGAACAGCAATGAGGTGTATTTGCAGGATAGTATGGGGAAGAACATATTGCTAGGACCTGTGCTCTACTTTGTGGGTAAAAATCAAGGACTTCAGCTTTCAGAGTGCCAATCTGGAAACTTTCAACATAATCAGATTCACACCACATATTAAAACTCATAGCAACACCCCCATGTTGTTCCAGAATTTATTTGCAGAATGGATGAAAAGCTGTTTCTATAATTTATTAACAACCTTCCTACATGTTACCTAAATTAAAAACTGTTGCATTTTTCTTACATTGGTAGAAACAGTGATTGGCTTATGTTATCAATTCTGCACTTATTGAAACCATGCAAATTTTATTAATTTAAGGCCCTCCAAATTTTTTTTTAAAAACCCAAACAAAGCAAAGTTCAGGTAATCAGTAACGAGGTGCAACAGTAAAAACTGCTGCTATAAAGTATAAACTGCAGTCTGTTTGGTTAAAGCTGTTATTGTATAGATGCCAGTACCTGCTGGCAGACAGTTGCTTGTTGTTGACCTAGCATTATGCTCAATATAACGTGGATGGATAAAAAGAGGAATAAAGTAAATAAATTAATTTTACAACATGTGTTTTAAATAACAGATTGTAATATAACAGTGCAGGGGTGTTCAACCCCCAGCCCAAAGAGCTGTCATCTGGGGGGCGGAGCTCCCTAGGGGCCCAGAAATTTTGTTGCAGGGGAGCAGTAGCTGCATTAATTGCTGAACCCCTGCAGTCAAATTTTCAGACCTGTGGGGAGCCCCACAGGTTGGATAATAATGTGGCTCTGTACCAGGTCATTGTAATACACAGCTAGATCCAGGCACGCCAGGGCAGGCCAGTGCATGGCCTGATCCAGGCACGTGGGGTCAGGCTGGCATGCCAACAGATGCAGCAGGCACACAGGGTCTAGTGTGCTGGATTGCATTTATGGACTGACCTCATACACTGACCTCAGGCAGGATCCAGCTCATGAACTGACCACATGTCACTCATCTGGCTTGTAAAGTAGAAATATTGGGCACCGCTGTAATAGTGCAATGCATATGCTATGGCTTCGTCTTAGGTTGAAAGTTAGCAGTGCACTGCCTCTGTAGAAAGGCACTGCATATGACATATCATTGTTACCACTGCATCTACCACTCCCCTTCCCTCATATATTCTTCAATTGCTTCTCTGATACCTCTTCCATGGTTTTCACTGCTGTTTCAATAAAACAAGGGAAAAACTGAATTTCATGACTCTCCCCGCCCCCTCTCCCTGGCATGTAAACTTCGTGATCTTTCTTGCTGAATATAGGTGCCTAAGAAATTAAGCTGGGTAGGGAGCCACATCCCTTTCCTTTTTACATAACTCTTTCCTTCACTGGCTTGTCCAGTGCCTCAAGTTCAGTCACATCCCTATCTTCAAGACTTACTAAAACTCCATCCTTGCCTAACTTTGCTCTTGTTTCTTTCCATTCAATCTATTGCTTCCTTCATTCCTCCCAAATCACCCTCCTTTGCCTCACCCTAACTTACCAGCACGACTTTTTTTTTACAGCAATCTAAGACATTACTACCACTTTAACTTCGCACTTTTACCTCAGTTTTTGTACTGGAAAGTACTTTGTATTGTGTCTAAGCCACATAACTCATAACTGTACTCATAAATACTCCATGGTATGCATGCATACAACACGTTGTTGAAACACAACACATTATTACTTTTGGAAGGTAATGTCTAGTAAATCAAAATAATTATTTGGATTTTCTGTATCTTGAAAACATGAATGGACAAATACATCATTTTGTATCCTTTTTCAAATCTCAACCCAAGCTGGGATAGAACTTAATTGTGTTTCATCCTGCCCTGAAATGTAATGGACAAGTTACAAACTCTTGGAAAAAATGTGGTCCATAGTGGTAACAGTGATACAAACTTAACTTGAGTAGTGCTACTGAGCACAGCTATAATAGAAAATGTCAGTAATCAATAGTGACACAGAAGAGAATTGCCCCATCAAACACAGTCCAACTGTTTTCTATATCTTGGCTAATATTCATCCTTTTATCTTCTAACAAAATCAATTTCTAGACAAGCCAGTATAAAAGGAGTTTGATGGAAACAGAAAAAAGCATGGGGGTGTCAAGTAAAATACCACCAAGAAAAAAGATCACTTTTGTTTTTTAGAAAATAAAATGTCTTCTTGAACATGCTACTAAAAGAAACATTTCTTAGAGATTTTGGTAAAACAGAAAAAAATTTAGTAACCTTATGTATTGAGGGCACTAAAAGGAACTGTGGGGCATAGACTACAGTTAGTCTGCTTCTAGAACCATCACTGACAAAGGCCCCACTACAGGCGTGTTTATATGTAATGGGTTTTAGTCCTTAGGGTTGCATTTGATGCCCCCTAAATTTAAATGGTTAATTTTTAATTGAAATGGTGGGTTTATTTTTCTGTCACTGTATATATGTATTGTTCTGGCAGCTGCAGGTGCTTGCTGACAGCAGAAGTGGTGAGGAGCCAAATCTTTTTTTTTTGCTCTCAGAGGAGCCTGCTTGCTTCTTCCAGGGCCAGGGGGCCATTAATCTGTGCCATTAATCTGTCAGCTCACTCTCCAGCTGTGGGAGAGAAAGGCAGGTCCTGCCGGAAAAAAAGGATCAAAAAAGGATCAGCCTGGATAAGGCATGCCACTGGGGCAGTGTGCGGAGGTGGCAGGAAGGTGGATGGGTGTGCTGGCAGCTGGAGAAGGTGGCAGGGTTGGTGCACAGGGCTCTGGAAGCCTAGGCAGGCTCTGGGAAGTTTGGAGCCTGTCTGGGTAGCCTTGTACCCTGTACATTGTCCTCCAACACCTTCTTCAGCCACCTGCACATCCAGACGCATTCCTGCAATGTCCCTGCACTGCCCCAGGGGCAAGCCAGCATTCTTGGGTAGCCACAGAAGCCTGCTGAAGACCAAAGCAGTGAGGGGTCCAATCCTTTTTTCTACAGAGCCTGCCCTCCTCTCCCTCAGCCAGGAGGGAGGGGGTGGGGGTGAGGATGGGAATGGTGAACTGACTAATGGCTGCAATGTTCCAAGTTGCAACGTTGCAAACTAAGCTATACCGGGATGTAGTTTAGTTTGCTACAACGCAAACTCATTGAAAACCCCTAAAAGTCATGTACATATAATATGTGATGCCATTAAGCCACACAAAGAGAAATTTTCATCATGTATCCATCATGACATTGTCATGTGTACAAGTGCTGTACATGCCCTACTCCGCTCACTCCAAAGACCAGCATTTAGACAGTGTAGGCAGCTTAGAGTGGTCCTAAGAATGTTCCCCAGCTCTGCTGTTAGGGACATTTTGGTAACCCTTGAAGCTGTCTATACTGTGTAATGGTTTGCTTTTCAGTGGGTGCATCTACATAAGATGCTTTACTGTGCAGTAGAGCTAATTACTGCGCAGTAAACTTCTGCGTCTGCATGTGCAGATGCTTACTACACGGTAATTGACTCAAATCATAAGTAAATTTGCTACCTGCAAATGCAAGTAGCAAATTTATTCATGATTAATAACTGCACAATAGCACACATGTAGATCCCTGACCAGGAGCAAATGTGCTCCCAGTCAGCTGGGCAGCCAGGGGCAGGAGCTTGCAGCAGGGAGCTCCCAGCCCCCACTCTGCAATCATGGGACCTGGACTGAGAGATCCTTATCTCCTAGCCTGAGCCCCACATTTTCAGGACCTGGGCTGGGAGATCCACAGTGCCAGCTCCATAGTTGTGGTACCCAGGCTGGGAGATAAGGATATCCAAGCCTGGATCACCCAAGTGCAGGACTTAGGTTGGGAGAGAAAGACCCCCCCAAGAGCTGGACCCATGATCACAGAGTTGGTACTAGGAGATAAGGATCTCCCAGGCCCCACTTCCCAGTTGTGGAGTAGGGACTGGAAACTGTCCCAGTCAGGGGCAGGTTCCAGCTCTGTGCCCTGATTGGGTGATTGAGACTCAGGGCTTGGAGAGAGCTGCAGGAGTGCAGCAGGTCCCAGCCCCCTGCCCCATCTGTTGGTGGGACAGCTAGCAGCTGGGTGGGGAATCCCTGTGCTGGCAGCAGGCAGCCCCCCCCATGTGCAGGGAGCAATGTCTCAGCCCCCACCAGGAGACAGCCCCATGCTCCCTGCCAGCCCCTGGGCTAGCACCCAGGAGGAGCCTAGAGCTTCCCCTGGCTGCTGTAAGTGGCAAGTGCAGGGCCAGTGCAGGCAGAAGCAGATTGCTGCCATGAGCAGTAAATCTGCTCCTGAGACTCTGCATATGTAGATGCATGCCTGGGTCAGTTTTCTTTGAAGTAATCTGCATGTGTAGATGTGCCCAGTAGTAGATTTGCATGTGTAGACTTGTGCAGTAGAGGTTACAGGGTTGGGAAGGAAGCAGTACATACCTGTCCACAAGAACTATGCCAGTAATGAAAAAGGAGTGTTTATGGGGTAAGAGGGGAGGAGAGGGGGAAGAAATACTATCAAATGCTGAATTGATGAAGTGAGGAATTTTTTTTTGAAAGAAACTATGCATGCAGTTGAGAACAAAACATATGTACCATGAAAAGAGTGCTTACAGTACTTATGTAGTTTAAGGGAAATGGCCTGTTGAGAGGACTTAATTCCTGAGCAGTGGGCATGGGGAAGACATCATAGGCAAGAATCTTCCTGAGGGCTTGTTCAATAGAATAAAATCTTTGGTCAACTATTTGTAGAAGGAAGTTGATAATTTGGCCTCTTTTCTTCCCTCCTCCTTTTTTCCACTCAGCACTGAATCTATAAGATGCTCTGAGGCTTATGGACATTTTTCCAGGCAAAGGGAACATCTGTTCATACTGCGGAATGAAAGAGGATTCTACGTGCATGAACACACACACATTTTGTGGTGATGAGTTACAGAGACAACATGGGGAATATGACCCTTGAGTCTGTACAAAGAATGAAAGGCATTGTCACAGGGTCCTGCTGCTCTTAAGGTTACAATTGGAAAAATGCAGAAATGATGGCACTTAAGCTTTTGATGCATGCATCTTATCATCACTAATACAACCAATACCTGCTTCCTAAGACATCTGTTTCATAAATAATCAATGAGGAAGTTGTGAATGAGCAGGTGGATTGTAGCTGATGAGCTCCCTTTGGGCAGGCATAGTACTGTTAGTGATTATGTATAACAAGTATCACATAATACAAGAATCCTACACCTACAGGCACATCACTAAAAAAAACGGACAGAGCTAAGGGAACTCTCCATGGAATTGTTTTGGAAAAAAGAAGGGTGCAACTCACAAATATCAAGTCAAGATATGCATGTATATTTATGTGTATGCACTTTGAAGAATATACCATGTATTACAAAAAAAAAACAGTAAAGGTTCCTGGAAAGTGCCTGTACTCTGTAAAGTACTATACAAATGTGTTAGAGAATAGTTTATTACTATTTGTCTGCAAGGACTACTAGGCATTAAAGTGGTTTTTTTTTTCATATGTACTTACTGTGCTACAGAGAAATGAAAAGACTAAAGGAAAAAAAAAACAATAGCAGTTTCAAGGGTATTTATTATTATTATTACTTTAATTTCTCAGTTGCTGAGTATACATATCGTATGTCATCCATTTAATTAAACAATATTATTTTCCTGATCTAAGCCCTCATATGTGGAGAAGTATGGTTTTGTGGCTTAGGTAGTAGACTAGGACTCAAAAGATCTATGATCATCAGTTTTCTTCCCTGACCTTGGATAAGTTAGTTAGACCCTGAATCTCAGGGATATTTAGGTGCCTAGTTTTTAGGTTTTAGGAACCCACCCCAAAAACAGGAATGATTTTGGGGTATAGAGTATCTCCTAAAGACATCTGTTCCAAGGTTGATTATAGTAACTTTAGGTTTGGTCTTGTTTAAAAGCCAATATTAAGCTATATTCATTGATGTCATTTTTATCACTATATGAATTAAGCTATGCTGTGTATCTTTATGGATTGGTACATATAGTAGTCAATAGTTTATGGCCAGATCTTTAATTAAGAGATGCTGTGTCAAAGGAACAGAGGGAAGGTGAAACTAGTAAGGATCACTAGCCCTTTGTGTTACTAGAACAAGAACAATTCTCATTCCCAACCACAGGCCTATCGCTGGGATGGGCACCAAAAGTATCATCTACCTGTAATGGGAAACTCAACCCCACAAGAATGAAGGCATCTCAGAGAAATGGGTCATTAATTAGGTGCCCTGGGCAGCAGGACACAGCTGAGCACCACTTCTCCCCTTCTCCTATCATCATCAGTCACTGTGCTGACTTGGCTTTATGAGACCTTGGAGGCAGGGTTGGCTGGGCATTCAGCCAGAGCAGTCAAGAGTGGAGCAAGTGATAGCACACCTCCCTGCAACAGAGGGCTGGTGGGAGGGGGGGTCACAAAGATACCTGGGATGATGGCAGACAGCAGCCTAACATAAACTGATAGGGGCTCAATTAAGTTTGAATGCACATTGATCCAGGTGTATCTTAGACCAGGTTCCACCATTTTTAAACCAGTCTGTGTACCCAAGTGCTATACTGTTACAGGTTTAGATTGGTCTCTGAGCACTTACGCCAGTAAAAGTGCAATGTCTATACCTGCTTTTATCTAGCTAGTAGGGCTGTGTGAAGCTTCGGTCCCTGATTCGATTCGGTGGAGATTCAGCCTGATTCAGTCACTGAATCTCCGAATAAATTCAGGAGACCCTTTAATCTCTCTGAATCGAATTGGTACCATCGAAGTAGATTTGGAGAGATACGACAATTCGGACATAGACACAGCTTTAAATGTTTTTTCTACATACCTCAAGGTACCAGGTGGCTCGTGAATGCTGTGATGCTGGGGTAGATACAGCGTACTCACAGAAGTGCAGAGGAGTTCCCAGCACGCTCGACACCAGACCTGGAAGTGGACCAGAAGCACTTTTGGTCCACTTCCAGGTCTGGCAGGAAGCATATGCTCCCCTCCTTCTCCACACACTTCTGTGGGATGCGCCATAACCCCAGCATTGCAGCATTCATGAGCTGCCCCTGGTCCCTCAAGATATGTACAAAAAACATTGAAAGCTGTATCTATGGCTGAATCAGCAGTGAATCATCAGATTCAGATTCAGCAGAATTGAACTGGGGACAGTGATCCGGATCAGGGAATCACTGTCCCCAATTCGGGCCAAATCTGAATTGAATATGGCCCATTTTGCACACTTCTACCACCTAGGATATTTAGACTTTTTTTGAATCAGGGATTTTCTATTATCTTCTAAATGACCTTCTCAGAGGGTGCATCTACATGTGCCATTAGGCAATGTGATATACTCCAGCTCAGTTTGTGCTGGAGTTTTTCATGGCAAGTTAGTGCATATGGAGATGCTGTACCCAGAACTGCAGCAGTCTGAGCTGAGGCAGAGCAGCTCAAACTGCAGAGGGATTGTCGGGGGCTGGAGGGTCAGCTCTGGGC
>NW_017728947.1:84693226-84697696 GCF_001723895.1 Crocodylus porosus | reverse complement strand
TGCAGAGCCCTGTGGCTAGGCAGCAGGCAGGGGTCTGGCCCCCTGCTGGCTAGGCTGTTGGGATGCAATATACACCCAGGTCAGCATTTACCAATGTGCTTAGGCGCAGTTATTTTTGCTGCTGTAAGACAGTACTGTCCTAAAAAGGACTATCTTATGGCAGTGAAAATGAATTTGCTGCGGTCTAATAGCATTGCATATGCAGACTGTGATGCTTTACACTGCGGCAAATTAGTCTACTGCACAGTTAAGTGAAAGTATAGATGCACCCAGGGTGAAACCTGTAGAGGTACTATAGCAATCTATAAAGTAAGTATTAAGAGCCAGAACTTACTTGAACACCTAATAGATAGGATTTTGGCATTTAAGTGTGATCCTATTTTACCCTGCTCAAGTCATAAAAAAAATTGTTAAAATGAATGTGGGAAGATCCTCCTTCTGACTATTTTGTGTGATTTAGTGTTAAAGTTAAAATGACAGCATGCTAGAAGAATAGATGGTTTCTCTGATTTTCAGGGACACACACATACTGGAACACACATCCTTGGTACTTAAATTCACTTAGGTACCTAATAGGTGGAAATGGACTTGGCCCTAAATCTGCAGCCCCAGAAGAGTAATTCAAAGAAGAATGATTAGGTGCCTGCCTAAGTTTTCTATGCAGGGATTGGGGAATGAAAGGTCTCTCAGGCTGCCCAGACACTAAGCAGAGGTTACCAATAAAAAATGTCAAGTTCAAGAGTGCGTGTGAATTCCCTCTCAGGTATCCATTTACCTGAGACCCAGACTACCAACCAGTCTTCTGAGGGCATGCACTTAACTAAAGTGCTGTCACCACTTTCTGCCTTGAGCATTCACCTATGAAGTGGAAGTCCTTGGTTCTAGGTCATCCTCAGCCTGAGGTGATTTAAAACCTCCATTAATATTAGACACTTGAGAAAAATAATATGTCAGTCAGTCAGGAGCCTACTCCCAATAAAGAACTTATGGGAGAAGGTGGTGCTGCTGCTTCCTCCTTGTTGTATAATAATTTAGTTGTAAAAAGAGCCACTCAGGAAGTAAGAGGCCAGGACTGTAAACCCTGCACAGTGAGGGGATTCAAACTGATATATCCCATGGGAGTATAAGCATCTTCTATTCCTCCTCTTGAAGCTGGGCCATTTTGTAACCAAGAATCCAATCTAAAATCTATCCATATAAAATGCATTAAAAGTTCATGGAAATAGACTTGAACAAAAGTCACCCCTTTTCTGGGGGAGTTACCAAGCACCTACAGCACCAGGCTCTCACACACTCATTCCTTTCTTGGTCTGATGATTCTTATATTCTAATCTGTCCTATAGCCCAATTTCAAAAGAGTGCTCTCATCTACATTATTCTGTGACTTGGTGGTTTGGGATTTGGACTACTCCTGGAAAGTAGAAATTTGGACTTGAATTTCTTCAGGTTTAGGAAGGCCTAGAATTCATGTCTCTCACTTCTGGTTTGAGTGTTCTAACCACTAAACTTTTATACCAAAGGCAAGGTCCTCCAGCTGTGCTTTTGAGAGAAAGTGGCTGCTGAGCTTTGTACTCAACTCAATAGTGTCTGTGTGTGTATTAGGTATCCAGGTCGTAGCCGTATTGGTCTAGAGGAAAAGGCAATGAGGGCTCATGGTAGAGGTGATATCTTTTATTAGACCGACAAGATTTTTCCAAAAAAAATCTTTAATTGTAAGCTTTCAAGCACAAACTCCCTTCATCAGGCATTGAGAAAAGATTGTAAAAGTTCTCCTGGGTAGAAATGAAAGTTCATATTTCATAGGATTTCACAGAGGAGTCAATAGATGGAAAGCTCCTCTGGGCAATTCTTGGCTGGTAAGGAGTCTCTCAGCTCTCTTGTGAGGCTCTGTTATGATGCAAATTACCTTGAACCAAGGCATGACCTCTAGGCTATTCACACAAGGTGGTCATTGCTTGATGCTACTGCTGCTATGTTTTGAAAGAAAAAAATCTAGCCCTACTTAGTTCCTTGGAAGATTGGGAGCAGATCTTTTTAGCAGAGGATTTCAGGGCTTGGATCCCAAACAGACCGAAGAGTCTTCCTATCACAGCCCTGTCTCATGGTAGAGGTGATATCTTTTATTAGACCAACAAGATTTTTACAAGTTCCAGGATAACTTTCACAATCTTTTCTCTGATTACTGATGAAGAGGGGTTGTGTCCAAAGGCTTGGAATTAAAGGCTTTTTTTTTGCAATCTTGTTGGTCTAATAAAAGATATCACCTCTACCATGAGCCCCAAAATATATCTTGGTAAATTAGATGCGTAGGCCAATTTAAGAGCCTAAATTGCAAACAGGAGTCCAACATATCCCCACTCAAACATTCAATTGGTTCTTGATTCTTTTGGTATCTGTGTTTTGGTCTGCACTGGTCCATTGGTGTCCAAGCCTAGGCTTGCAAGCATGTTCTGAAGCTTCCAAACTAGGAAGATGGGCACTGAACTCCCATGTAAAATATATTATAATCCAGATATGAGGCAGACCAGTATCTAAATCCTGAAAGGTCCTAATCCATTAAGCATGACCTGAACAAAAATAGATTCTCTAGATCCCTTATTCTCAAGATCTAAAAGCTCTTTACAAAAAATGAATTACCTCCCTAGTGAACTTTATTTGGCCATGAAATATAGCCACTTCTTGGGGTCAACATATGAGCTGTTAAAAAGTTACTGTGATAATGTATGTTAATTTAAGAACAAGAAATGAGAACTACCTTGTCTGAGCTGAAAATGTAACAGGAATTTAAGTAGGCAGATGATAACCACTAGACTTGGAATTTAGCCATGAATCACCCATGTTTTTTGGAAAAGTGCCATGGAGTTTCTTATGACCACAAGTGGAGAAGAACTGAGCTTTAGATACTTCTAGCAATGAAGTAGATGAAAACACTGAACATTTATAGAGAAAATAGTACTATTTGAGGAACAGTGTTCGCCAAATGAGTTTTTCTGGTTTGTAGGAAATTCCTTTTTCATTTTTTTCAAAGTTTGTTTCAATAGAAACATTTTGCCAGCTCCCTTGAAAACTGTTATGTGGATCTTTACCATTTTTATATGTAATTTAGCAATAAAATGTTTACCTGACTCACTTTATTACCCAGCCGTACAAGAGACTAAAACCCCTTATATATGGGGTATATTCTCAGTTCTATTAACTTTGTAATCACACAGATAATTTGCACCTTACAAGAAGCTGTATTTGGTATAGCATGATTTTTATTGCAGAAGTTTGTTAACAGAGGTATGTATGGCACTGTCTCAGACATGAAGAACTATCACATAAACCTTCTAAAAACCCTTTTTTTGGAAAATGAAATAGGCTTATTACAAAAGTAAAACTTGTCAAAGAAGAAAACAGTTATACAAAAGCTCATTGGTTAGCACATCTTGGAAAAGTGTATCTAAAACCCATTTCTCTGAGTCATAACACTCCTTTCTGGAATATATTTCCAAATCCAGTACAGCAGAAACAGTTTTAAAAAAACCAGACACTGCATCATCGCTTTCTTCTAGTTCTCCTCCTGTTTTAGAAGAGATAAAGACAGCTCTTGTAAGTAAAATAATGATACAGTCCATCGTGAGAGCTCTTTACTTAGTGAAAGCTACCTCACATGAAGTTCTGGATATGACAGAGTCCAGTTAAACTTATATTAAAAAAACAAAATAGATCAGATCATTGTATCATGTATCATTGTACCATGACAAATGTTTTTTGAGTGGAAAAAACTGCGAAGCTCAATTGCATGGAACACATAAAGAATAAGTTTTAAAAAACGGCAAGGAGCCTCTCTCTCAAAGTTGGGACCACAGAAACAACTCCTAATTCCCTAGTGCTCTTACCTCCACTGGTCTTTTAAAAAATGGAAGGATAGGTTACAAAGTGTAAGTAGCAAAAGTAGGTAATTGGGTCTAGTAATTAATTATAAAATCTTAGGGATTACCTGCTCAGAATTGATTAGGCAGTGTCTCTTCTCATCAACCTCATCAGCAAGAAAACTAGGCAGAAGGCAGGGCCAGTTGGCACATTGGAGACTAACTGGTTCAGAGTAGCAGAAACTTTGTAGGTGACCTCCTACTTCATCAGATACCTGTCACCTGGACTGTTTCATAGTTTCATAGTTTCTAGGGTTGGAAGGGACCTGAGCAGATCATCTAGTCCGACCCCCCGCCATGGCAGGAAATAATACTGGGGTCAAACGACCCCAGCAAGATGTTCATCCAATCTCCTCTTAAAAACCCCCAGGGTGGGAGCCAGGACCACCTCTCTTGGAAGTTGGTTCCAGATCCTAGCTGCCCTGACGGTGAAGTAGAGCTTCCTGATATCCAGCCTAAACCTGTCCTCTGCCAGCTTGTGACCGTTATTCCTGGTCACTCTTGGCAGTGCACAGGGGAACAGTGACTCCCCCAATGCCTGCTGATCCCCCCTGAC
>NW_017728947.1:84677625-84693215 GCF_001723895.1 Crocodylus porosus | reverse complement strand
TGTGAGCTGACCTAAGAATTCCTGGTCAAGCTCTTCTCCCTGGTTGGGAGGTCTGTAGTAGACTCCCACCATTAAGTCCCTTTCCCCTCGACTGCCTTGTACTCTAACCCAAAGCACTTCAGAGTACCCCTCCCCTGACTCCTTGCTAATTGTCAAGGATGTGTATTCCTCCTTAATGTAGAGCACCATGCCCCCACCTCTGTTTCCTATCCTGTCCCTCCTGTACAGCCTATAGCCCTTGACATTCACCACCCAATCATGTGTTGCATCCCACCACGTTTCTGTAATCCCCACTATGTCCCGGCTGGTGTAGGCCATCAGGAGGGTGAGTTCCTCCTGCTTGTTTCCCGTGCTATGAGTGTTTGTGTAGAGGTATTTGAGGCCTCCTGTGGATGTGTGTACTGCCCCCCTAGTCCCAGCATTGCCCTGGCCCCCATTGTTTACCTATTTGCTCATTTCACTCATTGGTCTGGGCTGGGCTATAGTTGTGGGTGCTGTTTGGTCTGGCAGTCTGATGTTTCCTCTGCCCTCATCTTTCTCTTCCCCCGACAAGCGTAGTTTAATCTTTAAGATGCCATCATACTATGCCTTTTGCCTGATTTCAGACTAAAATCACTAATTACTTCTCTCTAACAATATAATTGTCATATACAGGTCAAACCAAAAGTGTATAATTAACCTCTCATGTTGTATTGTATTGGCTCCATTGCGATAATAATCCAATCACATTACCATAATGGCATGATTAAAACATGCAAGAAGGTGTTATACTAGAAGTGAAGTGGTAAGAAAAAACAAATCAAATCCCTCAAGTCCATCAAATTTAGTGGCTCTTCTTCCTAAGATTCTGCTTGGACTTATTTCAAACCATACTGAAATCCTGTAGCAAAATTTGGAGGTCCAAGGAAATGATACTTTCCATATATTCAGTATGACCTAGTTAGCTTGATTAGGATTATTCTTTGATTTTATAACAGAATGCAGAAATAAATATTATATTGATGCACTATATCATCTGTCCTATTATATTTTTGTGGTATTATACTTGTAAATTGAGAACAACATAGAAATAAAAAAAACAAACAAGAATTAATCAAAAGGGAGAAAATTATTCAACATCGTAAGGGTGCTGCTACATGTTACAATTAGCACTGCTAAAGGCAGTTAAAACATGAGAATCCACCTGTTAAGAGAGAAAAATTGTTCCAGTTGCTCTCTGAGCGTCTTGAAGTTATGTCACTTCAGGAGTGGGTTGTCTCTGGGTTGTACTACCCAGCTCATGTTGTGGTAACGTCAATCACAGAGATAAAATGAACAATTTGCATTTCTCCACAGCACTCTATGATTCACAGCTCCCAATTCCCCCACTCCTGCTCTTTGGATGAATTATGCACTCTGGATACTAGTGGTCCTAAGCCAACAACTGCATCCTCAGCCCACATAACACCACCCCAAAAGCTCCTTGACATCCTCATGGTTTACCAGTGTTGTTCAAACATTCCCATGTGAACAGTATAATAGCTGCATGGCTCACTTGGCTGCAAGGTAAGTGAACACGCTGTGCTTAGGAACATGAGGCCCTGGAGGCCGGGGGGGAATGGCAAGCTCGTGCAGATGGCAGCAGCAGTGGCAGGGTGTGGCAGCAGCAAGCTCCTGCAGGCGGACTTAGCGGTATCAACGGGGTGGGGTTGTGTGGGGATCAACCGATGATCAGCAACCACCCACAGGGGGTGCACCTCCAAGCTCAGGGTGTGCACATTCACCCATGTGCACCCCTATGCATCACCAATGCTAAGGAAGAATGCTGTATACCATGTATGCTTTTTATTGGACTATTTGCACTTTGATCAGAGACCTCATTGCAAACTGAGGGCTCTGATTGGCTGTGCTTGTACCATAAAACAGCCAAAAAGCAGGAAAAGAGGGAGGATCCAATTCTAGTCTGGAGAGTGGGGTGGGGGGCAGAGTGCAGCTCCCCCGCCTCTGGAATGGGGAACTGAAATTTGCTCAGGTAGCAGATACCAGGACAAGGGAGAGTCCATGTTGCTCCACAAGGAGCTGATTTCCCCACTGGGTGTGGAGCTGTGCAGTTTAGGACACAGGTGGGGAAGGGAATGGTTAGCAAAACCTGGTAGGCTGGCTGGGAGCTGGGGGACCTGCAGGAGGGAGCCCCGTCTAAGCTAGGAAGACTTGGGGCTGCACGATCCAAGACCTGCTGGTGGGGGAGGGTGGAGAAATCCCCTGTCTGCCGCTGTAGGTGCAGGGAGAGGAGACAGCCCTAGAGGAGGAGTGGGCTGAAGAGGCACAAACCTCATGGGGGTGTGAGGGGACACCTAACTCTATGGAGTTTGCAGATGGTTTATTTCAGTAGAAATAAAAGGAAGCCATTTGCCTGCATCACCGGCTTGGAGGCTTGTCTCATGACGGCCAGTCGACAGAAGGAGTACAGAATCCCTGGAGCAACAGGAGCCTTGTCCCCACCATCTAGTAGTGGATCATAGCAATAATGGTTTTACCATTTATTACAATGGGACTGAATTTTAATTGTAAAGGAAACTGTTATTAAAAGGTTATAACCAGATGAATGTAATTGTTGGAGCTGTGTGACACAGGAGGGACTGCACCCCCCAGCCCGGTGTACTGGAATTGTTTACTTCATGTTGTATTTGTAGATTGTATTCGGTTGTTGGTTTTATTGTTACTTATAGTTATTATAGATATATAGATATAGATATATAGTCTTTTGTTTGCGTAGTCATTTCTTTTCTGTATACAGTTGTATATAATGAAAAAAACAATTTATTGGGCTCTGAGTAAATTCTTGGGTAGTGAAGGCGAGGGACACACCTCTCCACAGAACACCTCAGTCGGCATACCTGCCTGAGGGGGTTCCCTGGGTTATTGGCACCTGGAGGACCTGGAATCTGGCATATTGCCCTGCCTAGTGTGCTGGCATGGGTTACAATAGTGATCATCTACCTTTGTGAACCAAACCAGAGACTGTTCTTCTTGGGCACCTTCAGGCAGGCCTTGACCTGAACTCATGGTGAAGTGCTGGACTTCATTACAATCTGGGGCAAGGACAGTACCTTTTCCACCAATGCCAAGAGCAAGAAGGACAAAATCTACGAGCACATCATGGCTCAGATGCTAGCTCAGGGGCATCAGCAAAACTATGAGGAGCTGTCCCAAATCTTTAAGGAAGACCATGTGGTGTCTTCCTGTATCACTGCACTACACACTCATGGGCCTGGTATGGTGCAATGACAAAAACAAGACAGTGACAACTCTACCTCCCAGCCACCACCTGATATCAAAACAGGCATGGAGGAGCATGAGGATGGACTTGTTTCCCAACCAGGTCATGACCCCCAAGCCTATCTTAAATCCTGAACCAAACCCAGGCCCATGACACATGAGGTGGGGACAGTTCATTGAGCAGGTGGACAAGAACAATCTAGCATCAACTTCTTGCAACCTCTTGTAAGTCTCAGCAACTGTAAGGGAAAGGGTGACTGGTGGTGTGTTTGGGTGCCTGAGAATATGAAGGTGGTCATAGTTTAGGGGTGTCTATAGGCTCTGAGTGTAGTGAAGTGGCTAAGTGTGGCACGGTGAAAAAGACAGTTCCAAGTGGGAAGGGTGAAAAAGATTTAGAGCTTTTTTGAACAAAGACAACAGTTTTTCTATTAAAAATATCAAGGAAAAAAAGTCAAGAAAGAATTTCAGTTCCATATCACTATATTTTATTATTATTTATGTTTAAGATTAATATGCCACAATAGGAACATTAAAGTAATGAAATTAATTAGCTATCTTAGATATAAAACATGGATATCCTTCTTATTGCTCACAGATTTGGGGCAGGGTTAAGAGGTATGCTGGTTCTTGCACTTGCCTCTGAAAACTTTGGAAGTGTGCAAACCCTGCTTGTTATCATCATAGGTGGCTTGAGGATTTTGGAAAAGTTGTCAGGACAGAAGCACAGGACCTGTGCTGCAGGGATAGCTGCATCCTGTCTCCCAGACTTTTCTCCTCCCTTCCACACTGGCGTGGGCAGACCATACCACAGGAGCAGCAACAGGGGACTTTTTAGTTCCTCAAGAAGGTAAAAATCTTCCTTCACCCTCCCTTTTCCTCCATGCACAGCTACACATTCCTTTTCCTCCTCTCTCATTCTCCCTCTCCCATGCCTCCCACTGCTGTTGCTGTCCCCAGCTGAGCCAGGGGCAAGGTGGGGGGCTCCAGAGCTGCTCCTGCTCTGCTACAATCAGGCTGCATGTGGAGTCAGACCTGGCTAAGGACAGCACCAGCAGTAGCAGCAGCAGAAGCAGGTGGGTTCCCTGACCCTTTGCCTCCTCCCGGGCTGGCAGGGAACACCAATGAGACTATGCAGGGAGAAGGGACACACCTGCTGCTGCTGCTTTCCATGTCTGGGTCCTGCTCTATGCAGACTATGGCTGAAGCAGTCAGGAAAATCTCTGGTGCTCTGATCCCTCTGCCAACCCTTGGGACAGTTGGATGTAACATAGCGATGGGCAGGGGAGATGGGTGGGGGGAAAGGCACCACTGTGTATGAATTGGAAGAGAGGTAAGTAATTCTTACTTGCTTCAGGGATTTTCAAAAAAGATCTGTATGTGCTGCTCCCACAGTGTGGTTGAAAGAGGGGTGAGTCTGTGCCACTCCACCCCACTGGATATCATGTTTAGAATGGCACAACGTGTTTCTTCCCAATGACAGGTTAACCTACAGATCAGAGATAATAGGAGTGTCATAGCAACACTGTAGCAAAAAGATCAGGGACAGCTGCTTCTGTTTTCCTTCCTCAGTCCTATAACATTACTCTTTAGGGAGAGTAAAAGTGTGGCCTTTAGTATGATCTTGCCAATACACAGTACTGAGCTAATGTGCCTCAACTCTGTTTATTACAGGAAACATGTAGCTTCCTAAATGTATCCATGATCATTGAAACCACAACTTGTATTAATGTGTGATTTCCTTCCATGATAAAGTGACAGGTTTTGTGGAGGGTGAGGAAAGCAGTAGATATGATACATTTGACTTTAGCAAGGCTTTTGATATTGTATCTTATGACAATCTCATAATTAAAGAAATACAATCCAGATGAAGTTATTGTAAAGTGGGTGCATAACTGGTCATATCATTGCACGCAAAAGGTGGTCATCAGTGATTGAAAAGCTAACTGGACAGGGATCTGTTTTGAGTCTGCTACTGTTTAATACCTTCATTAGCCACCTGGAAGGTAGAATGGACTGAAACCTAAATAAATTTACAGATGGAGGCTGGGGAGGCAGAGAGAAAAAGACACTTGGGAAGACAGGGGTCAAATCCAAAAGGACCTTTATACATTAGAAAAATGTTCTGAAATCAACTGGGAAAAACATCAGTGAGGGCAAATGCAAAGTCCTGTATGGGGAATGGAACAATCAAATATAAACTGAGAAATAACTGCATAGGATACAGTACTACAGACAAGGATCTGAGAGGTATAATGACTGGTATGCTTTTGTTGCAAAAAAAAAAAAGAAAGAAAAAAAGAAAGAAAAAAAAGTCAAGAACATATTGAGATGTATTAACAGGAGTTGCTGCCAATTCATGGGAACTGATTCTTTCAGTACTGGTTAGGCCTCATCTGGAGTGTCCATCACTGGAGTCTTCCCTTTAACAAAGATGTGAACAAATTCAAAAGAGTCCAGAGGAGAGCAATAACAATTATTAAAGAATTTAAAAAATGACAAATAAGGAAAGGCTGGAACTAATCAGTCTGGAGAAGAGGAGATTGTGGGGGAATTTAATAACAGTGTTCAAATATAGAAACATGTTTTATAAAGAGGCTGACAATTTTCTGTGGCCACTGTGGATAGAAAAAGAAGTAATGGTTTTAACTGCCACAGGGGAAATTTAGACTTAATATTAGGAAATACCCTCCAACTATGAGATTGGTTAAACACTGGACCAGATCACCTAAGAAAGTTGTGGAGTCTACATCATGGGTAAAATTCAAGAGCAGATTAGACAAACACTTGGATGAGATGAGTTAGGGATGATTTTGCCTAGAGCACGAATTAAACTAAATGACCCCCTGGGGTACCTTCAAGCCCCATTTTTCTATGATTTCATAAAAAACAAAATCATCCTAAAACTAAATGATTTAACAAGAAAAGTGCTGCTGCAGTTGGTAAAAGGGAAACTTAAAACCACAGGAAGCACCACAAAAGATCCTTTGAACAAGTTAACAATTAATCTGGCAAAAAAACCAGAAATCTGTTATTTATTAGAGGAAATACTACCTGGGAGATAATGCAATGATAAGAATAATTTAAATGGTTTCAGCAGATAGTTTAAATACAACCTAACATGTTTCTGGCTGCTAGAAATCAATACAATGCATTGCAGTCATTCTTTTCATTTTCAGATTATTACTTCCCCCCTTGAATTTTCTAATTAAATTTTATATAGTTTATTAAATGCAAGAACAACATTTCAGCCCTGTGGAAAATGTTAATAGCTGGCACAAGGTCTAGCTGACTCCAGCAACCAGATTTTTTTTTCTCACTAGTGCCTACGCAACCACTGGTTTGTGGGTTTTGTTATATGCTTTTGTATTGGTCTCTGTACAGTTTATCAGAATGATCATCTCTGCTCACTAAGCCAATTTATGATTACTAAATCACTTTGACAAAGAGAACAAAGCCTCCTTATCTCAGACTTTTCCAGACTCTGCATATTTTACCATCCTTTCATTAGAGATCAGGAGTTCCAGCTGGGATGCCAGTCACAATCCAGAGTGACAAGACTCAGAAGGCTCCCTTTTTAACCAGCATCTTCTGTACTGTATAGACCATTGATCTCACCCTTGACTATTAGAATACTGTGTTTTAACAGACCAAATTAATCCTCTATCTAGAACATTGGACTGTTAGTTTAATCACTAGTGCTTTCATTTTAGCTTCTCCTTTTGCAGTAGTTGGAGCTGGGATAGCTTATGACCTATTTCATCAAAGAATTACATACCATTTACCTGGGTTATATGCAGGAAATTTACAGCTAAGAAGTAATACTGACAGGCCACTTATCCAAAAAGATATCCTTCCTAATCCTTGTTAAACACCAAGCAAATCAGACCTTCTCAAAGAGGCAGGTATTTAAACAATTGACAAGATTATCTGAAGATGACTGTGTGTGTTGATTTAAAGATTATTAACAGTTTCCACTCATTTTAAAATATAATATTCAGAACTGAGTTCCTCCTTATTGACACACCAGCAGTATATGGCCCAGTCCTGAAAATGCTTCCTCGCATCAAATATCATTTATATCTGCAAAATCTCTAATAAATCTTAGTGAAATTGCTTAGGATGCTGAAGGTTTAACACATCAAAGCTTAGTATTTGGTTTCATCTTTCTGTTTCTCTATCAGAAACAACTGATAACATGGAATCATTTGCCAGAAAATGCCTCCAAGTGCAGAAAGCTCAGGGGATGGTAAACTCCTTGGAAAACACCTTCCAAATATTTCTTTCATCATTTTATGAGAGTCCACATTTGCACCTTTCATAGGACAGGCAATATAACACTTTCTCAAAGTCCTGATAAATTCATAATTGAATTTCCATCCAGAGCATCCATTATGGGCTCCTTCATCCCCTGCACTCTATGTCTTGGTAGGCCAAGATAATACAAAAAGCACCACACTACTGTGAACTCTTATACAATACTTGGAGACAATCTGGCCTTTACTCAGGACTCCAGATATGGTCTTGTTTGATGCTGAGTCTTAGAAAAGGTAATTTAAATAATGCTGCGAAAAGTCTCTCTGAGATACCCAGAACAGAGAAATACAATCGACTTGATCTTAATTAGCTATTGGCTGTACCCAAAGGAGGTATGCTAATCCCATATCTTTTAGGAAACAACGTGGCAGTATTCAAGTTTCTCAGTTCAAATTCCTTCACCACCTGTGATTGTTCCTGGTGGAAGCTAATCAGTAACATAGCAGATTATGAAAAATCAAATGATATTTGACATTGACATGATAACCAGGAAATTAACACTGCTCTGTGCTATATCAGAAAGATAATGAGCAATGTACTCTTTTTTGGGTTTCAAGTAATAGCTCACTTATATCTGCTTTGTTTTACAAAATCTACTCCATTTACTTCTGTTTGAATGTTGATTGCAATTTTACTGACAGATGTCCAGGTAAGATATCTAGAGAACAATAATGTGCTGAAGTCCAGCTTCTGCCTCTGAAAAAATAGATGCTGACACCACTAGATATACTTAATGGCTGACTTTAAGAGCTAGGAGTCTGTTAAAAGTTCACATAGCAGATACAGTATTGGATTTACTAGAGAGCTGTTGAGTGCCTGACAGAGCAGCACATTTACTGCCAAAGCAGAACAGGTCAGCTAAACATTATAAATGCCTTCATTATAACTTACTAAGGGACAGATAGCAATGGCATGGTCCATGTGGGAGAGAAACAGTGGTAATCAAACATGGATGAAAAAGGCACTTTTTACTAGTGATGCCACCTAAGAATACTGGATCAATTGGAGATTCTGAACGGAGTATTGATCTTGTTGAGAAACCATGAATAAAGTCAGTAATTGAATAGAAATCTGACACTCTCTCGAGATGCTTTATGACATACAGGAAGGGGATGATTGAGAAATATTGGCTGGGAGACAGTTCCAAGCACAAAGGGTGCCATGAGATTGCCATGAAATTTAAAAGCTGTATTCTACCTAAAAGATGGCTCAGCTTATGCAGTTGCTCACCTCTCAAAAAATTAATCTTTTAGAAGAGTAAGCCTATTCCACCTGCACATAGCCCACCCATTCCCTCACTGAGCCATCTAAAGCACTGCTTGAACATATACACTAAGCAAAAAGTCACCTACAGGCAACAGGGATGCTAGGCAGAAAGAAATCTATAATTCTCATCCCTCAGGCATCTGACTCAGGAGTTCATATATGCAACTCCATCATCATCGACCTGTGTCACCTGGAGAAGAGGCACTTATTTAAACCATCACAAGGAAGAGTAGAAGCTACCCAATTTTTCCCCATTAACCAATGAGCTGGGGCCTTGCCCAGGAAATAGAAGATGTGTGTATGAGGTCCCACAGCGATGGAGGTTCTGGGACTTGCTGCCACTACCCTTTATTGTTACCAGATTTGCTGTCACTTTGGGGTGTGATTATTTATTAGGGGTACATTTCTGGGGTCTCTGTAATTCTATTCATGTGCTGCTTGTGTTACTCATGTTTCTATATGAAGCTGTATCTCTTCCTTCTGCAAGTCCTCACCCCCAATGGAGCTATCTTGCAGGACTCAGTTTCAATGGGGCTGGGTTTCTACAACCGTCAGATCAAACAAATATATACACATACGCACACAGATTAACAGGACATGCCTGAGCCAGGCCAGGTTATTTAGCATTGACAGGCTAACAGCTTCATATGCCTTGAACTCAGTTCACCAGGGCAACAATAAAATGCAGTCAGACACAAGCACATGAGTTAACAGAGCGCATATGGGTCAGGTTGGACTATTCAGCATCGACAGGCTGACACCCTCATATGCCTTGAACTCAGTTCATCCCTTATTTCAGCAGGACAACAATAAATGCAGTTAGACACACATACACACACACTAACTAACGTCTGAGCAGGCTGGGTCTGATCAGCACTTTCACTTGATACCTTCATGCACCTCAAAACTCAGCATGTCCCAATCTCGTCACAATGGTCCTAGTAGTAGCTCGCTTGATGATCAGACCTGACTGTAGTATTGGGTATTACAGGGATCTTTGGCTTAGGTAAAAGAAGCATTGCTGCACAGCAAAGGAGGTCAAGGGGAAGGAAAAGTAAGTGAGGTTCAGAGAGAAAGTATAGCAACCAGTTTGATCATAAGAGTTATTTATTGCCAGGTATATGAACTTATGATGATACCAGTACTACTAGCCTTACAAGAGAGACAAATAAAATAGTTACAATATTACATAGTTTCAATTAGGTATTTGGGGAAGTCGAGTTCAAATGTAATTAGCAAAAGTCAGGTTTGGAAAGCTGTGCCTGACAAAAGAGAATAAAAGTCAGGTTCCTGGAATCAGAGAGGGAGGGAGAGCGAGAGAGAGAGTTGGGGTCTCACCACTCAGCGAAGCTTGGACCAGTCGAGGTTCCCAGGTGTTTGCTGGAGCTGGCAGATGGGCAGAGTCCTGAGCATGATCAATGGAGGGATTCCAGGCAGAAAAGGAGTGGAACTGGTGCATCTTTTGGATCAAAAGAACCAGGACAGAAACTTGAGCTTGGGTAGGGGTTTTTGTAGAGAACTAACCATGGCCCAAGGGAGAACATTAGGTTTGTTTATGGGTAAACAATGGCTCATATGCTGCACAATAGGAACTGATCACTCCTGACTGTGGGTGGCATCACTCTGAGGGAGCTCACAATACAGACAGGCAGATTCAGTGTTTTGGATACCAATAGAGGAGTCATTACTAGAATTGGTCTGATAAATGCTGAACTGGGTGTGTGTAGATGTGGGTTGATTAGCATTTGGAGCAAGGATTCCCATCATGCAGTGCTCCCCTGCTTTTCTGATCCCAGAATTCAGTGCAGTCCTTGCCTTGGAATCTCTGTTCTCCATTCTGAATGCTAATGAAGGTGCATGCCTGTCCCATCTCCCATTTGAATGAGTTGTCATCCAGTTCCATCTCTGATTCAAGTGAGACCGGGAGAGTTCCTTCACTCTTATCACCCTTGTCTGCAGGGCTTTAGATGCATCCCCCACTACATCTTCATTGTCTTTTGTAAGTCCTTCCTCTAATCAGTTCTTGTTCATTGGGAGAGGCGAGGGGAAGGTGAGTCCCTGGTGAGTCAGACAGGCTGCGTACTGTGCCAGGCTTCCCCAAGAACACAGAGCTGAATGGTAACATTATGCATTTTGTTTTAAATGTGTGAGCAGAATTCAGGATCCCCTCCCATTGGGGACCGGATCCTCTTCACTGGTCAGAAGTCATGCTCTCTCAATTTGTTCTCCTTCTAGCCCCATGTCTCTCACATTCCATTCCACCTAATGGCTTAATTTCAACAGGAGGAGCAGAGGGTACAGTCTGCTCTCTGTAGTGCATAGCCTGGTGGTTAAGGTACTTACTCGGCAATTGACAAATGTAGGTTCAAATGTACTCTAGCAGATCTAGTACCCAGATCTCCCAGTTCCTGGGCAAGTGTCATACCCACTAAACTACTGACCAGGATTACCAACCCCAGACTTTTTAGTTTCACTGACAGATAATCTGCACTTTTTATTGACAATAAAACTTTTTAACTAACATGCATTTTTAATAATATATGTTTACATAATGTAACTGTAACTCATAAATGTAAATGTCTACTCTGGCACAGATTCTCAAAGAAGCCTATCTATGAACCAGCAGTATTATAGGTGGCTGACAGAAGGCAGCAGGAGCACATGGCTCAGGGCAGGGGAGTGGTCTACAAAGCCCTGAGAGAATGTCCTTGCAGGGTACAGTTTTTCTATTTAGACATGAGGTGGTCCTGCTCTGTTCTGTCTGCTCCTTATCTCTTTCTATCTACACAGCTTGATAAAACTCCAACTGCTTGGTGTTTTTACAGATGACTCAAGTGGACTTTATGGACATGTTTTTTATCTTATCTATGGACAGCCCATAAATGTACAGACAGTTGACAACCCTGCTACTGACTCATCCTTTTCCTTGATCCCTTTGTCAATTTAGGCACTTAAGACTAAACTGACAATATAAAATTAATCATATTAATGTTTTTTTTCAGGGATATAGACATGATGAAATGAAATTGTACTTAAAGACCTAGGCAACTAAAATTGCTGAAATGCCATTTCATAGATTTTATAGATCTTTGGGCTGGAAGGGACCCCAGAAGATGGAGTCCAGCCCCCTGACCCAGGGGCAGGAAGTCAGCAGGGGTCATAGGATCCCAGCAAGATAAACATCCAAATGTCTCTTGAAGGTGTTTAAAGTAGGTGCTTGAACCACCTCCAGCAGCAGTCTATTCCAAACCTTGGGAGCTCGGACAGTAAAGAAGTTCTTCCTTACATCCAGCAGGAAATGGTCATGGAGGAGTTTGTGACCGTTCGATCTTGTCATCCCTTGGGGTGCTCTGGTGAACATATGTTTCCCCAGATCCTGGTAAGCACCCTGATAAACTTATAGGTGGCCACCAGATCACCACTGAGCCTGCGTTTTTCCAGGCTGAAGAGTCCCATGGCTCTCAGCCTTTCATCATAAGGTCTGTTTTCCTGACCTCTGATCATGTACGTGGCTCTTTCAATCTCCACATCCATTTTGAATTGTGGAACCCAAAACTGGATGCAGTACTCCAGCTGTGGCCTCACCAAGGCTGAGTACAGTGGGAGAATGACATCCTGGGGGCTAAGGGGGTCCCTCCCCCCCACCGAAGGAGGGGACAGGTAAGTGCCTGGGGGGCTTGGCCAAGTAGGAGCCGGGGGAGCGTGACCCTCCTCGGCTACACTCAGCCACCTGCCAGCTGGCTATGTCCTTCCCACCACTGGGCCCCTGCTTACCCGCGGGAAGGCCAGAGCTCATCAGGAGTCCTGGGGTCTCTCCTGGGGGTCCCTGGGCTCACAGGAGCACAGTGGGCTTTTACCCCCATGTCTCGCACTGGAGCTGGAACCCTACATTTAGATGCCTAATAAATGGAAGAGCACCTGTTTTAGAGTATTGAACGAGGAGAGTAGTTTTATTAGGCCATGAAAGAATAGGCAAAATAACAGGATGACACTAAAATCATGTTGGAGCTACAGAACAAACTGAAGGCAAGAAGAAAACTACAGCTCTTCAGTATGGAATTCCTGACTGTGTTGAGAAATTACACTTATATGAGAAAAGGTACATAAAGCAAGCCGAAAGAGCATGGAAGTTTGCCCAGGTTTGTCAGAAGAAAACATATGGGCAGCTAAGACTAACCCTTTCCTAAAGAACTGGACATTTATTTTATAATCCAAATTAAAAGAGGTCACTAAATTGTTTCATTGGAAAAGAGAACAATGTGTCACTGCCTGCTCTATTTAAAAATGTGAAAAGAGAAACATGAATTGGATGCGGCATTATAATATAATTTAGGAAAGATTACAGAGTGTACAAGGAAGTTAGAACTTATTAGTCATTGCTTCTTCACTCTGCAGCTAATGACTTTTCTCATTACAGACATCAGCATGATTATATTAATACCACAACAGTGTTTAGTGTCCTGGCCAGTTTCATTCTATGTGGACATAACCAGTGAACAAGGAAGCAAAGTAAAGTCACTTTACATAATCCTATGTGGCTTTTGTATTCAACATTTATCCTTTGATTTCTTAAAGTTTAAAGATGCTGTTTATAAATACTGTATGATTCCTTAAGCATGTTTTCATCAAATCAAAACTGGAATTTGTTTTATGGATATGTATTAGTTGTGCATCCTTCCTTTTCAAGAGCTGTTTCTGTCATTCCCATCTTCATCATTTTTTGCCTTCATGTCATCTGTTTCAGGAAGAGTCACAATCAGGTTTGGTAAATGAGCTCTCTTTAGTGCACTGCAAACATTTAAAAAGAAAGTCACTTATTTGACGATACCCCAAAAGATTTCTCTCCAGGAGCTGACATGTGACATGTGCTAAGGAGAGTAAAAAACAAACGTACAACAAAATATGCACTGTATGATTTTGGAAGTCTTCCAAGGGAATTCATGAAGGGATTTTCATTTCAGTTGTTTGCTGTCAGATAAATATTTCATTTATTCCTGCACAGAGTATCAGTTAGCAGATTGTCAAAAAGAAATATATAGTAAAGGAATCAATCACATGTTCAACAGCATGGGCTGAAGCAGAAAAGATTTTTGTTTTTGTTTTTAAAACTCAGAATACTTAGCATCTTCTTTTACTGTGCATGGAAGCATGCTGAATCTTGGTGTTTACTGCTCCAGTACACAGCCTCTACTTTGTCTTTATTGTTTTTATTTAATAGCTGTACTTCTGTAGCACCCCAAAATCCCACAGGAAGACTCCACTATGATAAGCAGAAAAAAAAATACCTTTTAAAAGCGTGTACAGAATATGGTCCTGATATATATATTTTTAAAACCTACTATGAAAGAATAAATAACACAGCAGGCTCAATGTTCAGTGATGGGTCTATAATAGCCTTCTTTAGATTTATATGCTTCCATGTTATAGTTGCGTGTGTAAAACGAGGCGTTTCCATACACACGGGAATCTGCATATAAAATACCATATTTTCTGTAATCTAAAACACGCCCCCACAATCACCATGGGGTGGGGGGAAAAGGTCACTTGCCCTCTGAAGTTTCTGCCCCACCTCCCAACTCCCATTCCCCCCTTACTATCAAGTGCACCTTGGCTGTGACTCAGACTGGATTCCCTTCTGGGCACAGAGCAGACAGAAACTCTGTCCCCTGCCCAGCCAATCAGCAGTGCTGCTGCTGCTACCTGACCCAGCAAGAGCTGAGTTCCATATGCTGTACGCTGGGGAGGGAACAGAGCCCAAGCAGGTTTTGATAGTAAAGGGGGTAGGGGAGGAGAAGAAGACACAAAGGGTGTGGGAAGAAGGGGCAGAGGCTGTGGGGAGCTATGGGTAAGGGGTACAGGTGGTTGGGGGACAAGAAGGCTGCAATATTTTTTGGGGGGGCAGAGGTAAAGCAGGCTGCCTGACCCCTCCTAGCCACTACTTTTCCTGCTGTAGCAGTGGTGGGGGACTAATTCAAAACAACCACCCAGTACTTAGATATATGCCTGGAAAATTATAACAAGTTTATAACATTTCCACATACAGTTTCATAGTTTCTAGGGTGGGAAGGGACCTGAGCAGATCATCTAGTCCGACCCCCTGCCATGGCAGGAAAGAATACTGGGGTCAAACGGCCCCAGCAAGATGTGCATCTAACCTCCTCTTAAATACCCCCAGGGTAGGAGCCTGCACTGCTTCTTTTGGAAGCTGGTTCCAGACCCTAGCCGCCCTGACCATGAAGTAGCGCCTCCTGATATCTAACCTAAACCTACCCTCTGCCAGTGTGTGACCGTTATTCCTGGTCACTCCTGGCGGTGCTTGGGGGAAGAGTGACTCCCCACAATGCCTGCTGATCCCTCCTGACTAGTTTATAACAGCCCACAAGATCCTCCCTCAGCCTTTTCTTTTGGAGGCTGAACAGGTTCAGGTCCTGTAGCCTCTCCTCATAGGGCCTGCCCTGTTGTCCCCTGATCAGACGAGTGGCTCTCCTCTGGACCCTCTCCATGCTGTCGACATCCCTCTTGAAGTGCGGCGCCCAGAACTGGACGTAATACTCCAGCTGCGGCCTGACCAGTGTCGCATAGAGCGGGAGGATCACCTCTTTGGACCTGCTCAAGATGCATCTGTGGATGCATGACAAGGTGTGGTTGGCCTTCCTAACTGCCTCCTCACACTGCCGGCCCATGTTCATCTTGGAGTCAGTGATGACCCCAAGATCCTTTTCCGCCTCCGTGCTGACAAGAGGGGAGTTCCC
>NW_017728947.1:84667599-84677223 GCF_001723895.1 Crocodylus porosus | reverse complement strand
AGGTAAGACTAACCAGCCTATAGTTTCCCAGGTCCTCCTTCCTGCCTCTTTTGAAGATGGGGACCACGTTGGCCCTCTTCCGGTCCTAGAATCTAATTATTGGGGGTCATCTTAAATTCAGAGTCATCTTAGATTCAAGTAAATATGGTAAATATGGTATTGTCTTTGAACAATCATGTGCACATACCCATCTCTATAGTGCCTACCATGTTTACTGCTTAAGTACTGTACTGTAATAATTGTTAGCACTAATTTTACAGGCATTCTAGAACCCCCCCCCCCAAAGTTCCATCATGCTGAATTCTACTCAATGATATAACAAGACATAGTATCTGAACCAATTAATTTAAAATCTAAACAGATGATAGGTCAAGCTTCAGAGAAAGGAAGTAATATTATATCCATTTTACAGATGTGGAACTGAAGCACAGAAGGTGGCTCTGACATACCGTGTCAGAGCAGACTAGATTAGGCAAGTCTGCTACAGCATGCTAATTAGTGTGCTTTAGTGTGCCACCATTCTGAAGCATGGGAACAGTGATACATGAGATAATCTGTGTGGTTTAATTAGAGCAGCTCTGATTCTAATTAAAGTAGCTCCCACCCTCCATCCCCGGAGCATATGTAAAAATGCCCATAGGGATTAATGATTTGATGTAGGTCCCACAAAAGACAGCAGAAGGACATAAGTTAACTTGAGGGGTTATTGAATCAAGCTAAATTTGTTTTTTTTTTCCTGAAAGTCATACAAGAAGTAACAGAGGCAGGAACTGAACCTAGATGTTCTGTCTTATTCACAAGCCCAATTTCTTCTGTGGCATCACTACTTCAAGTTATGCTCTCAGTTACACATAGGCAACTTCACCACAGTGAATGGATTAATATGGATGTCACAGAATTTGGCCCAAGACATTTCATCAAAGTAGTGCATTTATCCTTTGAAACTGAAAGATGACGACCCCTTTCCTCTTTACTCTAAGTGCCCTTCCTGAGGGTCATGTACAAAACAGACTGTGCTTAGACACGTGTTATAAAGTTCCTGGAGAGGCCTCACAAAATTTGCTTCAGTAATAATACAGTGGGGGGGAGGGGGGAAGGTTAGGGAAGGTTTCTTGCTTGCTTGTTATTCCAGAATGATTTTCCACTTTTGCCTATCAGCCATTAAAAGGTGTTTTTATCCCTTTTTTAAAAGAGTTCCAGCAACATACCCCTTTCCATAAAGCACTAATTAAGATCACTTATTCATTATAATAACAACAGCAAACAAAGATGAAAACACATGAAGCAGACAGTCCCTTGGGTGGAATGTCTACGATGTTATAGTTAAAAATAGCTTTCCTCCTCTCCCCTCTTCTCCCTCTCCCTCATTCTCTCTTTGACTCTAAGGGAAAATGTTTCTATATAAATCTAATTTCCAAAAGAAAAGCAATTCTATTGATAATGCAATCTAGACGGTGTGTAGGCTGTTAACAGGATGGTCTGTTGTATTGTAAATCCTAATTCACCAAACCTTTTCCTTGAGCTAATAATTAGATTAAAATTATACTACCAAAGGCCTTGTTTTTACCTATTAATATATGAAATCTAATTTTTCTACTTGAAATCCATCAGTTCCAGGACATAGCGCTTATATACCTTTGTGACAGTAAAATTAAAGACATGGAAAATTGCAGCAACTTTACTTCTTACTTCTGGAAAGACTGCTATAATTCATGAAACAGGCAGTTTTGCAATCCATTTATGGTGAGATACATTGCTAATGGATTATTGTTTCGGAGACTAGGAATGGCTAAGAAAAATACTACTCCCTGGTCTCCATTTTATGTGCCAAGAAAGAGAGACAGAAATTTATTCTGAAATAACCAAACTTACTTTTTTTCCCTATCTCCATGCAAGCTACTGGTTTAACCATTTGAAACTAAGTATCATCATTAAGAGGGAGAGTGAAGGGGAATTACAACATATTCAATAGATTATGCTTTAAAGACTCTTGTAGCTCAACAGAAGTATTTTAAGTGATACTTGTACCAGCAGTTTTCACTGCCTATTTTGGGCTTGACCCAGAAGCCACTGAAATTTGTTGAAATCTTTCCTTAATGAAGTTTTTATCAAAGTTTTTATTAAGTTTCAGAAATTAATAGAATCACTATTTTCCACTAGTAAAATATTGCAAGATCTAAAATAGATTCCCAGGTGATTCCAATCTGCTCAAAACACTGAAGATAGTCAATTGTGTGGTAAAGACCTTGACTGAGGTCTTGAGAAAGGTACCTGAAGAGCTATAAAATATTATCACTTACTATTACTATCACATAAGTTACTTACACACATATAAGTGAATGGCGAAATATTTTTTAACTGATTAATTTGAATGAAAAGTACCCCAGGGGTGACTTTTACGATCGGCAAAAATACTTATATTTCATCAATACTTTGGTTAGGCCATTGTGTGGGGACAGAAATGTTATGCCTATTAATATATTTCAGGAATGGGCAAAATATGGCCCTCAGGTTGGATTTGGTCTGCCAGGCACGTCATCTGGCCCGCAGTGTTAGCTTACAAATGGTATTTTAAGGTTTGTTTTGTGGAATTGGCTTATAGGCACATATACATATGGATTAATATGGTTCAAGATGGGCAGCAGGGGATAATTGATTTTTAAAAGCTTGGATCTTACACACAGAGTTTCACACAGCCTTCGAATAAGACAGCCTGTCTAACACAACAAGGCTAACAAGGACACACAGCTTGGGAAAGAGGGGGGCATACACCATACTGTTTCATAACATGAGATAAAGTGCCACCAGCTAACAAGGCCCCAGAGCAAGGGTCTATGTCCTGGTTTTTGGGGAACAGACCAAAGTAGGAGAAGGCCCAGAAAGATCAAATTAGTATGTGTATATGTGGTGAGCTACATGGATGCCTGACAACTACACAGAGAGACCAACCAGTGATAGCCACGGATAAAGTGTCATCAGGAGGGAAGGAGAATACAAAAGTGGAGACTTGAGAATAACAAAGGATCTTTCACCTGGGTCCCTTCTTCTCCCCATTGCTCCTCCTGATCCCTAAGAGGGGTCCCTGTCTCTGTCCCGCAGAAGGGTCCCCTAGGTCTCCATGGACAGCCCACCACATCCACCCCGAGGCACACCAGAAGCCTGTCTCATGCACCCCACTGCGGGGGGTGTGGGCCTCAGCATTCCACATCCAGGCTGCTGACATATGGCACCTGAGAGAGAGCCTCAGTGTGAAGACTGCATCCTGGCCAGATGTACCTTGATGGGAGCCCTAAGATTTGGTAGATATATAGAATTGCTTGATTGCTTGTATTGCTCTTTTTTCTGTTATCCCTGTGGCTCAATAAATGTGCCTATTATTGAATGGAAAGATTATGGTTGGTTTAAGTGTGGGTCCTAAATCCAAAGCCAACATGAGGCACCCTCCTATGAATTGTGCTCTGCCCAGCCCTTCCACCCATGAGGGTGGGGAATGAAGTGCCCATGTATACACTGTCCCCCCACAAACAGACCCTATTGCACTGCTCCTACCCTTTTGGGGTGGAAGGGTCTGGCCTGACCAGCAGCAGTTTCCACATGGGGCTTCTGCTGCAGCTGCCCCATGGTAACCTACTTGGCATCCCCAACACCCAATTCACTTGGAGCAACAAGTAGGGAAGTGGTGGGGTGGGCCCAGGGCTGGGACAAGGCTGGTGGAGTTGCAGCTGGGTTTTAATAGATTCCATAGATTTCATAGATTTCATAGACATTAGGGCTGGAAGGGACCTCGGGAGATCATCGAGTCCAGCATGGAAGCATGGAGCACATGGGGTGGAAGCATGGAGCACATGGGGTGGGAGTATGGAGCTTGGCTGGGCAGGGTGGGGGGATGTGGGGATGCTCCACACCCTCCCTCACACCCTCCGTCATACCTGCTGCCTGCAGAGGCAGCAAGTGGAGTAGCTCATGGCCACTTGGTGCAGGTGCTGGCACCCAGCAGGGGACAGCTCTGGCCACTGCTGCATGCAGGGATCAAGAAGCACAGTCTGTCTGGATGCCTCTATTGCAGGGTCTGTGCACCTGTAGCTCCCGCACTCACACCAGGGAAGCCCTGCACTGGAGCCTGCTGCCTTTTCTGCTTCCTGCTGCATAGGTCCCTGAACTCAGTGGCAGTGGAGGGAGCCCAACCCACTGCTTCCCTGAGGAGTCCAGTGCAGGGCTTCCCTTGGTGCCAGTGTGGAAGCTGCAGGCATGCGATGCAGAGCCCTCACAAGAGGCGGCCTGGCAGGCTGTGCTCCTCGTTCCCCACCCCCACACACAGCACTGGCCGGAGCCACACCCCACTGGACACCAGTACCCTGAGGCCCCACCTACTGCTGCTGCTGGCAGAGGTGGCTGCACACCATGGGGAGACCGTGTGGGGGGTCATCGTACCTCCACCCTCCCTCTCACCCCACAAACCTCACACACCCACACCCTGTCCCCACAACCTCCCTACATAAACACACCCTATGCCCCCTCACACAGCCACACCCCTCACAACCTCTCCCACACACTTCTACACCCCACCATGCACACACACGCATACACTACCATATACACACACCCCACCATACACACCCCAACCCTTCCCCCATACCCTCTTAATATAAAAGAGTGAGACTTAATTTTTCAGTTATTGTACAATCCCTTCTATATTCAGTATACTTACACAGATCAGGACAAATATTTTTTGTAATACATTTAAAATATGTTATAGTAGGTGTTTAACTTCTAGTGTATGATTTGTTTTGTTTTGTTTTTTGGTTCTAAGATGGCAACCTCCCCCTCCCAAAAGGAGTATTTCTGTGGGGCAAGGAGAGGGACTTCTGGTGGCAAAGGTCAGGGGTTAAGGGGTGGGACTTCTTGTCCCAATATGGAAATTGTGGGCAGGGCAATTGTCAAGGGGTGGGGCTACCCATGCAGCTCTATACAGCTCACCAAAACTTGTTAAGCAGCCCTCTAGCTGAAATAATTGTCCACCCTTGGCATATTCCTTACAGAGCTACAGATTGAAAACATACTAGCAAAGGGCTGGTAACAACATATATTCGGTGAAGGCATGCAAATGCAAACAAATACATATTATTTCAATATGTCCATAACAATATGGCAGACAGAAATATCATTGACTCTTCCATGACAACAAGAAATGTAGGCTATTTTCCATTCAAAAGGTAATGCTTTCAGCAGCACTATGCTATATAACAAGATTGAGAGCATCAGTTCAGTAAGAACTGGGAAGGAATACCCTGTCCAGATCTGAAGTTGTCCTAACCCTAATTTAAAGTCTTTCATAGCTCATAGGCTGAAGTGCAGGTAAATATCTGGCATAAGAAAGCTTGCTTTTAATTCTGCAAACTACTGAAGTTCCATTGCTTGCATTTATCTCAGAAGTCCCCCCAAACTCCTCTTGTTGTTTTGTATTACTTCTTATTTTTTGTATGCAGCACATTACTGAGATTTTCTCCATTTCCAAAGGTATCCAATCAGATTGTAGAAAACTAGTAATAACACAAGGAAAGCTAAAAGTCAGATGACCGAAAGGCCCATAAATCAGGGCTCTGTGTGTGCAGTAATAACAACAATTGCATCTGACTCAGTGAAGCAGAAAGGGAACAATGCACACACTATAATTTGAAACGAGTAAAACACTCCCCATATAACCTTTGCAGAATAGCTTGGTTTTCAACAAGCTTGTTTAAAGAGGCCACACTGCAAGTTTCAGGCAGCTGAAGACCCTCACTAGTTTATTATAATACAAGCTAGTAATCATAAACGTGACCAAACATGCCCAGTTAGATAAGAATAGTATTTTGCTAGGTTCTATTCCAACACACAATCCCAGATAGTCCCTGACTAGGCAGTGTACCTTCTCTCTCTATATATAAACTTATCTCAGTCATACGTCATTGATATCCAAGACATGCAATGTCGGAATGATTTGATAGCGACAGGAGCATAAAGACAGGCCAGGGAGAGAAAACAGAGCCACAGAGGCACTGCTCCCTTAGCTGTTGGTTCCATTGTTTAGAGAGAAGAGGCAAGCTGAAAAATGTATTTATGTATGTGGCTATGTTATAACAAAATAAGTTCCTGAGCCTTCAAGGAGCTCAGCACAAGTAGATTCCTGAATCTCTGTGGAGCCTCTTTGACTCAGGTGGTTAGGCTATGTACAGCTGCTTGCAGGATCAGAGCCAAAATGAGCAATGAATGAGAACAGGTGGTATGATATTACAGATGGCAGGCAAGAGAAGGAGCAGGACTTTTAAAAATGATGCTAACTACTTAACTAGAAAATACTAGAAAATTCTCTAGCTGCAGTTAATTCTAGGGGCATGCTAGCAGCAGTATCTTTAGCATCAAGGGGCAAGCTAGCAGCATCAAGACTTTTTGGTTCTGGAAAACAAATCTTTAAATCCTATATGCAGATACACACATGCACTGCAATGTTATTTGTGCCTATGATTTAGACATAAAGGTCTATCTTTTGAATATTGTGTATTTCAGGGGGGCGGAGGGAGGGGCTAGGACTGTCTGTACTCAGATGTCCTCCTGTTTTATCTGGTGTTGTCAGATTCATAGTGATTTTGAAGAGCTTGTATTTGGCATTTTTGGGCTTGTTACTTGTTACACTGTGAGCCATGCAAATGTTGATCGGCTTTGTGCTAGCGTACAGTCATATCTTCAACTTGAGTGACACATCTGTGGGGAGTGGCCCCACCTGACCGGAACAGGAGCTAGTTCATGCAAATTGAGATAATCCTGCCCTAGAGGTGTTGCTGTCCGGACAATCCAGGAGTTAAGAGCTCCAGGAGCTGCCCAGAATTCATGTGCAGCAAGGCCCTTTGCTATTGCTGCCTGCCTTCTGCCACTGCCGGGGATTTGCTATAAAAGGGCCCAAACGTATCCTAGAACTTCCCTGGATAACAATCTCTTGTTTGTGTGTATAATCCAGAACCCAACACTATGCATCACAGAACTTTCCTTGGTGGTGACGTACCATGTGCGCAATACAGCCAATTCTTTATAATATTTTCATGAGAATGAACCACCACACACACATCTTTATAACTGTTGTTTTCCAGCTCTCCATATCATAGTCAATTTGTATAAAGCGTGTAACTTCCTATCCCTGTGACACATATCATATATCAAGTAGCAGGTGGAAAGCAAACACGATGAGCTACTACGTAGGAATTCATTTAACATTTAAAATCAAGCATTAGTTTTAGAAAACTCAAAGATCTGTCCAAGCTTAGGTGACACACTGAGCTATCACAGTTAAACACACCCACAATTCTCTAACCAATGAAATGATGTGACATCTGGTCTGCTTTGAGACCCAGGCCAGACACTGCCTCCCTGCTGGGTAAAATGGAGACAGTCCTGAGCCTTGAAAGCCAAAGCTTGAAATCTTGTCTCTGGAACAGCAGTGAGATGCCTAAACCACCTTACCACCACACTGTTCCCTTCCTTGGGCACAGAGTGAATACATGAGCAATTATAAATATAGTTAGTATGTTTAAGGGTGATAACAGCAAAATAGAGACCAGCATCAGAGAGCATCCAATAACCCAGTTACCAAATCCCTGCTGGTACTGTTGTTGCTCCTGCACTCTCCTTTGTGGGTAATGATCCCCTTAATTCATTGCTCCCAGCCTCTCTAGGAAGGGCTGCTGATACAGAAATTTTATAAAAATGGAAAAGACAGATACCAGGACTTGGGGGTTTCCTATGTGAAACTAGGTTGGCCAGAAAAATAAAGGATGAAATACTCTTCAAAAAGTAACGCAGGATAGAAACTAACAGCCCAGGTGGCCAAGAGACCAATTAACAAACACTGTTTTTGAGTACTGAACTCCCCATTTCCTTCTGCTGAGGGTGAAAAACAGACAGCGGCTTCATCCTAGGATAGTTTTTTACCATAGTATCTAGGAAACCCAGCCAAGAATAAAAATCCCACAGTGCTAGTTGCTGAATAAAAATCCCACAGTGCTAGTTGCTGAATAGACAAGTCTGTTCCACAGAGAACTCACATTGAGCCTGACAGACACAACACAATGGGTGGGTTGAAACAGACAAACGGAGGGGACAGAAGATAGGATGAAACAGCCATACTGGGAATACAGAAAATACACCTTGTCTCTTGCCTAAGCTATATCTTCAGCACCTTGATCTGCTTTTGGAGGGAGATCAGAGGAGACTAAAAGGAATCAAACCCCAGGAGAGAATAGTATCATGCATCTCACCTACTTCTGGCAGGCACTTAAGCTATCTATTTACACACTTTGGCAATGTCTGTATATGATATCATGCCAGGATTCTCTGGCTCTCAACCGAATGTTCAGGCTCAGAGCAGCAAATTTTTAAAACTGATGCTAGTGGGGCAAAGGTCTCAGGCTGGAGAGATGCATGGGCCCTGGCGGTTCTTTTTTCTTTTCAGCAGCAGATCTAAGGGCCAGTGATGACTGGATGCAGACAGGCTGTTGCCAGTGTGCCAGGAGCCAATGCAATGTTCAGCATTCAGTGTTCAAGTCTAGGATCAACAGCACTTCACTGAGCTCTCTGCTGTGCTCCTCCCACCTCCGCACCTTGGGGCAAGATGGAGGAGTTCTCTACTTTCCCAGTTTCCTAGAAGAGAAGGTGAAGAGGGAAGAGAGCAGTCTACCTTCCTAGATTCCTACATCTGTCTTTTCATGGGGAGATGTTTCTCTCCATATACGTTTGACTTTTCCAGGATCCTTGAATGGATGGCACAGAAATTGCCTTGAGTGTTTCCTTCCTAACATTGCTCCTTGAAGCAGCTGCAGCCTTTCATAGCATCTGATAGTGCTGTAGCAGATCGTCCACCCTCTGCAACGATGTCCCTGGTCCTGCAAACAGGAAGAAAGCACAGTTTGGACCAGTGCCAACCACTGACATGGGAGTGGAGGCAAGCAGAGAAGGAGAGATAAGTAGTAAAGTCTAAATCTACTTCCAGATCTGAGCTTTTCCAGTCTCAGGGATATTTAGAGCCACAGTTTTGGCTCAGTCTCAACTCTAATATTAATTCATTAGTACTGCCAGTCCCAGCTGCCACCCAGAAGAGAGAGAGTGGCTAAATAATGGAATGAGGGTGACTAAAAAGATAATTAACCAAGCAGTCTGCAACCTTCAAAAAGGTTTGTGTGAAAAGTGGGCAAAACAACAGGGAACTTATCTTGTCTAAATCAGTTCACTAATCCCATTTCCCTAGTGGGAACAGAACAAGATATTTTCATCTTAGCTATGGCTGATACTGCAATAGGTGACTATGTGTGTAGATTTTCTTGCAACAGGATTCACACAAAACTAAGGACAGTGGCACTTAATTACTGCACTCTCTCCTATGATGTTTTAAAATAAAATCGAACAAGCACATTTTACCAGCTACCTAATGGGAGAAAGAGAGAGGGAAATGCTGCGGAGACCTTTCTTGCAAAACATATTAGTGTCTTATTTACATGGTAACATTTCAACTTCTGTACTCCTCAGGTCTGAGACATTCTCATGTAAATAAGAAATGTTTAACAAATTGGAGAGTACAGGCATACCTCGGAGATATTG
>NW_017728947.1:84645353-84667588 GCF_001723895.1 Crocodylus porosus | reverse complement strand
GTACTAGATCAAGCCACCCCAAGGCGGGCAGCAGGTTTCATTGACAGGCACCCAAGACAGGTGCGGGCTAAAGAGTGGTCTGGAGGGTCCCAGTACCAGCAGGGGAGCCCTAGGAACCAGAGGGGCCAGGTAAGCCTCCGGCCACCTGAGCCTTACAGGACACACTTTACGTCAGGGTCATCATTGACAGGATTTTGAAGGGGCCAGGTACGGCTCCAGCCGCCTAAGCCTACCAGGACACACTTAGTTGGACAACCATCATTGGCAGGGATCAGCAGGGGCCAGGTAAGGCTTAGGCCACCTGAGCCCAATTGGACGGTCACCATTGACAGGACTCAGAAGGGGCCAGGTAGGGCTTAGGCCGCCTGAGCCCAGTTGATATAGAGAGCTAATCCAGGTAAGGGGGCCAAGCCCGGGGGGAGGGGCGCCAGAGAAGAGGCGCTGATTGTGGGTTAGGCCCAGGGGCGCCAGAGAAGGGGCGCTGGTTGTGGGTTAGGCCCAGGGGCACCAGAGAAGGGGCACTGGTTACGAGTTAAGCCCAGAGATGCCAGAGAAGGAGCGGGTTAGGCCCAGGGGCGCCAGAGAAGGGGCGCTGGTTGTGGGTTAGGCCCAGGGGCGCCAGAGAAGGGGTGCTGCTAACGGGTTAAGCCCAGAGACGCCAGAGAAGGGGCGCTGGTTGTAGGCCAGCCCAGGGGGCGCTAGTAGGGTGCAGGACCAGACAACGTCCAGGAAGAGTGGCAAGGCTTGGGGCGTGCTATAAGGGGAGGTCGGAGGCACGCACTGCCCATAAGGCTGGGGTGAAAGTACCCCATTTTGGAATGGAGGTAATACCAGCGCGGTGTCATAGGTGCAAGTAGGCAGCCTCCCATACTGAACCTAAGATCAAAGACGTGGTGGGCGAGTTGAGGGTGCTGGATTGCCTAATTGACACGGCAGGGGGACGCTAGCGAGTACACGTCCGCTCGTAGGTTCCCACTCCGTGACAGTAAGGAAAAATGTAATCATTTACTGAAGTTTCAACTCCAGGATTATTGTGTTATTTTAAATGAAAGAGGGCAAACGCGCAGACATAAAACCATGAAATGTTTATAGGCTTAAGAGGAATGCATACAGTGCACCAGGCACTATCTAGAAAGGATAATTACACTGGAGTGGATCATTTGCGATGCATAGGGGGTGCACATGGGTACATGTGCATGTCCTGAGTGTGGCAGTGCATCCCTGAGAAAAGGCACTGCCAACACTACCAGTGGTGCCTGCGGGTGGTCACTACTTGCCACTCCCACCACCAACACCGCTGGCAACGTCTGCAGGCAGTCCGCAATCACCAATGGCTGCTGCCAACACTGCCAGCAGCGTCTGCAAGTTATCATTGACCACTGGTCGGCGCTCACCACCCCACCTTTCTGCTGCTAACAGCACCATGGCCGCCTGCTATGGTCCCCATTTGCCGCTGCCATGCTCCCACCGCCAATGGTGCCATCACTGCCTGCAGGAGCTCGCCGTGCCTCCTCAGCCGCCAGGGGCACGTGGAGTTCATGGAGTGGATTATATAGTCCACTGGACTGGAGTCACACACTCTGGACTAAATTATATAATTTAGTGGACTGAACTCATAATATTACTCTCATTGCTAGAATTACTACTACTAAGAGATAGTTAAACACAAAAGTTAAATGACTGGTTAAAGATCTTAAGATATGGGGTGGCAGTTACAAAGCTTCTAAACTGATATTTGGCATCCCAGACCTTAGGCCATCACTCCAACTACCAGACTCCTTTCTTTCTTTATCTTGTTTTTCCCTAAGTGTATCTCTGACACCAGTAACATTTAAAGTACTATTTCTGCATCCTCAAAATAAAAATGCCAAGGAATGTCATTCCAAAAGATATGATATCTTATCCTTCATCTGTCTCCCCAACATTTTCAAAGTCCAGTGTAGGTGTGGTATCAAAGCAAATCCCCTAAACAGACTCCAGGAAGTACTTGTTTGCCAGTTCCTAATCATCTTCAGGTGATGGAAATGTTTGATTATTTATGATCTCAGTGATGTCCCATTTGAGAGCTCTGGCTTCAGAAAATTATATGGAAGGTATTTTAAGCTTCTCTCATATTTCATACATTCATTCAGCAAGGAGGGGAAAAATAAGTTAAAAATATTAATAAGCGCATTGGGTTGTCATGGGAACCAATTGTCTCAGGTGCTCTGTTCCAATACAACTATTAACCCCTAGTCCATATTTATTATTCAAGAGAAATAATTGACTCAGAAAAAGAAAATTGGTTGTCACAAGAAAGACAAGCCACTGTGCTAAATATGAGTCATTTGCATGCAATGAAAATGAATTAAGGAGGATGAATCCTGTTCAGCTCTAAAATGATTTACATTTGGGTTACTGCTCTGTTTTTCTCAGCTCTCGATGTTACAGGATATTGAAAGTACTGGGGATAGCACAGATGGAAAAAAAAAGAGCACCCTAAAGCTAAAATACACAGTTTTAGATCTCTACTGTGCTATGAAGGTGAAGTCTTCATCTAACAATAAAAGATTGTTCAAAACACGTTAAGTGTCAATAGGAACATCAAGGGCTCTTTCATTACTAGTATCTACCCATATGTACTGAGCCTTTATCATTCCAGGGTGTAATTAGATGGTTGCCACTTTTGACCAGACTGGTGAGCCAAACTTCAGGCCTTGTGAGTCATTTCTGTCAGAAGACAAATTGCTATTGCAGTCATGTGTTTCCTTGGTACAGCAACATTTATTCTCTAAGATTATACATAAAGTGTTACTTCTCTGACCACGGTAGAAATCAAAAATGAGGAATCAACTTCTTTTCACAGTTCCCAGCCTCTTTCTCTTCATCATGTTGCAGCTTTTTTTCTCAGGCTGCTATAAAAGTCCTCAGGGGCATGCTATAGAAGTCCTATTTTCTGCTGCAATTTCTGTGAGGTTCTCTCCTCCCATACGCACAAGACTCACAGCTGTGATTCTATTGATCCTTTATACAGTGTTTTTTTCAAACTCCCTGCATGGCCCAACTCCTACCTCAGTCTTGAGTATGGCCTGTGCTTTGGGTAGCAGTTCCTATTGTTCCAGCTATCTTATTCCATTAAATAGCTCCACTGTCCTTCACTTTATCCAGAAGGAAAGGTACCTCTTCCATCCACAAAACTCAACAAGGTTTTGCCAGACCTCAGCAGAACTACATGTTAGGATTTCATACACTTCCTGCAGTTCCGCAAAATGTAAACAGAAAATGGAAGCTGAGGAAGAAGGTCTGGTGTGAAATGGTGTCTTCTCTCCTTGAACTAGAATTTTTGTAGTATTTAGTCAAAAAGCCTGGACCCTGGTCCTAATTCCTGTTCTGATGAAAGTGTTTTATGGGATTAGAAGCAGGACACAGAACTAACTTCAGGGACAACTCTGAAAACTCTGACCTGGTTATTTAAAAAACTTTTAATTTCTTTACTTTTATTTATCCAGGTGCAAAACAAGTATTATAATTTAAAAATAACAAGCAGAAGTCTTTGTTAATAAACAAGACTCTTAAGTGTTTCAGAGCTTTGGATGAAAGGTGCTGAAAGTGCAAGGATTGCTCAGGGGAAGGTGAAAAAGAACCTGGCATTTTGCTCTCTATTAGCCTAGTCCTCCTTTGCCCTTCCTGGTTAATAATTTAAGTAGATTGGATAACTCTTCATGTAAATTAGCTTTGCTTGAGAGAACAAATAAAATCATACCCCTAAAATACAACCTTCTCTCTTGCTTTTTGTTCTTTAGAAATTATCACTTTTATTACTATTACTTGTACCTTGCTGTGACATGACTTGGAGAATGGTAGACAGATTCAATTATCAGCATGAGAATCAGTGGCACATTGTACAGTATTCTATATAGCATAGCCAGCCACTAACCTTTCTAGCAGCATATGTCCCCTCCAGAAGCTGTTTTGCTCCCTTTCCTATCTGATTTTTCTGGCTGGATATGCTTGCAAATAGGAAAGCTCACCTATAGGTGGCAGCAAATATACACTGCAAGGTCAAGACCAGCCTTTTCAATTACTTTCAATTACCTGTTCATAATAATTTTATCATGGTCAAGGAAGAATACATACAGATTATTATCTAGTGCGTTAAGGGTGGGGAAACAAATATATCGTTGTACTAGCCTGTAATTTTAGCAGCTGAGAGAAGATTTGAAAAAGGACAAGATATCAAAGTATTTGAAACGTAAAGGAGCAAGAATGGGTGGACAACCCTAGATGAAGTTTATGTTGCAGATGAAAATCATTTACTGGTTCACTATTATTAATCTATCATTTGGGAATTAACCTGCATATGTAGTTAAACACCACCTCTTTGCATCTGGAGTCTTCAGAGTTTGAACAGAGTGGCTTTGCTCTTGTCCCTTTCTGTTATGATACATACCATATTTAATGCAAACCTTTTCTTATTCCTGTGCCCAGCAAACTAGTCTAGGATATGTATGATGGGATATATTGTGCATACATCATAAACTAGGTGGGCATGCTTCAAGGGACCAATTAGCCACTGTATTAGGTTTCAATGGCTGAAAGTGATCATTGAATGTTCTATTGCCATGGTCTTATTATCTTCTGGTCCTTCTTAAGAATCATTATTGCATAAAAGAGATTAAATTCAATTTATTGAAAGGTAGGCCATTAAACCCTTGATATGTGCTGCATTGTGTGCATCAGATTTCACAGCTGAAAATGGATTTCTTATGGGAGATAATAGGAGATAATGAAGGTAGAAATAATTATAGAAAACTAGGGTCCAGTGATTATCAGCACCATCAATATTTGCATATTAGGCCCCAAGGAGCAATTCACAGGACATCTGGTTTATTCGTGAGCTTTCATGAGCCAAAAAGAGTTTTGCTTTGCATTAGTCAATGTTTTAAAAGAAAAACCTACATGAAAAAGGGCACACCTTTCCTTTTTCTAGGTTTTCTGCACTCCAGCCAAAACTGATATCAAGTGTCTTGCAGAATGAACATAACCAATGTACTATAAAATTAAGTCAGACAAGTGTAGCATATGGATAAAATGTTTGCCTTTTGCTGAATAGGTGAACTATTATAGCAGTGAACTGAGTTCAAAGATTTGGGAACTCAGGGTTTTTTTTGGTGACTGTGTCTAACATTGTTTATTTTTAAGTTTCCCATTTACTACCTATAAATTAAGAACTCACCAGCTAAACTTCCAGTCCCTCATCCTTTCTTTCCTGATAGTCAACAGCCATCTTTTTCCTAGCCACTTCCTCTTTATCTGCTTTAATGACAATCACAAGGATCTTGAGTTTCTTGGTCTTTGCAGAAATGTTGCTTCTCCTGTACCTACACGTTAGGCATTAGATGTTAGGCATCAGGCATTATTTTTAAAGATAATATTAGACACCTTCCTAAAAGATAGGACTTAGATCCAAGAAAAGCATAAAATGCAGTTGTGCCTACCTTTGTGGTGTTTGGGCCCCAGAGTGGAATTCAGAACTGAGTGAGGCATGGAAATTCCCTCTATGGTGCAAAGAGAGAACCTGGCATCTCAAAAGGAACTCAAAAACAGCCCTCAATAGAAGAAAATGCTGAGACCAGGGCAAAATCTGAAATCCTTTTCCTCAGGTGCTTTATGCAGGGCTGCATAGATGTTCCCTTCTCTGAATCAGAAGCCCCAAACAATCCCTTGCCAGCAGGCAGGCAAGCTCTTTCTTTCAAAAAGCAGGTGGACAGCATTCACTGCAGCAAATATGAGTGTGCAGGTGCTGGCAACTGTGCATATACCAGCCTAGTGGCTATAGCAAGTGTCCAGTAAGTAGGAGGCCCAGGCAATACTAAAATTCACCATGGATAAAATACAGGAGGAGTTCTTGTGACAGAAACTGGAACCCAGGGGCGCATCCAGATGAGTGTGGACATTTGTTTCCCAAGAGACAAGTAGCAGCAGCACAGCAGGACACCTTGTGCTGCTGCTACTTGTTCCTGGGGAATGCCTATGCCACATATGCTCTGGCACATGGCAGGTTACCCTGGGTGGGAGAATCTGGGGCCAGCAAATGTGCTAGCCCCAGCAGCCCTACCTGGGGTCCTGGAGGCCTCAGGGAGGTGCAGCTGCAGCTGGCCAGGCTCTAGTTTTGCAAAGGGTGCACTGCTGCCACATGCATTGCCCCACTTTTTTTGGCGTAGGGATCCCAGGGTCAAAAAAACTCCCCACACAGCAAGGTAGCACGTGGAGAATGCCTGCATGTGTCGTATGTGCCTACATGCTCCTTTAGACATGGCCCAGGACTCTCCCATCTGACTGCTCTAACTGCTAAAGTGTGGTCATGCTCTTTATCTGTCTGTGACTTAATTGATCTTGAGTTCCTTTCTTCACTCTAGCAAAGATTCAATAGGAGAGGGAATGAAGCCCTCCCCATGCCCATCCTGAATAGTTTCATGCTTTATGGATAGGGCACTATTTTGGACAGTGAGAAATGTCAGCTTGAATCCCCCAGGCAGAGAAGGAAATTGAACCCAATCCTCACACTTTCTGTGTGAGTTCTTTAACCACTAGGCCCTTACATAAAAGAAGGAATGCCAGCTTCCCTCTTCCTCCTATGTTTGAAGAAAAAAAACCCAATGGTGGCCTTGCTGAACTTTGTGGGCAAACTGAATCTATCAGTGTGCATCACACATTCTCTGAGGCTGCCAACCATGTTTAGGTACAATGGGTGCATCTACACATGCTAATTAGGTCCAGAATAAAGTGTCACTGTCCACATGTGCACTGGTATTAGGACAAAGTAAATTAACTCCACCATAAGATAGTACTGTCTTGTGGTGGAGTAATTAACTGCGAACAAATGCTCATGTGGACAGTTGACCACCAGGCACAAAATGGATCCTGAGTGGGCTTAAGTGAGGGCTTAGTGTCTAGATGCTTAGCCCCTTCAAAACTGAGGCAATTCTTTGTATGTGTAGATATAGAACTTTGAACTAAGGCACCAAAAAGAAACGTGAAGATCATTAACTGCATCCCCTTTGGCATTCAAGTATCCTCAAAGTTAAGAGACAGCTGAGCAGAGGTTTTCAGGACTGCACCTTTAGATTTAGGTACCTGGATTCTACCTAGATCTCATTCTAGTTCCTTAAGGTCATTTAAAGTCTTCCCTTGGGTCCTTTATGCACATAGTGGTGGGAGGTAATTGGAGTTCTACAACTTGCTGCACTCTATTAATATTGCTGACACACTGACACTTTGATGTTCAGATCTTTCAGACATGTTATTTGGCCCTGAAGCAGGACTTTATATATCCTGCTGTATTCTGTGGTTTAATTATAATTACTTGGAACTCTATAGATTAACAAGGCAAAGCCAGGAACATATACAATTACTCCTCCTACCTTTTGAACAGATTTTTATCTGGTTTGTCTTGCTCTGAGTGGAAGATTAAAAGGCCTGCCCAGATTAATGACAATGGTGCTAAAAAGCAGGTTAACTGAACTAGCAGCAAGAATGAGTATATGTGCAGCCACCGCTCAACCCTTACCCAAAATGTCCTTGTATGAAATCATTAAAATCTTTGCTAACACTGAGAGAGAGAGAGGATTCCTTTTTAATATCCCTTTTTAAGTCTTGGTGTGAATGTGGTTCTTACAAAAGAAGCTGGATTGACAGGGCAGATACTTTTTGCACACTCCAATGAAAAGGAATTTTCCTATTGAGAGAAATCTAAGTGTTGTGGTCCTCAGAGATGAGGACTCTTAGAGTGAGATACATTACTTCATTTTATGACAGCTACATAAGACACATTGAATTAAATTTCATCCAAGAGAATGCGTCCATTCAAAACTTCAATGATACCTTGACAATATATTGGTTCAGTGACTAGACGTTTTGAAGAAAGTCAGTGAATAAATCCTTGTCGTGGATGTAGTAATAGAGTGCTAGGGAGTTTAAATGGATTAATATTTATAGAGTATCCATCTATATTTGAAATACTTTGGAAACCTCAATGGCATAGGAGATAGGATAATCAGGGGGTGCTCAAGGTAATTGATTAGCACTATGAAACACATCCTATAACCAGTGAAACTTTTCATCTGAGTGAAGCACAAACATATTTAAAAGACTGGATCTTAGCTCACTTTCCATGCCCTTGTCACTAGTTCAGACCTTCCAGTGTATTCAACCAGCACCTTTATTGCTGTGGCTTAAATAGGCAAGGTTTGATCAGTAGAGAATGTAGAGTCTCGTTGCATGGGACACTTAGTACTTGGGAAAACTGTGAAAGTTTATGCAGTATTGAAGTTAGACTTTTATGAGCAGTCACTCACTCAGTAATGTTTACTACGAATGTTACATGCACTGCTCACACACCACTGCTAAAAAGCCATCAAGTAGCACAGAGGAGATGACAGTTCTGCTGCTGCTGTTGCTACTGCTGACATAAGAGGGGGGCAGCTTGACAAAACGCCCCAGAAGACAGAAGAGGGGGAAGCCTCCCAAAGAGATGTGTGAGTTGGAGGTCTGGGCTGAGCCCACAGTCCCCCTCACCTCACCCTACCTGCCCTGCACTTGCTCAACCCAACTATGTTTCTCTTCCTGAGTTAGAAGCTATTGCTTCTGAAGCCTCCTCTGAACTGAACAGCAGTCTGGGATGAGCCATGGATGCTCTCCCAGTGAGTCTTTGCCAGGGGAGACCTCCTCATGTATCTCTTCAGCTCAGTTTCACTCTTCACCCAGCTTTCTCACCACCTGTATCTGTAACAGCCTATAGGGAACCTACAGGTTGAAGTGGGAGTTGTAAGAAGAACAATTTGGCATGGTTACCTGGCCAGACTTTGAGATCATGGCATAAAGAAGGGGGAGGTTTCTTGGTAGGAGTTGGTTGAGAATGATGAGTCCTTGCATACTGAAGGACCACACATTGCTTGTATTTTCTCTATGGCACAGGCTGACATTATCTTAACATGTTACTTAATACAATCTGGAGATTTTCCTCACTTGAAAAGTTGTAGACTTGTCATGATATGAGTGTACTAGGCACATGCTTGCCTGCTTAAGTTTAATTTCATTTAACAGACCCTAAGTGTAATGTAGAACATTGCCCTTGGATAGCAATAGTTATACTCTACAATGCTCAAGTTTTAAATGCTTCACCACCGAGTTAGGCACCAAAACGACCTATGTAGTATTTGGGGAATATTAGAGAACCAATTTCTATTGAACAGCCTAATAGTTACTGCACTTGTTCAGGATGTGGCAGACTCATGTTCAAATTTCTCCCTAGCCGCCAAGAAAGTAACAAAACTACCAGGCCACAGAAAAGGCTCTTCACAATCCCAGTGGGCACATTCTAGACCCTTACTGAGAAACTATGCCATTCTGTAGCTAAAAAGGAAGGGTTCTTCTTTTAGTACAGAAAGGGCTTATGCAGCCTACAGGTCGATTCACCAGTTTTTACTTCTCTTGTCCAATTAGGATTAAAAAGGATCAGCTTCTGGCACCAAGGAAATCAACCTCTTTTTGCAACCTCCCAATTTATAAGTGGCTGCTCTCCTTTGCTCTCCTAGAACTGAAGCATAGTGTCTAGAAAGACACAATTGTCTTATAATTAAAATAGACCTTACTTTGGGAACAGGGCAGATTAAAAAGCAGCAGAATCCAAAGTAATGTAGTTGCTCGTTGGGTGAGTTTTTTCATAAGGGTGTGTTTGTGGATAAATGTGCAATTAGTTCCAGTCACATAATAAGTGAAGCAGTTCTCTTGGCAACCTTAATCTTTGTTTTATTACCTATTGTAAGATATCTTACAGAAGGCAAAGCTTTAACATTTTATATAGAAACTGAGCTATCAGTCACCTGTTTTTATCAAATGTATGTAAACAGACATAGTGACAGGCTGTATTTGGCATTTAGGGAACAGCTATATCGTGTTATACAATATAGAAAATCTGGTTAAACTACTTATGTTTGCTGTCAGCACTTACTGATAGATTCACAGAAGGCTGAGGCATATAAGTGCTATTGCAGGTGCCTGTGTCCAACATATAGATCCTCAAAATACTTGCTCATTAGCCACCTAATCCTAGAACTACCTTTATTCCCCAAGCATGTATGTTTTCACCACAGAAGCTCCCTTAAACACCTAAGTTTTTGTTACTGGCAATGCCCAATATATCAAATTAAATTAAATTAATCAAACAATAAATAAGTACCAAAAACTTGACAGTACCAAACAAGCATGTGGCTATTTTATATCTCAGCTCAGAAGGATTCCTCTGCCTGTCTTGCCTTTGGGGCCTGATGTGCTAAGGCATGCCTAGTGCATTGGACCTAGTGAAAAACTCAGCTGGAGGACAAGTCATTTCTTTTGCATTAGCTCAGCCATTCAAGCACTCATCTGGGATGCAGAAGGCCCAGATTCAAAACTATTCTGTATGGAAGAAGCTTATATCCTCCTTGGGCCATCTTTTAACTCCAGGTTTTAAGGTATTCTGACATGAGTGGCTTTGAATTTCTTCCAATGTCAATGAAATTGTTCTAGTTCAAATAAAATACTTAAATAGTTATTGGTAGAATGGATGGAACCCAGTTGTTGCCTTCCTTCCAGATATGAGGCTGAACTGGAAGGCCATAATCCTCTCTCTCTGCCCAATGAATATTTATTGCATGCCAAGTGGAAAGCATAGGTAGATATGGTCTTACACAACTCAAATGAAAAATCAACTGAAAGATTCCCACTGTCCTTGGTAAAGAGCTGAGTTAGCAAATATCTTCTTTATAAGCCTCATGTGCCACAGAGATATTTTAAGAGCACACCCACTGCTGGTCAGAGTACCCTACAGATTTTAAATATTCATAGGAGTGAAAGGTCTCATTTGAATGATACTCTATGGAGCACTGAAAACCAGTTGAGACAGAATCCTGTTCACTGGCACTGCTTTTCCCTTTGGCCTTGTTCATAACCCAGTAACCGATTTGTACCTCAGTTTACCATCTGTTAAATTAGCATTGAATCTAAATCTCTATGCGTTTACATGTACATTCCTGACTATTTCTATTTTTTTCTCTCAATTCAGACTCATGCTTCTCTCATTATAAAGAAACTTGAGTAGTTATTTCTTGGGTCCACAAACTCACTGAGATTCAGGAATATCAATTTCGACTGAATGTTTTTTCTGCATGATAGCCTCAATTAAATAAATACTCAAGTAGCTTTCTAAGTGAAGAGGATGACTCCTATATAATGGGAATAGAATAATTCAAGTGGATGACTGACGTGCATGATATGCACTTATTTTTTTTCATCACGATGATTTCCATCTTCCTTTCCCTGGCTGCTTTTCTTTCACATTCTCTTTGAAGTTTTTTTTCCCCACACTTTCTGCTTTGTTTCCACCCTCATTTTTCACTGGATTTCTTTTTCTTGGTTTGTTGTGATCACAGTAAACCCTGATTTTGAGGTAAACTTTTTAACTGATACAAACTCAGTTAAAAATTAGACAAAAAGCAGTTAACCATTGTTAGCTTCCCCAGATGCTAGCCTGAGGACTGGCAGGGGGCACAGGGCCTTTCCCAATGTGCACAGGGCCAGAAGAGCTCTGCTGGCTGCAGTGGCAGCTGTCTCCTGGCCCCGTGCACATCGGGAGGGATCTTGATGTGCAGGGGGACAGTGGGGCTTCGCTGCCCAGCAGTACGCTCACCAGGAGCTGTCCTGCTTGTGGGGCAGCTGCTAGTGAGGCCTTGACTGGGTGGAGATGAAGGTGGGCCAGAAGCCAAAACCCCAAACCCAGTTATTTCTGATATGACATTCAACTACATTTCCAAGCTTTTCAAATTTTCATAGGTAGCAGAAGTAAGTAGTTGGCTTTGGTTCATAATTCTATGAGAAGTTATATCATATTTTGTGTTGCTTTGACAGTAAGTATGCCACACAAATTGGGGAATTCTTGCCACCAAGTTTATACAGACCATAGCATATCTAGGATCCCTATTACAAAAAATAGTCCTAAACTGGTAGCAGATGGGTTAGAGAACTAAGAATTTACATCCTTATTAAGGTGGACTAGTGACTTATAAGTGCGGTGATTGTATGCATGATGTATTGGTTAATCACATGCAATCATTTTTACCCCACTTAGTGGCCCCAGCAAGCTTAATAGCCAGCTACTTACAGGTTGGGAACATGCTCCTTTACTTCAAGTATCTTATACTTCAGATGCTTAAAGTCCCAGGTTTCATTTCTATAAATGATATACGGTGTCTCGACTCATGGGTAATAATAGAGCTCATTTAGGTGCTGTAAAATGCCTTCAATGTCTAGACTAGGATTAAAGCTATATTTTAACTAGCACATTTTAAAACTCTTCTGTGTGTAGGGCATGCTGTAATTGAAAACATTCTAGATGTGGGGAGCCTTGGGTTCATCTCACCTATGTAACATGTTAAATACTGGCTTTATTTACACTAGAGCTTTAAAATATGTTGCTTGAACCAAGTTATCTAACATATTTTAAACACCACCTTTTACCTAGTGCAGGTAGGTACCTACTTGCATCCCTACAGGTGGTATTCAGAGAACAGGATAATGGCCTAAGTGAGGGTGACCACCTAAGGTAGGACAGACGCAAGCCCTCAGAGCAAAATCTGGGCTGTTAGTAGGATTCATGAGTTAGGAAGAATGGCTGAGAAAGCTGACTAAATACCCAAAGGATGTGCAAAACCAGATTTGCAAAATGACTGGTAACATTGCTCATTATAAACAAAAAAAAATGCTACATAAAAAAAAACCCAGTTTCCCTGAAAAAGGGAATTAGTTACATTTGGGCAGCTCTTTCTTCTGTGCTTCTTTATTTTATTCTTTTACCCCTTCAGTACAGGGCTGTCGAACTGCTGGCCCATGGGGCTTGTCACTGCAGTTGCCAAAGACACTGTGCTGGCATGGTTCCAGAACCCAGGGATGGCCGCTGACGCTTACTGCCTAGCCCCTTTGCCTGCTGCTGAATTCAGGGTCATCCATCACTGCTGGTGATTAAAACTCGTGGCAGGGAAAAAGGAGGAAGGTGAAGCAGCAGCATTTGCTCCCTAGGTCAGCAGCATTTGCTCCCTAGGTCATCAACACAGAGGATCTGGTAGCTGCACCAACAGACTGATGCCCCACCACTGGAAATGGTCATCCAGCCCATGAGAACCCTGCAGTACAGATCTGGCCTGCAGAGCCAAATGAGCTGAACATCCTTGTCTTCAATATCTAAACTTACGTGACCTACTTAGGGTTTCCATGAAGACTCTGTGACTGGCCTGTGTGATCCTGGCATACCTTATTTGGTGGTAACAACACAAATGAAATCCATATTAAATTCCTTTGACCCTGTAACATTTCTTCAGAAAACTGGAAGAAAATAATGGATCAAATGCAAGGTCACAACTTGGCACACAATATGAGAGAATTCTGGCATCAGCTTTTACCCTTTTTAACAGTATCAGATTAAGCTCTGAAGCACAGAGTTGAAATCCTGGCCACGGAAAAGTCAATGGATTTTAGCTGTCGGCTACAATGGATGCAGGACTTCACCCTATGTTTGAATTAATATTACTATTCTATGTCTCAGAATAATGTTATTGCCTATAGAAGCACACAAAATCTCATTGAATCTTGATAAATTCTTGACTCATCCTGAATATTTAACTATCAAAACAACTGACTTTCTAACTTTTTGGTGTCTGTTTATTGCCCCAACAGAAAAATAATTGTCTGAAAGAAATTGCAAATACATAGCCAGAAACACATGATGTCATATGGAGTATTTACAGGGAGATAAACAGAAAGGTTTCTTCTCCTACCAGTTCTTGTTATCACCCCAACTGCCATTAGGGAATGAAGAAAAAATCTTGCAGATAGAGAAAACAGTGGCTTAGTAAAAAAATTAAATTGAATACGGACAAAGAAGCCTACCTCTAGAGATCCATTAAGACAGGGCATTAAACGCTGGTTAAAAACAATTTTACAAGGGGAGGATCAGTATCACACTTTTTAGGGTTGATAAAGTGAATTGTCCTTGCCCACCAAGGTCCAGAGCAAGCTGGACATCCGATAACATGAGGCAGAAGTGCTGAGTATGTGGGGGCCTGGGGCCTTGGGGAGAGGGCTATCACCTGAAATGTATTCTACTTTCCACATATCTATAATAGACACCCTCCCATCCCCCAGCCAAATATAAAAGTCAGTGCCTATGACACGAGGAAGTCATTTCTTAAATATTCAGAGAAGCTTAGATACTGGATTCAGAGACTTCAGTACTCTGAAATCAGTTTCTCCTCTCTAGTGGGGTTTAGAGAACACATCTTAGTGTGCTATTCCATTGCTATTTCCACATACTGGAGACAAAGTGCTTCTCTATGCCTTTATATATCATACCAATAAAATACAGCAAATGAAGGCATGTGACAGAGGAGTCACAAATCTTCATTTTACTTGGAGATTATGGATCACTTTTCTACAATATCAGGATAAGCATAGTAGCTCTGATATGAAGAACAAGAGAAGATGGAGGTGCACTCTGATAACGGCACTGTTTCCTCTGCTCTGTAATATTTGTAGCATGAACAGAATTCTATAAAAAAGGTTTTTCATTAGGAGTCAGGACCAATTTCAGGGCCTGATGCCACAAAGACACACACATTTGTTTAAAGTTAAATATGTGAGCTGTCTCGCCGAGGCTGCTCCTTTGCAGGATCCGGCCAAAAACTATAGCGCTGTATTTTTTAGCCCATGGAGATTATAAAAAGCAAAGAAAATATTTTTAAGGTATAAATGAAATGTAACCTGCTGTTTAACCATGGAATCTCAATCCATTTATTAAACCACTTCCTTCTGTGTTAAAAAAAATTAACAATTACATTTTGTTTTTTTTCAATAACACACCAGCAGCCACTTCTTAGTCTTGCAAAGCATGTTAAGATGAGAAATTCATCTAGGTACACTATTTATAACTTTAAAAACAAAATATATTGTGAACCACCCAGAACTACTGAATAGATGTTAGTCTCAGAGAGTGTATTATCCTTGAAATTTCTAACTTTGAAGCATTTTAAATGTGTGAGTTTTCATATATTTAAAAAGTAATAGACATATGCTTTTGATGAAACATATTTTAAAGGAAGAATAATACATTCTGCTATTTTTGCCATTCATATACTTCAAAAGATGAAAGAATAAAATGTCCTTTTAAACAACTCTTTCTTAATTTGTTTTATAAGATAACAGTAGGTAAGAGAATGTTTCTGGAAAGACCTATCTTGTCCTCAATGCTCTTAACTCACTAGAATAACTAATTTTCACTCTGAGGGACAAATTTTCACATTTGACCTTGCATTTGGGAGTCTGGGTAAAATGGTCCTCTCAGTTATAGGAGTATAAATCCAAATTGCTATGAATATAAGTCAACACCACTGAGCGAATTCAGAACATAGGTACAGACTGATCAAAGTTCTGCTCATCATCTGCCTACTCCAGCTTGCTTGCATAAAGTGGGTGGAGCATAGCAAGGAGCCTTTTAAGACTTTTTGCCTTGTACTGATACCTGCGATTAGCCCCCTTCCATCCTTACACAATGTTGTTAGCAAATCTGTAACAAAGTGAAGCTTAATGTTCTGAATGCTTCCTTTCAGCATTTAATTTCTTGGCTCCCAAGTTCCTCATATCTAGAAAGCCACTTTTCCCTTCTCAGATATGATGCTGAGTGAGAATCATAGACTCATAGAAAATTAGGGTTGGAAGGGACCTCAGAGGGTCATCTAATCCAACCTGCTGCTCAAAACAGGACCACCCCCAACTAGATCATCACAGCCAAGGCTTTGTTTAGCCTGGTCTTAAAAACCTCCAAAGAAGGAGATTCCTCCACCTGTCTAGATAACTTATTCCAGTGTTTTACTACCCTCCTACTGAGAAAGGTTTTCCTAATATCTAACCCAGTGGTGGCTGGTCAATAGCGGGTGCTTGGGGACTGTCCCACCAGTTTCAAAACTACACACAAAAACTGTCAGCTAAATAAATAAATAAAAATAATGGCATCTTTAATCGGAAATCTCCAAAATAGCACCAGTTGAATTAAAAATGTAAACAAAAGTAATAATATTTTTTTCTTGCCTATGTGTGCTACTGACATAATCAATGATTATACACAACAAAAAGTTGAGCATGTGCAATAAGCACCTTGGAGTGATCTCCTTACTGCCCAAGTGGCGCATGAGCAGTAGAAACATGTGAACAGTTTGAATGGATGACAACAACCATTTGTTTAAACTGATGCCCCAGCCTAGGTAAAGGGCTCTTACCTAGGAAACCATGGGAAACCCCTAACCCTGCCCAGAGGGGCAGGGGCAGGGGGAGGGAGAGGGGAAAGGGCAGGGCCTGATGCTCTCGGTCACCCAAGGCTTGGCTCAGGCTCACTTTCCTTCTGGAGCCTGTGAAGTAAGTGGAGCTTACGGGGGACTGAGGGCCTGTGGGGCAGGGGAGGAAGCTGGCTGGGGGCTGAGGGAGTGGGGAGGTTTGCAGCCAGAGAGCTGGGGAGATTGCAGCCGGGGAGCCCTCACATCTAAATGTTTATGAAAATGTTTTATATTACTACTGAACAAACCACCAAATATGTGTAAGACCATTTTTTCTTCATCCTCCTTTCCTATCTATTCATGCACTTGTCTGCTAGCTTCTCAGGCAGCTTTGTTGTAGCTTTAATTGAATACTGCCCTGTTGCAAGGGTTGGGGAAAAACAATGAATCAAGGTGAAACTATGTTGCTATTGCAAAAGAGAAAAGAGTGTACCTGGTCATAAACTAGACGGATGATACGCACAGTGCTGTCCAATACACAATATAAAAAAAATAAGATAAGGAAAATGGACCAGTTGATGTAACTACATTGATTTCCATCAACTGCGTTAGGAAAGATTGTCCTTTCTTGAGCACCAATCAGTTGTGATCACCTTTACATTTTTATTGTAACATTAAACATTTTAAAAACATTCTGGATAGAAATATGATTTTTCAAGTACATAGTGTCTCTCTAAGAATAAAATTTAAATACAGTATTTAAGATGTATTTTCATAAATAGCTCATAATGAGTTTTGAAAGCAAACTTCCTTCCTGCATAGATTATTTCATAGTGATTATAGGGCTATTCATAATATTTCAAAGATAACAGAAAAATATACTGTAGGAGCTTATAATTATGCTACATTCAATGTAAGTCACACAGAAAGATTTACATATAGATTGTAGAAGAAATTGGTTACTAGCATACAAATGCTTTATAATGTTCATACCATATTGCCCTCTGTGCTCTTGTTATGTTCAATTATTTAAAGAAGGAGGATGTATATTTTTAGTAATTGTCATCATATAATTTGATTGCAGAAGTTACAGAAAAGGCAAACACAGTAGTTTGTGGTGGTACAACTATATCAAGAAAGATGAACTGATCATGGTACTCTCCTCCATAGGGAATTAGATTATTATGATCATTTGATGGAGAAACTAGACCATAACTGGCTAAGCTAAGAAACTGTGCCTTACTTATTAGTATGATCTGATAGGGATTTTCTAAAAACTTCTTGATGCATAAATTTTCATGAATTTGCAGAAGTCTAAATGAAGCAATTTTTGCTACAGCAAGTATAAATATGAACTGGCCATTAAAATAACTGGGGCAGAGAATTTAATCTAAAAAGTTCTTATTAATATATCTTGATCTCAAATGAAGTAGTTGTTTCACTTTACCTTTCTCACTGGGAGATTTTCTACTGCCTTAACTGGCAGCTATATTGGACTATCTTTTTATAAATACACAGTACTTTTGGAAAGTCTGAATATTGCTTCAGCAATGTGTGGAGATATGGGGGGGTATTACACACATTTACATTTTTATCTCATTCTATTTTGCTTGCTTTGTTTCATATGCTTTAAAAACAAGAAAGGAAGACAACTGCAAAGAAAGAAAACAAGCATGATAGGTCTGTTACTGAAAAAAATAAAATGTTATTCCACATATTTGGGAGTTTTACAGAAAAAAAACTCATTCTATCCACTGGAAAGATAGAATAGCAAATTATTGTAAAAGCCAAAAATTTTGTTTAAAAAAATCATGACTTAAAACTTCAACTTCCCTTCTCTTCAAAAAAAAAAAAAAAAAAAATCCCAAACACATTAATTGGTGATATAAAGTGCAAACACACAAAACCCCTTTCATTACAGTGGAAGTAGGATTTTTTCCTCTGAAGACAATTTCAAGCTTTCATTAAAAACTTTCACCCTAAACATATCTAGTTTTCAGCAAATATTTTGCAATAAAAATTCAAAATTTTCCACAGATAAGACACATTCAGTGAGAAAAAATACAATAGAAAACCTAACATTAAAAAAAAAGTTTAAATGGGAAAAAAATCCAGTCAAACATATCCTTGCACTATATTCTCAGAAGAATTGGCATATTGCAACAGATCCAAAGTCCATCTAGTTCTAGAGAGTATCCTGTCACCTAAATTAAGTCTCTGCAGTGCTGTAGGTACAATGAAGTACTGTAAAGGAGGGGTTTCCCAAGTTTTCTCCCTGGACAATCATTTCAAAAGCACAAGAGCCGCATTTGCTGGCAGGCTGCCACGAATGGACTCACAGACCCCACTTCGCCTATGAAATATAATTTAGGAACCCCTGCCCTATGAACTAATTCTGAATGAGCTCTCCACCCAAAATAATATAGCCACCTTCTCACCAGGGCTAATAAGCTTGAATGGAATGCCCTGCTAACATGCCTATGCCATTTGATTCAAAGCTGTTTCAGGTATCTCTGAATGGGGCTGTATTGTTTTATGCAGGCAAGCCTGACAAGGCCAATACTACAGAAATGTCTAATAATCTCAGACATAGGATAATTAGGGCACATCTATACATGCATGGATGTGTCATTGTTACAATGCATTAAGTTTAGTACCTTTAATATGAGGTACTGACTAAATGCACAGTAACCAGCACTACTGCACAGCAGCACTGGCACATGGTGATGCTTAATGTGCAGGATACTAATTCTACTGCACATTAGCATATTAGCAAGGCTTTTGTCTTGATGTGCTAATGCTCAGTAGAATTAGTCTACTGTGCATTAAGTATCTTGTGTAGATGCACCCTCTGCTACCTACAGTAGGTCTCATTATAATAGAGATTTATTTAAATCTCATACATCAGGGATGAATAGCCCTTCTATAATATTAGCATTACAAATTAAGCAGGAATTGGACTTAGTCCAGCTTGAGAGACAAAAAAGAAAGCTATGAATACAACAGGTCAGTGATATTGCAGCTGGTACTCTTCTCTTGGAGGCAATACTGAGGCATGAAATTAAGAGACACCTGGGTATCTCAGGTAAGATAATCAAAAGCTGTGACCACATATGAGTATTAAAACCTTATGTATAAGGGGTCTTATTCCACTGTCTTAGCTAAATTCACTTTGGGTGATTTTATATTGCTTACCTAATATTCCTCCTGTATTAAATATATACATATGGCATTCTTCTTCCAGACCCATGACTGTCCAACATTTCTTTCTGTCAAGTCACCCCTTCATCCAGCCCCATGGATGGCTAAGTTTGCTTCAACATAGAGGTCAAGTGACTTTGGTATAGTTTGATGTGTCAGGCTCTTTCAGGATAAGGAGGCACTAAATTGGGTGAAATTTTATACAGGAGGTCAGTTCAAATGATCACAATGGTTCCTTCTGATTTCAAGTATATGAATCAATATAGAATAATGAAAAAAATACAAACTTTCCATTATACATTAGCAACTTAGGAACCTAACATCCAGATCTAGACAGGCTACCGAGGTACCTCCACTGAGACATAATGGGTGAGTCTACATATGCTATTATCATGGAGCAATAAACTTGAGTGCATATTACTCTGGAGTTTATTGCTCCCAGGCTCTGTCTTCACATGTGCCTGGCACTGCAACATGTTCAGGTGGACCAAAGTAGCTGCAGCTGGCTGGGAGTTGGGGGGTGGGGGTTAGCCTGGGGCTGTTCCAACCTAGCTCAGTGTACCACGGGGTTGGGGGGTGGGGAGCTGGCTCGGGCATGGGGGTGCTCCAGTGTGGGGGTAGCTGGCAGACAGCTCCCACACTGAAGCACCTTTGTACCTTAGCCAGCTCTGTTAGTGTCTACACATGCACTGCTGTGCACTAAAGAACTCTGAAGTAGGAGAATACCTGCATTTACAAGTACCAACCTTCTATGGAGTGAGTTAATTCCCTATGGCTTAATAAGACCACATATGTAGACTTTGAGACTTCTGTGGAACTCATTAGGCAGCTGCACAGTAAACGTCTCATGTACATGCACCCAGCATCACCTAAAATTTAGATAGGGTTAGGCACCTTGGATTCTCTATATTTAGGCACCTCTGACTCAGGCTTTGTCGACCATCTCTAGAGAGATGGGAAGAAGCAGGCATTATTTAAATGATAAATTTACCATGCTGCTCAGGGTGGGTTGCCTTCTAAACAAAGTTAGTTGTCTAAGCAACACTGCAGCCTGGCTAGTTAGAACTGGTGAATGACAGGACTAGCTAGCTTGCTCCCATAAAACTTGGCCCTCTGATGGAGTCATATATATATGGCTACATTGCTTCTAGGTTAGGGGACAACTGGCCTGAGAAGCACTGTGTGCCTATATTTTAAGTATTACAATAACTAATTGGAGGCCCCTAAAAGGTCAGTTTGGCTTAGGGGCACCTACCACTGCTTCTGTTACAATTTCTTTCTCTCATGATCTTGACAGTGAAGGGTACCCTGAGAGTGTCATCATGACCATGTTTCTGGATTGAGAGCATGCAGTACAGAAAAGAGTTGGGCTTTTATTTTGGCAGCAGCTTCAAGAGTGGTGTGAAGCCTTTGTAAACATACTCTAAGTTCCTTATTTCATCTGGCCTTAAGTCACTATAGCACTTTGGAGAATTTTACCTTATGTCTTTATTCCACGAATGAGCCAAGTAGTTTGTCATAGCAGTCATTTCAGTACACATTTCATGCTTGCACACGTTGTTTTAAAAGAGAGATGTCCCTCTCAAGATGTGACATCTCACTGCCAAAGATGCTTTTCTTTTTTACTTCTTGCATTCAGCTCTTGGTGTCAATAAATATGTATAAACGGCATTGACTGATGTCCCTTGAAAGCAATGTAGTATATCCCAATTCCTTCAGGCAGTTATAAAAGACCCTTAAAACATGGGTGATGGGAAACACTGAGCTAAGTGCCAAAGACTTCACAGCCAGAAATGCAATGAGGCTCTTGAGAATATTTTAGGGCATTACTTTATTCATGAGCTAAAGCCAGTGACTGCTGAGTGAACGGTGATAATGACAGTGCACCCAATGGGTCTAAAGCCGCACACAGGATACACTAAAAGCCTTTAATATTCTCCCAGCTTGTAGCAAATCCCTTCATTGTTTGGTGTATTAAATGAGTGCTAAATGCACTTGTCTAAAAATCTAGCTGTCTAAAGATATTATTTTTAGAAGAGCTATTTAGAGAATAAAAAATAAAAAGGAGAGGAAGAGAGAGAGAGAGACCTACATGTTGTTAGACATTTATTTTACTTATTTCACGTTAGAGAAAGTTCACATAGGCAGAGCTGTTTTGGTTTTTTTTAAGATAATAATGTTGTATGTTATCTAGCTGCCACGGGAAAACAAACTGAAGTGCTACTCTACTAGAAAAGTTAGATGATGATAATAAACCAAGAAACTACTGAGTTTGGCAACTTTTTGTCTGTATTAACTTGAATCTATTAGGAGGGCTTGCTACACATGACAGGAAAGGAGGGGTGCTGTTTTAGTGTGTCTTTGTTACAATACTAAGAAGTAGCTCTTATATAGGGGTTCTCATGGGTAGATCTTAAAGTGCTTAATGAAATACAATTACCATTTGTAAAATGAAGAATAGTTGTGCATGAAGGTTTATCCCTAAATTTTTTAAGGACAGGTTAGACACATGCTTGTCTAGGATTTTTTAGACAAGGATGATCCTGACTTGAGAAGGGGATTGGACTAGATGGGTGCATCTAGACAAGCCTGCATGTTCCTCTTGCAGTGTCTCAAGCCCTTTGAGACACTGCAAGAGGCATGTGCAGTAATAAGAAAAGGTTCCCTGCACTGCAGATTTGCAGCATGGGGGTAAAATTA
>NW_017728947.1:84641766-84645253 GCF_001723895.1 Crocodylus porosus | reverse complement strand
TCATGGGGACAGGTGGGGGATTGGAGGAGCAAGCAGGGGTGGGGCATGTGGGCCCTGGGGAGGGGGTAGCCCCTGGTGTGGGTAACCCTTGTGGGGGGCTGTAACCCCTGTGGGGGGCAGCAAAACATATATGTATTTAGAATTCATTTTAGTATGATGATAGAGACACTGGTAGGCTTCCAAATTCCTTTAACACTGTAGACATATCAATAAAACATTACCCAACTGTCCCCTGTCTCTCTGTCTCACTCTCTCTTTATAGTGGTCTTTTGTTTTAATTGTGGAAGAACATGGATTTCAGGGTATTTTACAGAATGACTTTGGGATTTTTCAGTTTTCAAATAGGGAACACCAGAATTCCTGCTAGGGAGGCAAGTGTCAGGACCCAGGCAGAGAAGCCTGCTCAGAGCTGGCACCTTGAACCCAGCTGGAGGTGGCTGATCTCCTGGCCAGCTGGGGCCAGGAGGACATGCTTTGGCAGTTCAAAGCGGGCCACCACACCCAGAACATCTTCCAGGTGATAGCTGCCCAAATAGCCAGGGCACACTTGGCAGTAGTGCCGCACAAAGGCCAACTCTGCAGCCACAGTCCACTGGCAGCTGGCCCAGAGGGGCAGATGCCTCTATTGGCTGTGCAGCCCCTATCCAGGTCTGGCAGGTGTGCAGCAGGTCACAGCCAGGCAGCAGCCCCCACTGCCAGACTGCTGTAGAGGGTATAGGGAACTCTCAGAGCTCCTTCAGCAGTCCACCTGGCACAAGGGGTAGTGTCCCCAGGTATCAACTGGCTGGGCCCCAGAACCTCATGAGAGTGAGTAGCCCTGAGCTGCTTGCCAGGGCAGCTTTTTGTACTGATGGGGCCAGGACAGGGCAGCTTTTTACACTGCTGGGGACATCACAGGTGCTGGCCCTGGACTCTAGCTTCCCCCCAGTTGCAGATCTGGGAGGAGCCAGACAAGGTTATTTTGCCCCAAGTGGCACTACTTGCCCCACACCAAACTGCATGTCTGTGCATGTGTGCTGAGGCAAAAAGCTCTGGCTCAAGTTTGCACTGCTTCTATTTGAGCTGCTGCAAGTGCATGTCCCTGCATGTGTGGATGTGCCTGATGACTTCCTGAGGTCACTTCTAGCTCTCCTTTTTTATGATTCCATGGGCCTCCTTAGATGTTCAGGTTAAGGTGTGCTAGGGTCTAATGTGTGGTCCACACAATCATGTCTCCAAAGCATGTCATGACATGCTGCATGTGCATGGCAGGAGCCATGATTGTGGGATCTAGCATCAGATCTTGTCACATTTTATTGCCAGTATAAGGGGAAGCTCAGGATCTTGATCTTGATTTCCCCCCCTGCACCAGCTCCCCTGCAGGACTTCCACAAGCTGCCATGGATGAGAGTCTTGTCAGCTGACAGGACTTCTAGCCCTGGTAGCCCATGAAATGGTGCTGTGGCTGGGAGTCTCCTCTGTTGTGGGGGCATAGCTAAGTTATATGTGCTAATTAAAGCTGGATAGAAACCAGCTATGCATTTAGTACACATTTTCCAGCTTCAACTTTATAAGCTGAATGGCCCTTTTATGGTATGATAATTAATCTGCACATGTAGCTGGTCTAAATTCATTGTTCAAATAACCAGGTAATTGCATAATACATGTAATATGGAAAGGGGACCTATGAGTAGCCTAAGACACAAAGGAATCAAGCTTCAAGCCAGTGAGAGACAAAAATAGAGCAGTTTCTGGATTCCTTCTTTAAGGCTATCTACCAAGCCAAAATGGCTTCCCATTTTGTGTCTATATGACATATGCAGTATATATATAATATATCAAGTCAGTATGTGCTTTACTGTATAGCAGTTCAACACGGTTTTTAGTTAGTGAGAGGATATAGCAATAGCAAAACCATTCCACAGTTCAACTCTTCAATATTTTTCCTGGAAAATACTGATTATAATTATGAAAAATTGAAAACACACTTTTTTTTCCACAGGCAGGCTCTACCTTCTCAGAAACCTGAGAAAAGACTGTATAGTGTGGTTGCTTAGCATCTTGAGAGGAGAGTGTTTCTGATTTCATCTCTGAGAAAATGGTACATGCAGTCTTGTTCTTTCTCAAATAAAAAAGACTGTGTTGTCATGTTAACATTTCCAGATCACTAGTTGCCTGCTTTGTTTAAGCAGTGGATGATACCAGTTTTTCTTCGGGAATTTTTCAGGTTTGAAAACTCTGGCCATGCAGAATTCAGAAATGTGCAGAGCAGTCAGGACTGTATGTCCGAACTAGCAAGTATCATCAGTCCAAAAAAGGATAACTATGTAAGTATTGCTGAGTCCTCTAGTAGCCAGGGTAAAATACAGTCTAGTGGTTAAAGCCAGGAAATTGGTCTCTTTGGTTCAGTTTTCAGCTCCTTCAGTGATTGGCTGTAGGTGCTGTTTTTTGCCTCACCTCTTCAATCTATGCAGTAGGTCTTGCTATTTGTGTTGCTGTGTTGCCTGGGTTCAAATTCTTCCTAGAATGGGAGGTAAGGATACATACCATAGGGCACAATAACAACCTTCCCGTTTGCAGTAAGATGTTGTATGATCCTTGAGGAAAGCAACACAAAATGTTATGAGACGTTGAAAATAAGTAATAAAGGTTTTGAGGGAATGAAAGGAGTTTATTGGCAGAAGGTGCAGTTGAATTAAAAAGGATGCAGATGCATAGAGATTTTTTTTTAGTAAGAAAATTGGGTGCATTTGTTTTTATGAGGGTGCCCTGCACTGCCTCATGACAAAGATGGACTATAGCTAGAATACATATAATAATGTCCAAATACCTATGTTATCAGTGAGCACATTGCATTTGAGAGATTGCACACACAAACATATATTTGTGTAATATATTTAGGCACTGAACCAATTTTTAGGCAGCTATCAATTAAACCAATGAGTTAGGTATATTAATACTTTCGTAGATATGGTCCTTAGTCTTAATAGTCCTGATCATAAGCAGCATCCAAATTCCATCGTAACTGCAGTATGTATTTAGTTGACCCAAGTATATTACTTAGGCTAAGCATGTGCATATGTGCTTTCTTCAGATGGGGTTTAGAATATTGAGAATTAATATTGGATTAATAATTCTTGGATCCAGACTGAAGTCAAGTATGCTTGGTTCCTTACCTTTACCCTGGATTTTCCCCATTTTATTTAATAGTTCTAGCTCTGAACTTCCAACTGCACCACATAATTTATTACAATCATTACTATTTCTGCCTGTTTAAATGGACCTTTTCAGACCTATTATACTATTCTTGTATCACTAGAGGTGGTTGGGAACTGGAATTCCTTCATTTAAAAAAGTTACTTTTAAGAAAAGGACTTAACAATTGTTATGTTACTGGATACACTGAATATTTTTGTTTCAGTTTCATTGAAATACTGCATTCTAACGTTAGCCTGGTGCATTTCAATTTTGTTTACAGATCATTTCAAAATATCAAAAAATTAAAACA
>NW_017728947.1:84625100-84629862 GCF_001723895.1 Crocodylus porosus | reverse complement strand
AAACCAGCTATGCATTTAGTACACATTTTCCAGCTTCAACTTTATAAGCTGAATGGCCCTTTTATGGTATGATAATTAATCTGCACATGTAGCTGGTCTAAATTCATTGTTCAAATAACCAGGTAATTGCATAATACATGTAATATGGAAAGGGGACCTATGAGTAGCCTAAGACACAAAGGAATCAAGCTTCAAGCCAGTGAGAGACAAAAATAGAGCAGTTTCTGGATTCCTTCTTTAAGGCTATCTACCAAGCCAAAATGGCTTCCCATTTTGTGTCTATATGACATATGCAGTATATATATAATATATCAAGTCAGTATGTGCTTTACTGTATAGCAGTTCAACACGGTTTTTAGTTAGTGAGAGGATATAGCAATAGCAAAACCATTCCACAGTTCAACTCTTCAATATTTTTCCTGGAAAATACTGATTATAATTATGAAAAATTGAAAACACACTTTTTTTTCCACAGGCAGGCTCTACCTTCTCAGAAACCTGAGAAAAGACTGTATAGTGTGGTTGCTTAGCATCTTGAGAGGAGAGTGTTTCTGATTTCATCTCTGAGAAAATGGTACATGCAGTCTTGTTCTTTCTCAAATAAAAAAGACTGTGTTGTCATGTTAACATTTCCAGATCACTAGTTGCCTGCTTTGTTTAAGCAGTGGATGATACCAGTTTTTCTTCGGGAATTTTTCAGGTTTGAAAACTCTGGCCATGCAGAATTCAGAAATGTGCAGAGCAGTCAGGACTGTATGTCCGAACTAGCAAGTATCATCAGTCCAAAAAAGGATAACTATGTAAGTATTGCTGAGTCCTCTAGTAGCCAGGGTAAAATACAGTCTAGTGGTTAAAGCCAGGAAATTGGTCTCTTTGGTTCAGTTTTCAGCTCCTTCAGTGATTGGCTGTAGGTGCTGTTTTTTGCCTCACCTCTTCAATCTATGCAGTAGGTCTTGCTATTTGTGTTGCTGTGTTGCCTGGGTTCAAATTCTTCCTAGAATGGGAGGTAAGGATACATACCATAGGGCACAATAACAACCTTCCCGTTTGCAGTAAGATGTTGTATGATCCTTGAGGAAAGCAACACAAAATGTTATGAGACGTTGAAAATAAGTAATAAAGGTTTTGAGGGAATGAAAGGAGTTTATTGGCAGAAGGTGCAGTTGAATTAAAAAGGATGCAGATGCATAGAGATTTTTTTTTAGTAAGAAAATTGGGTGCATTTGTTTTTATGAGGGTGCCCTGCACTGCCTCATGACAAAGATGGACTATAGCTAGAATACATATAATAATGTCCAAATACCTATGTTATCAGTGAGCACATTGCATTTGAGAGATTGCACACACAAACATATATTTGTGTAATATATTTAGGCACTGAACCAATTTTTAGGCAGCTATCAATTAAACCAATGAGTTAGGTATATTAATACTTTCGTAGATATGGTCCTTAGTCTTAATAGTCCTGATCATAAGCAGCATCCAAATTCCATCGTAACTGCAGTATGTATTTAGTTGACCCAAGTATATTACTTAGGCTAAGCATGTGCATATGTGCTTTCTTCAGATGGGGTTTAGAATATTGAGAATTAATATTGGATTAATAATTCTTGGATCCAGACTGAAGTCAAGTATGCTTGGTTCCTTACCTTTACCCTGGATTTTCCCCATTTTATTTAATAGTTCTAGCTCTGAACTTCCAACTGCACCACATAATTTATTACAATCATTACTATTTCTGCCTGTTTAAATGGACCTTTTCAGACCTATTATACTATTCTTGTATCACTAGAGGTGGTTGGGAACTGGAATTCCTTCATTTAAAAAAGTTACTTTTAAGAAAAGGACTTAACAATTGTTATGTTACTGGATACACTGAATATTTTTGTTTCAGTTTCATTGAAATACTGCATTCTAACGTTAGCCTGGTGCATTTCAATTTTGTTTACAGATCATTTCAAAATATCAAAAAATTAAAACAAAATATTCCATTTAAAAATCATCATTTCTAAAGAGTAAATGTTATATCGATTTTGGCATGTTCCCAGGGAAAATTTTGAAGTGACATTTTTCTGATGGAACAAAAACATTCTGTTAAAATTACTTTTGACCAGACTATCTCCTTCCTGGCTCCCCTTTACTAACCTTGAACCTGAGCATAAGCTATAGAACGATCCTAGTTATATGCATCTTTTCTGAGGCAAAATTATGAACTGGAATGACACCAAAATAATTTTCACTTGTGATCTAATGCAAAGTCTTGAATCCAGAACATTTCAGGAGAGACCCACAGCATTAATACTCTGTCTAGGTACAGACTGTTTTTTGGCCTGCAGCCACAGGCCCCCAGAGTACTAGGGTGAGCAGGGGCTTGAGGGGGGTATTGAGCACCCGAGCCAGGGCAAGCAGGCTTGGGGGCATGTTTGTCTGTGCCTGGCAGCCAATCAGAGGTGATCTAGGTGCTTGGCTGTGCTTGACAGCAGCCTGGGAAGTCGGAAGGGCCTGCTGGGAGGCATGCAGGAGTGCCCCTAACCTATTGGCCTTGGGCACTGCAATCCAGTGCAAATCAGTCCAGCAGGTGAATGTGGGCTCTGTTCGCTACTAATCTAACCTAAGCTGTTTACGGACAACCACATACCTCAGATTGATTCCACCTTATGATTTTTGAACATCTCTATCTAACCTCTGTTTCAGATGGAGCCCAGCTATTTATAGGTACTGAAAATACTTCTCTAGTCAATTATAACTGTGTACATAAACATTTAGACGGGGTTTTTTTCCTTTCTAAAGAAGGAGTCTTCACTGAAAGTGAAGAAATTGTAAGAGCCTGAATTCCTGTTTGATTTATATCCTTTTCAGTAACACTGCCATCACCAGTGGGGTTATGCTAACTGTATATGAGTACACAGTCTGGCCCAGAATTTCAAATCTTTTACATTTATTAAATTTTCTGTAGAACTGAACCATTAGAAATATTGATTCTCATACTCTCTCTTTCACTCTCTTTTTCAAAGCAGGGATGTTAAATGTACTTTCACTGGTAACTGACACTTAAATGAATGAGAGATTAGCCAATGAAGTCCTGATACAAGAGTGACAAACATACAACCAGACGTTATTCATCTCATCATCAATGGCATTACTCAAGACACGTGGAAATGAGTGTTTTAAATGAAATGAGATGACTACGCAGCCTTTTAGGAAAACATTTGACTTTTGATCTTCTCTCATAATTGAATGATTAACATCCAGGAAAGATTCTCTCCTTTCCTCAATAAAAGTTCCAAAGGACATCCATATTTTATTGTAGCAGATTCTAATGTCTTCTTTGTTTAAACAAGCCTTACATTTTGAATGCCACTATTTCCTGCAACCTAATGCAATTTTCAACTTCTTCCTATTAATACCAGGAATGTATCAAATATTAAACATAGTAAAATATTAATCCATTAGTGAATGTGAATATTGCCATTAGGCAATGTTGTGATTTGATAATTTTCTTTAAAAGATTTATGAAAATAATTATTGCTAATGATTGGTCTTTATAAAAATCATTCTAGGCTTAAAAATTGCTGAGTTTCATTTACAAAGTCCTAGAAAACGATCAAACAAGAATGGAGCTCCTATAAGAGAATAGTTTGTTTTAAGTGTTAGAGTAACACTTAGTGAAGGAAATGAATTATTCACTTCATCATTAACTCATATAAAAGCATCAAAGAGTTCTTTGTACATGTACAAACTGGTTCATAACCCTCCAGTTGCCTACCACCATGAATATGTTTTTTGCTTTATTTAACTTGTTCCCTGCAGCTTCCCTATATCCCATTGTGTGATTAGGCAAAAAAATAAATGGAAGCTAGCAAATGATGTGAAAACTAATTATACTTTTTGTTTTGCAAGTAAACTTAATATTCTGTGGAATATTTTTCAAGCACCAGCTTAAATTTGGATATATATGTACACTCATTGGGCCTGCTTGTGTGTTTGAAATAGGGTACATGTAAAAAATTGTGCCATAGTAAAAGATATTTTAGTTGTACAACAAAACATTTACTAATTCATCCTCCAAACTCAAATTTGCCCTGCTCCACCGCTTGCACTTTCCAGTTGCTGCTCTAATGGTTTTGTTGTATTATTGTTTACACACACACATGCATACTTTTTTATATTACTGTACCACCTAGGATCCCTAGTCATGGACCACAACCTTACTGTTCTGGGCACAACTGATTCAGAATCAACTTTTCAACATTTGGGACAAAAATTCTACTTGAAAAGCTCTTTGGAGGCCTGAAGTGATGGGCCTGAGACTTGGGACTGTCTTGTATAGTTGGATGCTTCATCGAAGTGCAAATGTCTTTTGAATGTGATGTTCTAATATAATATTATTTATGTCTGTCACAGGATGGGGACCTCAAGGGTGCCCGTGTTCTCCTAAGGCCCCTCGACCATGCCAGTTTGGCCCATTGGGCACCCTGAGTTCTCGCCCACCATGTCTTTGATGGAAATATAAAAATAGGGAGACTACCTTTAAGTCCTCTTGGACATGGTTTGATGGACTCTCTGAACCCCCATAGCCCTGTCTCCGCACCTCAGTGGCACCTGGGCTCTCCACAGCCCTGTCTCCATGCCTCACTGGCACCTGGGGTCTGTGCCCCCAAATGCTGTGCCCTCTCTGGCGCCAGGGTCTGTGCACCCCAAATGCCGTACATACACACACACATACACACACATATATATACACACACATATATATATATAT
>NW_017728947.1:84616738-84625089 GCF_001723895.1 Crocodylus porosus | reverse complement strand
ACCTAATTGATTTCTGTGCTTGTATATGTGCAATTGTGCCACACCTTCCTGTCTAACAGCGCAATATTGAGATCCTGAAAGTTGGCCTGACCCCACAGGGCTATAAAGGCTATAACATAATTTGAGCCACGCAGGCTGTGCTCTGTCCCTCAACAGTAGCAGAAGCTACACTTGCAGTCAGGCCTTCCCCTCTGCTTGCTCTGGGAGAGCTCCTTCCCCCTTGGCTGCTGGCAGGGAACTGCCCTCCTGGCCTCTGGCCTGGGGTTTATATATGAGCCAGGCTCTGCTCCTTCAGCTGACTGTTGGCAGTTGTGAGCCATCTAACTCATTCTGGCTGCCCTGGTAACCAGCAGCTGGGGCTCCCAATTCACTGCTAGGGCTTTCTCCCTAGCAGTTTCAGCCCTTTAAAGGAGCAGGGAACCTAAGTGCTCTGCAACAATGTTATTATCCATGACCATTTCAAACTATAGGGCATTTTTATACATGCAAGTGCTGCAGTAGTGGGTGCGTTGGCTCTTGCAGTTGTATAAGCAGCAACATGTGCATCAGCAATGAAAAAATGGGAGGTGTTTTAGTTCAATAACATTGGAGATGTTTTCATTAAAAAATGGACCACTACCATTTTCTGCACGCTGACGTGCATTTCGGTACTTATACAACTACATGTGGCGCAGTGCAGTTTACCTCAGCTCGCATGCAGATTTCCGGCACTTAGCAGAACAGAAAAGTATGTGTATAAATGCCCATTTTTTTTTGTCCTAGTGAGTAAATGCCTTAACCTGCAAGTAGTCCCATTTAATTCACTGTGATTCTTCTAAAAGTAATGTATCACTTTGTAATCCACAGGTTTTGATCTGTTGAATTGAGTTCAAGTGAGAAGGGCCTAGAAACCCTGAACTTTCAACCTCTTGGCCTATTTACGAGTTGAGAGCATGTGCAGCGGTTGCTCTAGGTTTGATGTGAAGAGTGCAATGATTGACAGGTGAATGTTGCTAAGAGGATCAAAGACGACTGGTGATGGGTGAGGTAAATGTTGCACCTTGAATGACTGACAGGTCCTGTGGGCAGGAGAGAATGGTTGGACAAGGGTCGTTACCACCCGGGCATGACTGAAGTGTGTCCATCAGTTGATGACATCAGGATCGCTAAGGTTATAACAAAATTATGCAGCCGGGGGGGGGGGAGAGGGGGGTTATGTGTGTGTGTGTGCACGCGCCTGCACCCCAAGCGTGTGGTTGGGATCTATGTAGTATTGTTGTGTTAGAGTCTCTGTCTCCCCCTGTGGTTGGATCTGTGAGTGAGAGAAGGGGAAAGTCTCTTCATATCCTGTTTGTACCCAGTGTCTGTGCCTTGTGACAGGTTGGGTGGGTGAGAGACAGATTGTTGTCTGTCAGTGTACATGGTACTGAGTCCAGACTGATGATCTGGTTCCTGCGTGTCTGTCATCTTAGACAAGAGAGAAATTACCCAGTCTAACAATACAACTGCTTGCCTTGCTCGCCACACCATCAACTCTGTGAAGTATGGACCCTAGTAGCACCCACCTTAGAGCATCAGTTAAGGAAGACTGAACTTTTAAATATATTGTTTGTCTTTATTCTAATCCTGTTTTTCCTTCCGTATACTTTTTCGTTGTTCTACCCATCCCTAATTCAATAAATCGTGTTCTGTTTTAATCAACCATTAATCTTTTTTCCTCCTATACTTGCACTGCTCATTGAAGCCGGAGTTTTTAGCTAAGATGATGTCAGTTTTAACCCTTTCCCGCCCCTTTCCTTGCCCCTAAATAGAGTGCTGATTAACACTAATTAGGCCAGGTCCAACAACTTAATGATCGTTTATACACATGCTCCAGGAGATGGTGGCAGGAGACAGATGCTTTAATTAAACTGGCTCTGAGAACTGCTCTAATTAAAGCGCCTGGAGTGTGTCATGTACCAGCATCCCTGTGCTTTGCCCCCAATCTGAAGCCTGGATACAGTGGTACACAAGACACAGGAGGCTGCTGGAGCACAGTAATTGCCATGTTCCAGCAGACTTGATTAACTGGGAAATTACAGCACATCGGAAAGCCTCCCTGCTCTTGTATAGGCACCCAACATGTAGAAAGATGGCAGAATCTTGGCCTTGGATATGGTTTAAATTCAAGAAGACAAGGCCTTTGACTCATGAACTGGCAACCTAAGCTATGCAGACAGTAAAACAAATACTAATAAGCAAGAGTATGACGAGCTTGGGTAGGAAAATTGGGATAGAATAAACAATGATTAAGTTATGCTGCTTGTATCTTGTATCTTTCTTACTTTCTTTTTAATATAGAAAAGCTAGACTTAAGTATATTTTCACTGAGTCCATGTTTTAAGTATTATTTCCTATCTAATCCTTTTGTTGCTTCTTTTTTTTAACACTATTGACCTTGCACATATATTTTTATAACCTGTTTGCAGTTGTCCATAAATTGTTTTTGTGGGTCAATAAAGTCAATTTAAGAGCCCAAACATATATAGTGGAAGACCGTACCAAGAGGCACATATTATGGGTAGAATGTAGCTTGACCAGTGAGGTAATGTTTTATAGCAGTGGTGCCCAACTTATTCCACCCCACAGGAAGGATGAATTGTGTAGGGCTCGCCCTCTTGTCCTATCTATCCAGTGCCCATGGCCAATCTGCAGGGCCAATATGGCATGTGGCCCCTCTCCACAGGTCCAATCCAGCCTGCAGAGCCATACCATCTTCCCTACAGCATAAATTTCCTTGACAATTAACACTGCTGTAGTTCATTCTGGTGCCAAATTTCTGCAAACATGGGAAGCCCTGCAGAGCAGGTGACACAGCATTGCAGGCCAAATCTGGCCTATGTGTTGTATCATGGTCACTGCTGTTTTATAGCTTGGATATGCTAGTATTTTGTTAAAAACAAAACAAAATAAAACAACCCCCCAGCCTTCTCCCTCACAGTTATGCCTCAGTAATATTTTTGTAAATCTTATAAAACAGCTAGACATTCCCAGATAGAAATTATTGCAAAAAAGTGAAGTTGGTCTGCTTATGATCATTATTTACTATGTTTACAATATTGGAGTAACACATGGTATTTTAGAAGTGAATGGAAAGATGAGGTCCCTGCTCAGGGAGGAATAAATCATAAAAGTTAAACTAGAAACCAAACAGAATGACAGACACAGGGTGAGAAGGAAAGGCAATGTTTTTTTTTAAAAAAGGAAGAGGATACATTTGAAGGACTGCATTTTCCCATGGAAATCATGAACTAAAAGTTCAACTGTTTTATAGATTTCTGGCCTGAAAATGTTACCGTTCTTTCTTTCATGAAGTGACATTTATATGTGTATTTATTACAAAAAAGTAGCATTCGGGGATGGAATTATAGTTGATAGGCTTTGCAGAAGTGGTGATTTTCAAATGGAGATTTGAATAAGGACATCATAAATGCATCTGGGCTTTTGAAGAATTCTTCACTGTTATCCCATTTCCACAATGTCATCTATAATGTACAAATGTGCTGAATACACTTCTTTTTATTTAATAACTGATTTTTTTAATGGGTTCAATCTAATGATCCAGATAGGGAGCTTGGCAGATAATGTCAACAGCAGGAAGTATATAATGCCTGCACTGCCCGCAGGTTTGAGGTTTGGAGATCATTGATTCTCCATGGGTGGTTCAGCACATCTGGACTACTAAGTCTATAGAGACTCCCAATTCTTTTTCTCCCAGATTCTTACATTACAAATAAATTATTTTGAAATTAGAATAAAGTTCTCAGGCAGTTCATTTCCCATTTCATAAGATATTTTGGGAAGGTTGTTAAATTAACCAACACAGGCAGAAAATACATATAAATCTCAGACAAAAATTAAACATCTCAGCTAAAGTTCTGAGCTAAATGGATCCCTGGTGTAATCATAGAGACTTCACTGAAGTTGTGTAAGGGAGGAATGTGGTCCTCTGTTTTTAAAAAAACAACCTTTTACAGTGAATATAAAGAACAGAAGTTCTTGGAAATTCAGACATATCATTTGAAAAGAAATAAGTTTGCCCCACTGATAATCAAACATACAAAGGTTGCCACATTCACCTAGTTGAAATTTATTTAGTTTTTAAAAATCTCTTTGATGGATATAAACAAACATGTACCACTGAGATACAGGCTTCAAGATCTCTTCTAGACTAGTGTCTGATCAGGTAGGCTAAGAAGTTCAGATACATGAAGGATAGATACTTTTATATGGAAGGTTGCATGTGAAGTATAATGTGCTCACAGACCTGGGGAGTTACCACTTCAGAACACAACAAAGTGTTAGTTGCTAGAAGCCAAATGCCAGTATGTGGGTCAAGATTGGCAAGAGAGAGAGTTTAAGCTTTCCAGATAGAAGTAAAACTTTTTAGACCTTGCTGAAGATATAAGGACAGGATTGTCAAGGCTATTGAGAAGTCTGCAAGTTCAGAGGACACAGAATCCAGCAGCTTCTGAGAATGAAGTCTACACTGCGATTCATGTCATCCAGAATGTGTAGGGGGCACAACTAGATGAACAGTAAATGAGTTCTCTTATTGGCAACTACAGGGCTCATTAAATAAGTCTGAAGTACAATGGTGGTGACTGGTATTCCTGCACTAGTCACATTCATCAGTGACACTGTTCCTAATGCTCCCAGAAACATAGAGTCCAGACTATAAGAGACCTGGTGTTCTGACAACTGTATATAGTATAAAGGACAGATACAACTTTAACAGTATAAAGGACAGATACATTTTCCCAGCGCATAATTGCTTTGGGAAAATGTATCTGTCCTTTATACTATTAAAGTTCCTCTACACACACATTTAGTAGCTAAATAACATTAACAATTATTTGGGATCCTATTTATTGAAGAAAAGAAATATCCCTGGTTAATGTAATGGAGTTTTGGGTCCCCACTATAGAAAGGATGTGGACAAATTGGAAAGAGCCCAGTGGAGAGCAATGGAAGTGGTTAGGGGGCTGGGGCACATGACTTACGTGTAGCGGCTGAGGGAACTGGGCTTACTTAGTCTGGAGAATAGAAGACTGAGAGGCGATTCAATAGCAGCCTTCAGCGCCCTGAAGGGGGGTTCCAAAGAGGATGGAGCTGGATTGTTCTCAGTGGTGGCAGATGACAGAAAAAGGAGCAAGGTCTCAAGTTGCAGCAAGAGAAGTTTTGGATAGATATTAGGAAAAACTCTTACAAGGAGATAGTAAAGCACTGAAATAGGTTACACAGAGAGGCTGTGGTATCCCCATCCTGGGAGGTTTTTAAGATCCTGCCAAACAAAGTCTTGGCTGGGAAGATATAGAAGGCGATGTTTCTTCTTTGAGCACGGGGTTGGAGGAGGTGACCTCCTGGGGCCTCTTCCACCCCTAATTTTCTATGATTCTAAGGTTCTATGAATTATCAGGAAGATCAAAATGGGATCACACCATTCATTGTACATACCTGCACCTTAACATAATGGGAGGGGGGGTGATGATGTGGCCTGGTGTGGCTGCGGTGGGGGCAATTGGTCCTATCTGGCCCCAGGCCATCTGCCCTTCACCCACTACTGGGGGTGCCAGACACAGTGTGTGGGTGGGGTCTCTGTGGAGACCAGCCCAGGACACCTGTGGGCAGGGTGTGTTCAGTCACATGTATGGGACTGGTCTGCAGATGGGGAGCAGCATCTGGGAATGGGACAGGTGGGCAGGGGCTGGTGCCAGCGATGAGATAGCATGGTGGTGATAGCATGGGGCTGGAGCCGTGGGCACATCTGAAATCTGCTACCTGCGCATCCAAGTCAGGGAACTGGCATTCAAGGCAGGGATGTGTGGCAGAAGAGATTGTAGCCCTGCCCCTGGCCCCAGGCCCATGCTATCTCTGCCCTGTGAGCTCAGCCATGGCACCAGCCCCTACTCACCTGTCCTGCTTCTGGATGCTACTCCCCACCCACCTGCCCTTTCTGTCCCATGCCCCCAGCTATGAATGATGCATGCCTCCAAAGGCTGGGGGGGGCCATGACAAACACCCCCAGGTGGTGGTGGTGGTGTCAGCAGTGGGGGCACATCGGTGGTGAGTGGGGACCACCTGCAAGCAGCTCCGGTGATGTCAGTGGTGAGGGCCAGTCGAGCAGGGACTGCCTTCAGGCAGCCACAGTGGTGTAAATGGCAGGGGTGGGGGCGGGGGGTGGCAACTGCCCACAGAAGGCAGCAGTGGCTTTGGTGGTGGACAATCTCAGGCAGGGCACGTTCCCCCCATTTCGCCCCTATGCATTGCCTATGGCCCCAGCAGTGGGTATGAGACAAACTGGCAGTGACAGCTGGGCAGATTAAGCCACCAATGTAGGGGCTGCAGCACCAGTCACTGTGCTGCCCCCGCCCCAGCATGACATGGCCCAGGTTGTTTCTCAAGTATTGGCTGGGCTGGGCAGGGCAGGGCCAAGGGACATGCTGTGGGCCAGATAAAATCCCTTGGTGGGCTGTATCCGACCCATGGGCCATATTGTGCCCACCCCAGGGTTAGATCAATAAAACTATGTAAATATCATGCACAGTTTACTTCCATGCATGTTCTGAATCAGATATAGTTGACAGGCTTATTTTCCTTCCAAGGAGAAGCAAGCACTTTTGTGTTGAAGTATTCCAGTAAAATTACTTATGAAGAGAAATGAACTTGGAATTGTTCTTCTTGATCCCATCTTCTTCATAACATCACATTATAAGGTCCTTAAAGACAATGGGAGTATTCAATACCTTGTCCCATCTGCTCCCTATTTAGCAGCCTTAAAAGTTATGAATTATAGCTGCAGTAAGGTTTTACTGGAAGCAATTCCTTCATATGTGGCTCAGAATTTATTCCCAAATAAGTATTTTTTGAGAAATATACAGTGGGCTCAAAATTAATTGATTCAACTTTTTTTTTGGCATGATAATTATGTTAGCTCTGTATTTTATACCCGTTAAAACAAAAGGAAAATAAAATGGAGAAAAGAGTATTAAAACACACTTTCATTTTACAAATGAAATGTTGTTCTATTGATTTTCTTGAGACTTTTAATTTTTTTCTTCTTATCTGCAAAGCATATTCCTTTGTACCATATGCAGATTTCTGTCAACTGCAATGACATTTTTACTGCCTCTTTTATGTATAAATATATCCAATTTGTTGTGATTCAATATTACAAAGCATCAGCTTCAAATTAAAATCAGAATATTCTAGAGAATATGACCCAATTCTGCTTCCATTAAAGCGGAAGTATAGCCACCATCTACTAATAGTGAGGATTCCCATTTTGCTGAAATATAATTCTGAATTTCACTGGAAACTTCCAGATCTGTCATTGTCATACAACATTTGGGATCTGCAAAAGGGACCATATTTGATTCGGATTTGGATTTGGCCTGAATTGGGGACACTGATTTGATTTGTTGATTTGGATCACTGTCCCTGATTTGATTCAGCTGAATCCAAATCTGAAGATTCAATGCTGATTTGAAGAATCAGTGATTTGGCCACAGCTTTAAATGTTTTTCTACATTCCTCGAGGTACCAGGCATGGCTCATGAATGCTGCGATGCTGGGGCAGATGGAGTGTCCCACAGAAGCGTGCTGCCCTCCCCCCAACATTTTTGGCAGTGAACCCAGAATTGGATTGGAAGTACTCCAGGTCCATTTCCAAGTCTGTCACCAAGCACGTGGGGGGCATTCCCCCCTGGCTCATCTGTAAGTTGCGGGGGAACAACCCCAGACCCAGGAGGCACCAGTTGCCAAGCTTTGGGGGGTGTCCCCCCCACCCAGCGTGATCCTCAGCAGACCTGGAAGTGGAACACAATTTCTTCTGGTCCACTTTGGGGTCTGCTGCTAAGTGCACTGGGGAGCCCCCCCCCCCATGCTCCTGTGTGACACTCCATCTGCCTCACCATTGCAGCATTCACAAGCTGCCTGGTTCCTTGAGGTATGTAGAAAAAATATTTAAAGCTATGTCTATGTCCAAATCATCAAGTCTTTCTCAATCTCTCTGAATCAGTTTGGAGGGTTCCGACTTGATCTGGAGAGATTAAAGGGTCTCCTGACTCAATTTGGATTTGGAGATTTGGCCATCGAATTGGGCCGAATCTCCACCAAATCAAATCATAGACCAAAGCTTCGCACAGCCCTATACAACATGTAATATATAGACGGTAGTTAAACAGTTTAGATTAAGTAGTTGAAAACCCTACTGGTTCAAGGTTGTACAAAGTTTCAGTCAACAGGCTGGCTGTACTGCAAAGGGCAACCAACCACAGACCCCCAGAGCACACATCGCAGCATGCTTTGAAATCCTCTTGGAGACAGCACAG
>NW_017728947.1:84574138-84616727 GCF_001723895.1 Crocodylus porosus | reverse complement strand
TGACTTGCTGCCCTTTGGGCAGGGGGCTGGACTCGATGATCTCCCGAGGTCCCTTCCAGCCCTAATGTCTATGAAATCTATGAAAAACCTCTTAACACCCCCTCCCTTCCAGTCTTTGTTGTCAGGATATCAAAGACCAGGCCCAGAGGGGGCTTCTGTCTTTTGAAATTGGGACTATGGACTTGGAAGTGGTGGCTTGGCCTGCAGTGCAGCTGGGGCTTTGCTCCTGCAACTGTAGCCTGAGCTGGGGATCTGGCCAAAGGGGGGGCTTTGACACAGTGATCTTAGGGTTCTGGCCACAGGAAGCTCTGCTGCTGCCACCAGAGCTGAGAGCTTTCAAGCTTTGTTAGAGGGAGCATCTCCCCCATGCAGCACTTCAGATCTGGTACCAGCAGCCCTGTGTGTAGGGCTGCAGTTGTGGGGCTCTCAAGTGCTGTGGAGGGAATAGATTCTCCTCTTTTGTGGCACTTCAGAGCCCTGTGCAAACATGGGACTGCAGGTTCTGGGTTTGATTTGCCCAATGGGGGAGCTGTTGAGACCAATGGGGTTCTGGCAGGTGACTTTGCCCTGTGTCTGCTCAAGGTTAGGGAAGCAAATATCTGGATAGTCCTGGAGTTGTGGAGAAGAAGTCAGTTTTCTCAGCCCTAAGGCTGACAGGGGGAGGAGTCTGGTCTGTGACTCAGCCAGAGCAGTGGAGTCACCTACAGTCCCTCTCTGGAAGAGAGGAACAATGCAAACTGGGATGCCTGGAGGACAGCAGGACAGCTTCTACTTGGTAGGTGTATACATGTTCACACTCTATTAGCCTCTGTCAATGCAGACTTAGATCTCAGTGATATGCTGTTTTTAGAGCACACTAAGCATTGTGAATACTGACACATCCAGCATTTCTACTGCACTAAACTGGATTCTTTTGATCTAAATGTAATGTTTGCAAACATCTATTGAGTACTAAGGATCAAGAAAGAATTAGCTGCAGAGGACAGCTAATATATATATAATAAAGTGACAGAGGAAGAGCAATATATACAATCCTAGGATGTAATATTTCCAGTAGAGGCAGGAAAGTATTAATGCCACTATACAGGACACTGGTAAAACCTCATCTAGAGACCTGTGTACAATTCTAGACATCCATATTCAAAAAGATTAAATCAATGTGGGACAAGTATGAATGAAAGGACTGTGAAAAACCTGTTTGCAAGACAGAATTGTAAGAACTTGCCTTATTTAGCCTAACACAATGAAGGCTTAGAAGATATATGACTGCCCTGCATAAATAAATCAGGAGACTAGATACCAGTGAGGGAGGAAAAAAACCTCTTTAAGTTAGAGGACAAGGTTGGCAAAAGAAGAAATAAGTATAAACTGGTTATGAATAAATTTAGATATAAAAGAAACCTAACTATCAAAGGTGTGAGGGCCTCAGAACATGCTTCCAAAAGGAGCAGTGAAAATAAGAAATGGACTGATTTTGATAATTTTGTAAAATGGATTACATGATATTGTTGCCTACAATAGGAGACTGGAGGTTATTACTTGGGATATTCACTTCCAATTCCAAGTTCCTATTAAGAAGGCTGTAGTGATAGGAGCTAATTTATAGATGCTCACTGAAAGGAGACTGAGGGAGTTGGGATTGGAAGACAGTCCCTGAGGGAGAAGCTACTTAGGAGTCAAGAGACAGATAAAGGATCTGCTGCTGTTGCCTATTCCATAAATTACAGTGTGTTCTCATTCATTGTATACCTGTATTTATTGAACCTGGGGATCACTACAAGCACCAAGGGAAATTATGAGTATTTATACTGAAAAGCTGATCTATTTTTTGCGTTCAAACATTCCCCAACATTTGACCCATATTTGCTATTTCCATAAACATTCTTGCAAATAATATTAGTGTTATAATAGGCATTGAATGTGAGTGAAAAAGGGGCATGAACACAATCAGTGAATTCAATAATTTATCCTAGCTAATGTTCATACAATGCTTTTTGTTTTGTTTGTTTAAGTGGTAACAGCAAATTTGTGTGTGCATTCCTTATAATGTGGGCTACTTCCTTATAATTTTCCCCTTAATTGCTGCTTTTCACTCTTTATCAGAACTGGTCAGACCATACCAAATACGCACTCATGAATATTTTCATGAATGGATAGGGTGAATTACTCTGCTGTTATGCAGAGTATCTTAATATGTATCATTTGAAAATTTTCTGACAACTGCTACTTTATTCATGAAAATGAGTACAATTTCACAAATATAAAACTGAGTGACTATTCATATAAAAATCCAAATCAGAAATATGTTGTATGTTATTCATTTGCCATACTTTCTTATCTGCATATTTACATTTAAATACACTTTCAGGTACAAAAAACAATACTACATGATTTAAACTATGGAAAAAAAATCCCATGAATAATGAATACCCAGGTTAAATGTTTGTGAATGGTCTGTAGGCTAAAATGTATTTCCATAATCTAACCTATAATTATAGTATTTACAGAATGAAAAACTAAGACCCTAAATAAGCACGGATAATTTAACCAGTTTCATAACCCCATTGGAATAAATGGAACTACTAACAAGGTTAAAGTGAAGCATGTTTTGAACACTTTCCTGGTTTAGGCCCCTGTGGTTCAGAATCTGGTTTGCATCTGACTCAAGAACAGGGTGGGAAGGGCATAGGTCTTCATTAGTATGGGACTGACCACTGCTACTAACAGGAAAGGGTGGGGGAATATTCGGGAATTTTGTCCGGTGCCCAGATATTTGAGGTATGGGGACAACCTGGCTGATTTTTAATGAATAAGTTTTACGTAGAGCTTCCCAATGTTTTTTTGGGGAACCATGAGAGGACTGCATTACTTCAACATTTTACAGATCCTGGGCACAAAAAAGTCCCTGGGTACCACCGGTCCTGACTATCCTATGTTCTATTTTGTGCTGATGTGTAATCAATTGACTGAAATGCTACTGGAATGGGATAAGACAGGAGTAAAATTATGATAAATTAAACCCATTATTCACAAGAAATAATGCAACAAATCTAGTCTTTTGAAAATAGACACAAAACATCCTTTGCTTATGTTTCAAAGATAAAAAAAACCCTTGTAGTGAGAAATAGCCTTCTGTTACAGCCTACAGTCCTGCACATGATTCCCTTGTCCTCTTCCTAGAGCACAAGTCCTGTGACTTTGACTGTACTTCTTATCTTTCTTTAATCGTTTTGTTGCAACCTGCATCTCAACATCTCTGATCTCAAAGTTGCTTTAGTGCCTATTTGGAGATAAATATTCCATGGATTTATTTCTCTTTTGTGCAACAGGATTTCTTTTCAAATCTATAAACTGCCATTTTACTCTCTAATTCCCTAATTTTTGAGACAACAATCTCTTTTGTGACTATGGCATTTTTTGAAATGTAAGGGCTGGCTTTAGATTTGATTTAATCTCCATTATAACTTTATAAACCTCAAATGGATCACTTTGAAGGCCCCTCATTCAATTAGAATACTTTCAGGTTGTTCATAATACAAATCTTTGAAGCTTGATATCTTTTGGGTTGCAATAGGATGTGCTCACTCAACAGAAATTATACTGTTTCTGAGGCATGGTGCATAGCACTGGATGCAGTACTGCAGGCAAGGACTAACCAGTGACTTATCAGCAATAAGTTGATTTCCATTGCATCTCTTCCCTTGCTATATGGACTAGCAGTATTTTAACTCTTTTTTTTCAGGGTACAAGCTTTTTCTGAACCATATTTTAAAATGCAGCTAAAAAAATGAAAACAAGCAGAAGTCCCAGGAAGCATAAAACAAAACAAGACAATACAACAACAGAGTGACTTATGGTACCAAACCAATTAGAAAACAAAACAAAAACCAACTTCATAGTATAGCTAAGCAATAAATATCACTGTACTTTTGACAGGGAGGGCAATTAGCCATTGGGACAGCTTACTAAGGGAAAAGATAAATGAATCTTCACTAGTAGTCTTTAAATTGAGTTTGGAGCTCTTTCTAGGAATTACATTATGCACCAATTATTGCATTAAAATATTTCTTGGGGCCCTCCTAAAAGTTTTAATTAATTTTATGCTGATCTGGTTAGTTCTCTTCCTATTTCCCCAGCAACTACCTTACCTTTCATATTTGCAATAGGCCATGGACCAGGGCCGCAGATTTGTTCCTTGATGTATGTATCATCCAATGTAATCAATGGGACCGTGGCAATTTATGGTGAGGTTCTGGCCCAAAAATCTTATGATAAAATGCATTATAGAATACTCCCAAAAATACAACTCAAAAGAAAAGAAAAATTTGATCTATTATATAATTGGGAAATGCATCAATGTTTTTTTCATTCCTAACAGGTAGGAAGCATGTTTCAGAATAGAACATAAGGACCAGAACAAATAAGGGGCTGAAATACCTAACACTTACATATGGTAGCATCTGATCTGTGGGCTACTCGCTGTCAGAGTGCAATCCAGAACACCAAGTGAGGCTCCTTGGTTCCCTAAACTCCAAGCAGCTGCCTAGCCAAGAGGAAGCACTGAGCACAGGAACATGTCTTAACCAGAGCCCCAAGTTTTACTGAGATCTATAGGAAAGTTCCTGAGTTTACTGGCCTACAGCCCTCTCCTGAAGGTAGGCACCTACGCTATTTCTTTCAAAGAAATGAGCAGTATTCACGCTTTTCCTGTAAAAGCACTAGTGTGTTGCCACCTTATACATGACAGCTTAAGGGTTAGGTAACTCATCCAAAAAGTGAGAAACATAAGGTTTAGTTTTCTCTTCTGCCTGAGATCTCACCTCTCACAAGAGTGCAATAATTACCAGGCTATAGTCTATTCTTGGGAAGGGAAGGAGAACACTCACCACTCCACTTCTTCAATCCCTGTGCAGAAAACGGTTCAGGATTCACTGACCAGAAAGGGAACCCAAGATGGAGCATGAGTCTGTAGAAAATGATAAAGGTATCATTGGATAAAATACACTAAACCCAGATCTCCCCTTTGTCATAGAGAGTACTTCAATCATGAGGCCATAGTTGCGCTCCATTTTGTGATCTCAGGCCTACTGAATGCTGAATCCTTTGTTGCAGTGACACAGCTTCAGTAGCCAAGATGGAGAGCCTCTCTCCATAACCATAATACAAAGTTGGGGTACTTTTCTAGTATGTGGCTGATATCAGTTTGAAACTCCTCAGCCCAAGAAGAAATTGAACTGGGTTCTACTCCTGGGGTTAATGCTCTAACGATTATGCTATTGTATGAGTACACCTACCCACTTTAAAAATACACTGTGGCTCTGTACAGACATTTATAAGAAGATCAGGGGGAGGCTATATTGAATGAAAAATGGCTACCTGATCTAACTTAATTTGTCAAGGTGCAGATCATACATTAGTTAGGTGGATCTATGTGTGAACTGTATAGAAATTCAAGACAGATTGATCTAAAAATGGTCAACCTGATCTATGTTAAGCGTACCTCCAATGTAGTCTAACTTACCTTGACTCAGGTGCGAGCAGGCTAACTGAACTTCTGTATAGTTTCCAGCATAGCCGTAGGGCTGGGAAAGCCCAACCGCCAGCCCCAGCCCCGAGGCTGCACTTTTCCGAACCACTCCCTGGCACCAGGCTATTTTTAGTCCCCCAGCCCCTCCCTTCCACTTCCAGCTGGACACCCCCCCAACCATGGACCAGCCACCTCCCCTCCCTCCCAGGCCACCAAACCTCCCATCCCATCCTGCAAGCTGCTTCCTGTGCTGGTTGTATCAATTTTTGCCAATGTCAGGAGCTGAGGAAGTCAGTCAGAGGTGGGGGAGAGGCAGGCTTTGTCCTGTCTTTCTGCTTATTGCTGTGTCACAAATGAAGCAAAAAGTGTAGTGTTGAGCATAGCAAGATGATCATATATGCCCATTCATTTTAGATCCTGCAAAGCCTATACAACTGCATGAAATGTGTATAAATTATTTTAGTGACATTAGATTGCATGCAGGTCAAAATTTGTATTGAACATTTGAGGCCCATAGGGTTTGCTTGGTTAAAGCACACCAACTTCTCTAGGCAATGGCACTCAAGGGAGGAATGTGATGTTAGCCACATCTCCATTCCATGACCCAAATTATGAGATACTGGCATAATTATGATGCGCGCCCCTGGAGGCTGGGAGGGCATGGCAACTGCCCGCAGGCAGCAGCGGCAGTGGTGGCAGCAGGTGGAGAGTTCCCATAGGTAGCCATGGTGGTGTAAGTGGCAGGGGAGGGGGAATGGCGAGTGCAGACTGGTGGTTGGTGACCACCCACAAATGCCACTGGCAATGTTGGCAGTGGCCAGCACCTATCAGCAACCACACCTAGACATCACTGACGGTTTTGGCAGTGTGGGGGTGGCGAGTGGCAGCTGCCCGTAGGTGCAGTGCATCAGCAGTGCTTCTGTCAAGGGGTGCACCACCAATCTCAGAGGGCGTACGTGCACCCGTGTGCACCCCATATGCATTGCCAACCGAAAACGGCTTATGGATAGATCAACATGGGTGGGGGAGGTGGAGGAAGCAGGGGAATAGCTATCAGGACAAGCCTGGAACTGGTCCTGGACTCATACACAGCAAAAACTCATCTAGAAACATAGCAAGATGCCTTAAAAATTATTAAAAATCTCAAAGCAATAACCACAGCTATCATGCAGCAGCTTGTAATTCAAAGGGCTTCACAGGTTCTCTCCTCTGAATAAAATGCTTTATCAACCCAGTCCTGCCAATGAACTCAATCTAACTATGTATCACAAACATGTATTGTAAACTTGCTTTGCTTTTGTAATAAAGATATTGTATTACCACCCTTTTGGACAATCCACCCAAACTAAGAGCTACTCTCTTCTTTTAGTTTATCTTCTGAAATGCTTCATCCATACAAGTCTTCCCTTCTTTTTCTCTTGCCTACTCAAACAGCAACTGCTGTAGGATGAGCCCCTGGCTAAAGAATGATTACACATACATAAATATGTATTCATTTTAATCAGAGATTGATTTTCCACGTGGCAAAACTAAAATCCTTGGACAGATTAAATATTCTCCTTTAGGAACGGAAGACAAATACATATTCCAGGAACATTTTTTTTGGTTTAAAAAACAAAAAGAAACCCTAAAATCATTAAGATACATAAGTAATAAATTGGAGTAACTGCAAGGTATTTTGGGGCATTTTCACTGAGAATCCATTTTGTTCGGGTTTATACTCATCATTATATCTGCCAACACTGCTGAGTGTTGCACTTTATAATGCAACAGAATTACTCACATAGCTGAACTCTCCTTCTGATAATCATCTGCAGGACTGAGCCTCTACATTTTGAAAGTTCTTTGGCCACGTCTACATTAGCAAATGTCATATCCATAATTCACTACTACTAATATCACTAGCAGAGTAGTAGACTAACATTTTTATCATTATTTTACCTAGACTTATATTTCTCAGTCATTTGCTATGCTGCCATGATATTTAAATGCTGCAATTTGGGATCCCATGGAAGTAATAAAAAAGAGATAACCATAAGAATACAGTCAGAACATCCCTTTATTTTCAATCTTATGAAGCTGCTGTCACGCAAGAGCTATATTATTATGCCTTTCTTTGACTTCTCATCCACACTTCTATGCCTTTCTTTGACCACACTTCTTGTGTTAGAGATCAGAATATATTCCTAGATATGTCTAGTTATGGAAATACTGAGGAGGGGGCAGAAAGAGAAATAAATAGTGAAAAAAATTAATATGTACCTACAATACAAAATGTTACCAAACCAGAGTGCCTTTGGTAAAAGCTGAGAGTTGAACTCAAGCAGTCCAGCTGGAGCATTTTTATTTTTATTTCCTATTTTCCTACTGTGTTCAGCACCATTATGTTTTTTTTCCATGCCTTTCATACCTTGATGCTGAGCTGAGTATAGTTTTTGTAGTAAACTTTCCTCTTGGTTATAGCTGGCTAAAAAAATATAGGGGGAAGAATCATAGCCACAAAAGAAATATTTTGCATATGTTTCCATTTTGCAGGATCAGGGTCTTCTAATTTATGGGCCAGTGAGGTAGGGCACATAGAATTATATAATCATAGAAAGTTAGGGTCATCTAGTCCAACTCCCTCTCAAAGCAGGACCAGCCCCAACTAGATCATCCCAGTCAAAGCTTTGTCTAGCTGAGTTTTGAAAACCTCCAAGGATGGAGCTTCCACCACCTCTCTGGGTAACCTGTTCCAGGGTTTTACTGCCCTCCTAGTGAGAAAATTCTTCCTAATATCTGACCTAAACTTCCCTTGCTGCAACTGGAGACTGTTGCTCCTTGTTCTGTCATCTGCCACCACTGAGAATAGCCTAGCTCCATCCTCTTTCCAACCCCGCTTCAGGTATTTAAAGACTGCAATTAAATCTCCTCTCAGTCTCTTCTTTTTTAGACTAAAAAATCCCAGTTCCCACAGTCTTTCTTCATAAGTTACATCTCCTAGCCTCCCCGCCATTTTTGTCATTCTTTGTTGGACTCTCTCCAGTTTGTCCATGTCCTTTTTGTGGTGGGGGTCTAAAACTGAACACACTCCAGATGTGGCATCACCAGTGCTGAATAAAGGGGACTAATTCCTTCCCTTGACTTATTGGCAACACATGTACCAATGCATCCCGGTGTGCTGTTAGCCTTCTTGGTAAGTAGGGCACACTGCTGGTTCATATTCAGCTTATTGTCCACAGTAACCCCCAGGTCTTTTTCTGCAGAGCAGCTGCCTAGCCAGTCAGCTGCCAGGCTCTGCTGGTGCATGGGATTGTTTTGTCCTGAATGCAAGACTTTGCACTTGTCATTGAACCTCATGAGATTTCTTTTGGCCCAATCCTCCAATTTGTCTAGGTCACTGAATCCTAGCCCTACTCTCTGGTGTATCTACTGTCTTCTCCCCCAGCCCAGCTTGGTGTCATTTGCAAAGACTTTGAACAAGATCAGCCACAGGACCAACCCCTGGGAGACTCCACCTTACACTGGCTGCCAACTAGATATCAAGCCATTGATTACTACTATCTGAGCCCATGTTCCAGCCAGTATTCTATCCGACTTACAGTCCATTTATCAAGCCCATATTTGCTTAGCTTGCCTGTGAACATGTCAAAAGCCTTACTAAAATCAAGGTACACCACATCCACTAGACTTCCTGCATCCACAGAGCCAGTTACTTCATCATAGAAGGCAATCAGATTGGTCAGGCATGACTTGCCCTTGGTGAATCCATGCTGACTATTCCTAACCACCCTTTTCTCCTCCAAGTGCTTACAAATGGATTCCCTGAGGATCTGCTCCATGTCTAAAACAGCTGCAGATGGAGCCCTAGTTTTTAACACTAGAAACCAAATCTCCCAGGGAATTCAATGAAAGTTAGCATTTCTATTTAATCTATCTTTTATGTATTTAGCAAATGTCTGCCAATACCAGCAAATAACACTTGGCTAAAAACAAATAGGAACCCATATGCACTCATTCCAATGGATTTTGCCTTTGAAGTGATATTCAAGAAATTTAATAAAGTTTAATTTAAGGAAGTTGTGACAAAAATACCTTTTATATCAATGCAAGTTTTATTCTAGAAAATGAAAGTGGTAGTCAAATTGACTTGGTTCTCTTCTTTTTTTTTCAGGAAAAGTCTAAATCACTGATATTCATATTTTCATAAGGCCTTCACAAAAATTGCCCATACAAAGACCTTTATTTATGCACAGAGATTGCATGCCTGCCTGCTTCACTTGTGTTTAAAAACTCCTATTTTTGTGTATGTTGGGATTGCAATCAATCAGTCTCAAGAAATGCATCGAGATGAGTGTCACTGTTTGTTGTTTTTTTTTTGATTGAGGGGTAAAAAAAAAACCTGCACAGAAAAAAGCAGGGCAGCAAACATGGGGACAGTGCACACTGTCCAAAACCAGACTCTGGCCAGCTACAGCCATGCTCTGGCTGCTTACCAGACTCCAAGCTGCATAAGTGATGTAGCTGCAGCTTCCATGACCCCCAGGACCATAGGTAAGGCTGCTGAGATCAGCAACTTCACTGGTCCCAGCCTCTTCTACCCCACCCAGGGTAACCTACTGCATGCCAGAAGAAGCGTGATATGGGCATTCCCCAGGAACATGTAACAGTATCATGAGACCTGTATCCCCCAAAATATTGTGGATAATGAGATTTGAGACAGCTCTAGAAAGTGGGGTCGCCCTCTTATGCTGGTACCATGATGCAAAAATTATATGAAGTCGTTCAACATCAACATAGGAAGTTCGGAGGAGCACGCAGAATCCTGTTCATTGTGCAGGGAACATCTGGCACTGGGTGCAGCTCAACATAAAGTGGCTTTGATCTAGAGGATGGTAGCAAAGAGAGATAGAAGAAAGCAGAAGAAATCAGCATGCTGTAAAGCGGCATGCTGTAAACTGGAAGCAGCATACCTACAAAATTGTGGTGCTGTGGGCAGGCTAATTAGTAAGGCTGAAAGTCAGGCCTAACTATTCTGAGTAAAATGATGTGCAAATGAAGTGATACTGCTTCCAGTTTAGCAGGTTGGTGGAAGGTTGTTCTTGGTAGATGCTCTTGAGCTCTGGAACTCCCTTCTCCTTGTGGTCCACCTGAGTCTGGACATCTCCCTGAAGCACTCTAGGTTCTTTTGTCTGGGCAGGTCTTGAGCAGGTAGAGGTGAGTTTTGGGGCATTGTCTGGGGAGTTTTTTCTATTACATATTATTTTAATATTTCTAGCTGTCTCTATAAGTGATGTGGCTACTATTGTAGGACTCCTGAGCCTCTTTAGGGTAGGATGCCAAATAAATAAAAGGTGTTAGGACAACATTTAGGCACCCCAAACAAAAGTGATTGTGAAAAATCCTGTTCATCTGACATCTAATCCTGGCTTCCTAACTCCATAGGCAGTTGTGATGTTAACTCTTAAAATTCCCACGCTATCTTGAATTCTGTTTTTGTGGATGTGCTGAGGCCCCCTAAGTCTTAATGGGAAGTTTGGTACCTAGTTCATGTCTAAGTGTGATTGGGTCTCAGAAGTTAGATATTCCTCCACTTAAGTCTTCCTCACTGTCAAAATAGTGAGGTAGTGGGATAGAGTGCCTAGGGAAGTTATGGACTCTCTACCAACCAAGGAGAGGTTGAACCGCTCGGGATGATCTAGATGTAGCTATGCCTATACTCTACCATCTGTATTTCCCATCTTTCTGGGCTTTGCTGGTTGTCCCTGCCCCCACTTTCTGCTACATATGTCAGGATGTTTTTAAGCCTTCCACAGAGGCACTGGTGTTGGCTACAGCCAAGGCTGGAGATTTTGACTGGGGTATACCAATGCTATTGTTAAGGCTAAGCTAGCGGTTTCTGGCTACAGGGTCTTACTCCCTCTGCTTAGGGGCAGACCAATCACCAGATGTGGGGTTAGGAAGGAATTTTACCTCATGGGCAGATTGGTACAGATTGTATGCTTTTTTATGTAGCCCAGGTAACTTGAATACATACTCCCCTTCTCAGGGGACTTAACTATATACAAATTTATTTACATTCACTTACTACATGGGAAAGGAACATGGATATAAACATATGTACAATGTGTATGTGTATATATAAGATATATAGACCAGTAATATAAACAATACCCTCTGGGTAAATGACATAAAACCTTATACCAGTGTTCCAGATACAGGTAAGTCACCAGTAAGTATCTGATCTGAAACAGATAAACCCCAAATATAAACTCAATGCCCTTGGGCTTTTCCTAAGTGTCCTCCAAAGAAGCTGGTAACTTTAGGGGGCCCCTTTCAGTGGGACCTCCCCTTTCAGGAGCCCTTAACTAACTGGGGGGGGACTGCCCTCCCCTGTGGGAATCTTCTTTTCCTGCCCCCCCTGTGGGAAGCCCCTTTTCCCTGCAACTCATGTCTCCCAGGCCTGGAGGGTGGTCTTCATCCTCTGTGCCAGGCTGCTCTCTTGCCTGCTGTGGGCTTGCAGGGTTGGGGCGGGGGGTCACTGTCCCCTGGAACAGGGCTCCACTATGCAGGACTTCTGAGGCCTGTGGCTTGGCCCTGTCAGCTGGCTCAGTAGGCCAATCACCATCTGGCTCTCTGGACTCAACCTTTTGCTATGGGTCGGAGGCCTGGGCTGCCTTGTGCAGCACCAGGCTCCATCCACTCCTGGACCTTCCATACAGCGCCTCTTGCACCGAGCTCCCAGCCTCATTCCAGGGGGTTGAGGATCTGAGCCACCCAAGAGGCCCAAAGGTCCTGCTCCATACACTGTCCTGGGCACCGTGTCTCTGGCTGCACGCCAGAGGTTGTAGACCTGAGCCACCTCATGCAGCTCCCAGGGTCTAGACACCGCGTGCCATGCTGCACACTGAGAGCCTAGCTGCTGCAGCCATCTGCCATTCCCCACTGATGGAAGTGTTCAGGAGCACTTCTGGGCTACTGCTTTGCCCTGCTTTGTAGCTCTCCTCAACTTTTCTAAGCCTCGTTCTTCTGGCTCCTGAATGTGCTCCCCTCATGCAGCTCCTTTTATATGCTCCAGGGCTCCAACCCTGGAGTCTTCCAGACCTGAGTGTTGCAGTTTTCAATCAGGTCCAGACCTGAGTGTTGCAGTTTTCAATCAGGTCCATGGGGGGGGGACTCCTGTCCCCCTCCCCTCAGGAAAGAGATGTGACTGAACTCCTTTTGCTGCCTCCTGATTGGTGGATGGGCTCTACCAATCAAAAGAGCAAGATTTCAAGCCTGGGACTCAACCCAAGCTCCAAAAGTCAAACCTGTTACATTTATTTCCTCTGTAGCAGAAGGCACAGCCCTCTACCTGGGATGTCTTGAGTATATATTGATAAACTTCTATAGAAGCAATACATTGGCTGCCATGGGTCCCCCAGCTTTACCTGACTGGTTAGGATGCTATGTTTGTGTTGTGTCAGGGTTGACTATAGTTTCATGTAGAGTTTAGATTATGGATGTGTAGGATTGCTTAGATAGGTATCATCTTGCCTCAGGCAGGGGGTTGGATTAGATGACCTCTGGAGGTCCCTGATTCTATGAGAAGCTTTTTAGAGCACATCAAGTACTCATAAATAGGATCAGATCCCTCATAAAAAACCATGGTAGCCTCTACTTTTAAGATATCTCCCAACAGGACAGTGAGTCCTTTTTATATATATGATCCTAGGTCTTCTAATTTTCTCTTATACCTGAGAGGATTCATTCTTATATCTCCATATTAATGGAAAGTACCTTAAGTACCCAGCTGTTCTGAGACGTGATCACTCTCTATCCCTTCTGTTGAAGTTTTACTACTTTGAAGAACAGAAATGAAGATTCATGGGGTGGCAGGAATGTGTGCAGGGGGAAGAATACATAAGAGTACAAGGCTAAGCATGCCTATTTATCTTATTATGGCAACCACCGGTTCCTCCGAGAAATTTATTTTAGACACTTAAGATAACTTTCAGACTCCTAAGTTCTTCTCTGGATCTGGTCCAAAGATACTACAGAAGGATTCACAAGTTTGGTGCAGTTTCCCATCTGCCAAAGACTACCAGCACACCTTTGAGCATATCACTGAATCTGTCTGTGCCTCACTTCTCTAGTTGCAACATGAAGTAAATGGTTTCCCTCCCCCTAGCCATTACCTATTTAGAGTGCAGCCTTAGGATACGGACTGGCTCTTATTTTGAATTGGCTATGTGCAAAGCACAGCGAGCCCTGATCTCAGCTGGAGATTTTTGTAACACAAAAAATAATAATAATTAGGTGCTGAGAGTCCTGAAATCCTGCTAAGCTAACTGACAGTGCTCACTGCTTTGCAGGATTGGTTGTGTTGTAAAAGATGGCAAACAACTTCTGTTTGAATCTGTCCTCAGGCAAATAAGAGCCCCACTGTAAAATATCTTTGGATAGGCTTTATTCTTCTGTCTTTTCTTCTATTTTTAATTGCAAATTAAGTTCTGACAGCCACAAAGTAGCTGTGCTTGAACTGTGCTGCAGATATCAGTGTGCAGGGGATATTTAACAAATCCAATAACACTTTACTGCTCATTCTTAGACCATTTAAAAATGTATAAATGTGTTATGATAAAACCCCTCAGAGGTCCTTGTACCTCCAGTGTAGCACACTGGAGTAGAATCACTGGCAGTAGCAAGCAGCAGGCTCTTGCTTTTTTCAGATCAATTCATCTAATGAAATCAAATCAATAAGTCACAGACTAGAACTTAGGAGGTGTTAAAAAGTGGAAAACCCAGGGCCATTTCAGTTAGTTTCTTTATTATTATTTTTTCAGAGAGATTTTTTTCCCCCCACTTCATGCTGAAAGTGTTGCTGAAACCTTTGAAGGGTCCATTGTACCTAAAGGGCAGGAGCAATATCCCTGCACACTGGTGCTGTTAAATAAATGAACTCTTTGAGAAAGCCTTAAAATGCCTGAGGTGGGAAGGTACATCATAGCACACTAGAGATATCCTGGGCAGTGCTACCCCAGGGCATCCTGGGAAGGCTGTTGTTGCTTCTCCCTAGTCCACGCTATAAATATTTGTTACCAAAATAAATGTGTGCACAGTCACGGTCCTCTCTGTAGAGTGCAGAGAGAGGCTTCTGCCACCACCTGGCAACCGACTGAAGGAACATGGAGACACTCTAGTTCTTTCAACTAGCTGCCGTGCTCCATTCAGTAGCTGGTGCTTTCCTTGGCTGCACTTTGTGTTCTGGTGCCATCGCTAATATACTGCAGCTTTGTGTGTGCATGCATGCTGGGGTATATGCTGCTGTCTGCTGCCAGATCTTCTAGTCCAGGTACAGACATTGCACTTTTACCAGTATAAGTGATGGTCTGTACCTGTAACAGAGCAGAAGTTTGGCACACAGACTGGTTTAAAAGTGGCAGAACCCAGTTTAACATTTGCACCCCACCATCCAAAGGTGCACGTGCATTCTCTTTGCTACAGATCTAAACTACGCCGCTTACAGAAAACCGTGTAGCTTAAATCAATTCCGCCTCAAGCTTTTTGAACGTCTGCTCTGTACCTAGCCCAAGTAGCAGAGACACCTTATCGTAGAGTAGAGCATAGACAGGCCATGCATGCTGATTAATTTTAGATGGGATTTATCTCTGATCTCCAGAGCAGCCCCAGGTTGGGAAAGCACAGAATACCAGGTAGTTCAAAGCAATTTTATCCCTTCTCCCTATGGACCATAAGTTCAGCAGCTCAGAATCTTACCCAAGGCTTGATGCTTCCCAATGCAGAGCTTTCCTGAGAGTGCTGCAGAAGCTCAGTGGTACCTGCCTGATCTGTCCAGGTGTCATAGCCTAGGGAAGCAAATGTCTTTCGGAACCTGGACTTCTTACATTGATGTCTAACGGGATAAAAAGGTATAGATTCGTGGGGATCAAAATTAGATTACATCTAACCAAATCCATTCCTAAAAAGGTTTGGCAAAGCACAGAGGCATGTACTCAATACATGCCAATTCAGCAATGTAGTGAAGCATTTGCTTCAGATTAAACACATGGTGAAGTTCCACTGACTTAATCAAGTGCTTAATGCTAATCTAGAGTGTAAGGGCGTGTGAAGATGAAACAGGGGCCCTAAATTGAAGCGGTGGGTTTTAAAAAACATAGCTTCAACGTAAGGCTGTTAAAACCCCCATGTCATGCTCACACCCTGCTGACTCACCTACCTGTCCAGTGGGAAGGGGAGGGCAAGCTGCCTGTGGGTGGAGCAGTGCCTGGGCTGTGGTGGGGAGGGACTGGTGCTTCCCTCCTTGGCAGCCCCCCCAGGCACCTGGCTTGGGTGGTTTTGGGGGGTACCACAGCCACGGAGGGAAGCACTGGGACACCATGAAGCTCAGGCAGGCAAGCAGGCTCCGGGGGAAAAAATAAAGGTCAGGCTTGCCATTTTTCTTGGGCAGAACCTGCTTTCCCGGGCTGCTGCCAGGCTGCCTGCAGGGCTTCCTGCAGAGCCGTGGAGCTGCACAAAGCCAAGTGCTTCGCTTCATGGCTGTAGGGGCAGCAAACTAAAACTCCTTGAAGGAATTTTAGTTTGCTGTGACCCAAGTCATTTAAGGTGCATTACACAGCTGAATTTCCTACAACAGCTGGAATTAATGCGCAATATGCCACCAAGGCTTGCAGACATGGACACCATTAAAAAGGTGCAAAAGCATTTAGCCCGCTTTAAAGTGTTGTGCACAGACACCTCTCATTTAATCTACACACAACTTAAGGCTTTGCTTTTCTAGGGATGGTTTGCTGTGTTGAGACCTAACTTCTCTATTGCACAGAGCTCACTGTTAACAGAGAGAAACAATTGTTTGTCCTCCTAAAAATATTCCACTGCTTGTCCTGCAGAATGTTTCATACTTCCCAAGTGTAGGTGGTAAAGAGTTTTGGTTCTGTTTCTCAAGGAAAGGAAGACAAAATAAAACAACCACACAACACTGGTTCTAATAGCAATAATAGCTGATCACAATGAAAGACCATGAAAAGAAGAGAACTTCGCCACTCTTTGATTAGCGATGGATAAACCTCCAACATTGTTTAGTCAGTCCAGTTAGACCCTTAATTGAAAGTTTTCTGTTTTTTCAGTTTCTTTTCCTCCTCCTCATCACTCTTACCATCTCATTATAAACAAACTTTGTCCATGTCTCACCACCAACCTTCCTTTCCCCTGACATGCTTGATTTTCTCTAATCTTTTTCTTACTTCCCATGCCCAGTTATCAAAGCTTTTTCTGATGCTCACAATTAGTGCCCACTAATTTCTAAACTTTATTTCCCACTTTATCCACAGTATCAAATTTGCTACTTTCCCTTCACTTATCCATTCAAAACATGCCCTCGTTTTATGAGTTTTTCAGTTGTTTTTATAAACTTCCCAAGAGAAATGCAATTTTCCACTCCCCCTCTTAAAACTCAGTCAAGAAACCAGAATTCACCCATTTCATTTTGTGTGAAAGACTTTTTTTTATTTTTTGCTACTGCATTATTATATGAATGCATATAGATACCAGTAGATGGCTCCATAATTCCTGAATTATAAACAAAGAAAGAAGTGAGGCTTTGATAGCTTTGACTTTTAGTGAACAGATTTGATTTGATCGCACCAACGACAAGAATAAACTTCATGCCGAGTAGCTGAAATGGGACACTTCAATTTGTTATGTCATGCAGTTTAAAAATGGGCAGTCTGTCCTCAACCTACATTGACCTTGATGACTTCCTGACGATGAGAGAAGGAACCAGCAGCAATCTGAGCACCTGTATCCAATAGAGGGCACAGCTCGGAACAGAATCTTCAGTGGAACTGCACAGAAATCTGGCAGAGTCAACATGACTTCTTATTGCCATGTCATACTAGAGACACTTCACTGTACAGCAATACACACTCAGATCTGCTGGGTGCAACCAGTGCTGGAACCCAGTCTGAGCTTGGAAGTAGAACATTCAACATAAGCTTGCCCAGAAATTAACAAACAAACATTCAAATAGTGTTGTTTTTGTTTTGCTTTTTAAAAATCTGGGTATGAACGTGAGACAGAGAAAGCAGAAATTAAATATAGCAAGAAGTAACTGTGTTTATAAACCACGAGGTTTACCTATTTTTCTGTTGCCTGCAACTTCAACAGCGTTTTAAAAATTCCTCACTGACCTTTCGTATAGATTCTAGCCACAACTGCTGCCTGATGTGAAGTGTGCAGTCCCTATTCTTGGCTCTTACCACAAGATAGACAGCATGCTTTTAGCCTCTCTTGCAATACCCCTGTCAGGGTCAGCCAGACACCAGTCTAGTCTCCTACTGTAAATGAGAGCAGAGTGACAGTGCTACAAAAAAATGATTTTAGATTAACACAAGGACATTGAAAACAGCCATTTTTACAATTCAGACGCTGAATGCTTATATTCTTGAAATGTCAAACTGTTTCATTACAATACCAGTAGGGAACACTTTGATCTTAAAATGTAAAAATTATATTTTGACTGCCATATGTCATAATGACCATGTTATGTCACAGTATACTATGTTATACTATGCACATTATACATATTATGCACTGTGATTACTGACAGGCCATAATTTCATGTAAAACCATATCAAATGAAAAATAGTTGGAAATAAAAAACTTTATTTTGAAACCAGTTTTTTCAAAATAATTTTCAAAATATTTAACTGTATATTTTATTGACAATTTCACAAAAATTGGTATGATTTTGCAAAAAAAATGTTCAGTTTTATTTAAATTATATTTTTTGTTGCAAAATTGTCCTGAAAACTAACCCAACTACCTTTAATACTGGGTATATTTTATATAGCAATAGTCCATTATTTTTAAAAACACTTTGCTTTATAATGTTATGTGTATCTACTGTGTTTTAATTTTTTTTCTAAGCTCTGTCTGATTAATATAATGATTACATTATGGGAACGGTGTACTCAAAATTAGTACTTTGCATAAAAAGAAAATCATAAATGTGAAGGGTTTTTTAAAGACCATCTATTTATGACCAAAAAACCCCCTCCTCTGGAATCCATATTAATTTTTTTTTCTATATCAGCAAGGATAAAGTCAATGAAATAAAATTGGAATGAAACAGATCAGAGATCAGAATAATTTGTTGCAATAGGTTGTCTTATTGCTGCAGAAAAGCTGCAGCTTCATGTGAAGGGATCACTTCCTTCCTTCAGTGTGTTGTAAGCTTCCATGACCTTTTCATTCACCTAGAAAAGGCTAACATCTTTCACAGGACATATTTTTAATAGTCTTATTAGCATAGGTTTTTTGCAATAATATGATGCACAACCAGCATTATATTTTATAATGTGCAAGTGCTATATGGACATGCTTAGACGCACAGTGCACTTACAGTGCGGTCCTGTCCAAGTGATGAATGGCAGAGTACTAAAATGCCTACTTTCTAGCCAGCATCAGACTGTCAGCACAAAACTGAACAATCATGACAGAGAAACACTTATTTCCCCATTTTCATAAAAACCCAGGGTTGGAAAGGACCTCTGCTTTCTCTTCGTCTGTAGTTACAGAATTTTCTTCTATAATGTCATCCATAGAGCCCACTAATTCAGACCCAGGTTAGAGAGGTGGCAGCTTTAATATCTTTTCACTCTGTATAGCTAGAAATGGAGTTTTGTGCCCTTGGAAGAGGAAGGTTTTTACCATCTCAGTAGGCTCCAAAGTCCCCACAGTCCCTGGAAGGTCTCACAAGATCAGATCTAACAAATGAAATAGTGTTGTGTATAGAGAAATAATTTGATTTTTAAAAATACTTTAGAATCTATCCATTGTTTTCTTTCTGTGCAGCTGGACTCATATGCCCATACCCACGTGCCTGGATGTCTGGTCTCTGTTCTAACCATTAGATGTATTTCTATGACAGTGGGTGGTGAGATTTTGATTATTCAAGTTAAGTTTAATAATTTTACAGATGAGTTAAGTGACACAAGCCAACATACTGACTTTTCAGCATTTGTCACTTAAATGCTTGATAATATTATTTCTGCTTCTCAGCAACTTAAAAAAATTAAGAACAGATTTTTGCCAGGGCAGTGAGTGATCACTCCTACTGTCACTTCTTCATGTGATTTCTATAACAAGTTATGGAGAAATTACAGTTGAGCTCTTTTCCTCTGCCTTTTATATATCCAGGCACAAATGTAAAACACAAAGAAATTGAAACACAAAAATGAACAAACAAAAATAAGTCTCTCTGGGCTCCATTGAAATGATTTGAAAGTGCTTAGGGAACAAAGTCAAGACCATGGCTGACTGCATTACATGAATTAAAAAAACAATTTTGAATAATAATAAAAAGCTGCTGCATTACAATACAATCATTTACCCCCGATAGATTTTTTTCTTCAGGAAACAAATTTAAAGAGTGTGTCATTGCTTGACAATGATATCAGGTAATGGCTGCATTCCTGCCCTGTATCTCTATCAAGTAAAACTGGCAAGGAGAAAAGCAGAAAGCAGATGGTGATGACTAACCCTGTGTGAGCCCCGTTTTCATGATTATCAACTATAATGGAGAACAAGTGAATAGAGCAGTATAGAAATGTCAAAGAATCCCTCTATCTACACCATGCACGGGACTGTTGACTCCTCCCTTATCCCCATAGTCAATGCTGTCAATAGGAGTCACGTGGGAACGTTGCATACTGGTGCTGCCTGCCTACGCACAACAGTCTCAGAATGATTTAATACTTAATGCCGAAAATGTACAGATGGAAGTTTCTACAGTGCGAAAGCACTGGAGAGTCCTAGATTGAAAAATGATTTCTTACTTTTTTAAAGCCATATATGTAATATTATAAAGATATTGGTCATTTACCTGCGAGAGTGTCTATTTGTCAGTGGTATGTACATGTGCTCTGCATTATTTAGAAACAAGTTCTTGCAGTATATACATCTCTTCAGATCATTTTTGACAGCAATATTGGGTGAGAAAGCAGCCTTTCTCCATAAAAATGCTCTGCAGATTCTCTTTAAGGAACAGTCCTATTTGTGTAAATAAAATATATGCTTCTCTGGGGAACTGACTGTACCATTGACTGAATGAAGAAAACCACAGACTCCGCAAGCCCTAGTAGGAACGAGTGGCTAATGACAATACAGCCTTTTATGAGCCAGAAGGAATTATATAACCTACCCAGACCACTCCAACCAACATGCATCTATTGATTTCAGAAAACTGAGAGAACTGAATGATACAAATAAGTATGTTATTAAATATGCAACACCCTCCAAAGATATAAGTTTAGCATTCATTACATCACTAATCTTTTCTCTGTCAAAGATGAACTTGTTATCAAGAGCCCCCAAACCTTGGACAATTTGCATAAAATATGTTGGATTTCATCACTTCACCTACTGCATCTATTTAGAGGTAAGAAAATGAATTTATTTGCTTGGCTTTGGTAGGCTTTTCTAAATACCAGGGAAGATGTGACTGATGAAAAATGTCTCTTATAAAGTACAATTTAGAAAGGAGAAAACCTCTTCCTTCTCTAGGCTGGAAAAGGGTGGTAAGTAGGCAAGGAAAACTTCAGAAAGACATCTGGTCAGAAACAAGGTATTAGGTTAAAGTTTTATTTAATTTTCAGTTTTGAACACAATATAGGTGTTTGGCCTATATTGTGTTCATATTTAAAGAAGTTTCTAAGCACCTGAATAAATTCAAAGCATCTCAGTCAGCACTAACTTCACATTTTTAAGACTGATGAGAACAAAACACGTCAGTTCTCTCTCATGGCCTTCTCTACCTGTGACAATCTCCACATCAACTCTCAAAGCTTCAGTGATAAGGTAGTCATTGCTACCCCAGGTATGAGTCAATTCAATTAATTTATAGTATCAGACCTATTGTGAGTTCACAAAACTACTGAACGAGGGAAAATATTAGTTATAATGTAAAGGCTAGCTATAGTCATCATTTAGAACTTGGCTTAAGTACAAACTTACTTTTTTTTTATTGAATTAATACCTTAGCAAAATCTCTGCCTAAAGAAAAATGACCCAGCCATTTGTTATTGAAAGGCCATTAAAGAAGAATGGGTGTGGGAAAATGTTTAAAGTTTCATGTTAAATAATTCTAACTAATAAACTAAGCACAAAAAAAAAAAAGGCTGAAAAATCATAGGTCTGATCTTTACTCATATACTGTGTGCTGTAAACACAGAAAAGATAGATTGCATTCATCACACAAATCAGAGGTTGAATCCATGCTTTAAGTAACCAGCTGAACCTAACCTTAATTATTAATTAGGAAATCGGCTGAACCCGAGATTAATTATAGAACAGCTGCTGCTACAGATCCACAATCAAGTGCCTCCTCTCAAGTGAGCAAGGTTACTTACTATGGGATCTATGGCTGATAAATTCTTCCATGCTATTGAACTTAATTGTTTGAAGTCTTGCCCAGAGAATACACTACAATATGTCAAATGAAGGCCTTAGCGAGAATACATTTTTGGCAACTAAGACTTGATAAAGAAAAAGAGTTGCAAATACAAAAAAGAGGCACCTGTGTAATAAAAAAGAACATGTACCTCTACAAACATAAAAACAGAATAATAGAATCATAGAGAAGTAGGGCTGGAAGGGACCCCCAGAGGTTATTTAGTTCAGCCCCCCCCCCAGCTTGAGGCAGGATCATCCTTATCCAGACCATCCTCTACAAGCCATAATCTAAACTCTATATAAGATTACTATCAACCCTGACACAACACAGACATAACACACTAACCTGCCACAGGTAAAGCAGGGGAACCGCAGCAGCCAATATCCTGCTTCTAATACCAAATTGAATACTACTGTGCGGCATATGCATGATGGTACTTTTTTCTGGTAGCAGACAAGAGTCATTTGAATTGGTTAGAAGTAATTGTAGTGTCTGCAACATCTTCAGCAAAAACCACAGAAGCAATGTGGAGGGGTTTGGGGTTTTTTTTGCATTTTATGGTTTACCAAAGTGATATCTAGTAACAGACCACACAGTTCAGTGCAGGAGAATGGCAGCAGCTAATGAAATACAAAAGGAAGAAATTCAGGTAGGGTTTGCTTTCCTGTCTTACACAGAACTTCTATAAAGCAGGACAGGCTGAGTGGAGTAGCTGTACCACTTGCAAAATAAGTGGTAGGTGCCAAGATGAAATAAATAAATACACAAATAAATATACACATACTATTTATATATGTATTTATTATATTATTTCATTATCTGACATTTGTGTTTGTCAAATGATGAAACATGTTTTATTCATGTACCAATGTATGCTACATACATTTTCTGGAAATTAACATGCTGACTATATACAAAATTTAGAAGCAGCTGTAAATAAACTTATTTATTTTCTTTAAAACTCATTTGTTTTCTCCCTTGAGAGTGCTTTTAACAAGAGCAAGAAAGTCCAGTATGGTGCAGATTATTTTAAACTTGCTAAATGAAAAGAATCAGTTAAAAATCATATCCATTCGAGGGATTAGAAGGCTATGGAAATCAGGTGCCATTTAGAAACTCAGGCCATTTTGTATGCTTGATTCAGATTGGATCTAAAACAAACCAAATATACAACTATGTCTATTATCATCTCAGGGAAAAAAAACAAAAACAGAAGTAGTTGAAATCTGAACATAAATAGGAATTGATTTGATTCCTCAGAAAGGGAAAGCACGTCAGCAAACAATGAGACAAGCAACATTCAGTGTGACGAGTTCAGCTTCCCACTGAAATGGACTGAAGCTAGTGAACATACTTTACAAACCAGAACAAAACAAACCTCCTCTTACACTTGCAGATTCAGTGCCATTTTCCACTTACCTTCACAGAAGAATTGTAAATTATTATAATATACTGTATTTTAAACGTATTAATATGTTACAATCTTTTTATTATGATCTATGCACATAACATACATGCTTTTACAAGCATTTACATAGACCAAATAGGGTTAGGTCGATCTAAATGCCCATCTGTGAGGGTCTTGCGGGGGTTAAGTTGGGGCACCAATGGCAGGCCCAACATAAGTTAACCTGAATACGTGAACTAACAGATCAGGAATAGGTAAGCCTGAATCAGTGAATGTCTACACGCATTTGGTGCACAGCCTCAGGGTTGGGAAAGCCCAGCTGCTTGCCCTAGCCCTCTGGCTGTGCTCTTCCAACCCATCACCCTGACTGCATTATTTTTAGCCCTATAACTCCCCACACCTCCGGACAAACAAGCCCTGTCCCACAAACGCAGCAACACCCCCCCTTCACTCCCCCAGCAGACCTGCCAGCCTCCTACGAGCCTACCAACCCACCCTGCCTCCCAGACCTGCTAGCCCTCCCTGATCTGGCCTGCCCTTCTCCACCCTGAATTACTTATGCAGATTCCCAGTGCAGCTTTCTGGTGAATGCCTGTATACAGCATTCCTGATCTATGATCAGAGCTTAAAGTTAGCTACATAATTACATACCCGGTGCAGCAAGCATGTGGACATACCCATAGGGTCTCATTCTAACCACAAATTAAACTGACATTACTCCTCGTTTAGAACAGGCACTTCCAATTTACATAAGAATCAGGCATGCTCTGAATGTCTTCCCTTGGTGTTTGTAGAGAAGAAAGAATGGTTTCATGGTTAAATCACAAGACTTAGAATCAGAAAGATGGGCTCAGTTCCCTGTCTCATAAAAATATGGTAAGTTCCAAACCTAAAAAAAAAAAAAAAAAAAAACTTTATGAAAAAACAAGGCTGCTCTGTGCCAAAAAAATTAATAAATCCTGAGCTGGCTCTTTCATTTGTTTCTAGTACCTACCTCATTCTGCATGATCATGTCTGTTATATGAGTGCATGTCCTAGACAGGAACAAAAGTGTCCTCTGGCACTTAATACATTCACTGATACCTAGCTGACTATTGAGCATGTTAGTGAACATTTCTCTTCACAAGCCTGCTGGAGCATATATCATCCTCTTAGCAAACTATTGGCTCTCTCATAACATCTCCATTTGAGGAAACATGCAAAAAACATTGACGCACGGAATCAAATACTTTAGAAGCTTGTACAGCTGTGGGGCTCAGCATCTCAGCCAGTGTAAATTGTCATAGCTCAATTAATTTCAATGGTGCCTAGATTTTATGCCAGATGAGAGATCTTCAGCTGATGTATATTGTTATAGCTCCAGCGAAGTAAATGGGAGTCTTACCACTGGCTTAAGAGGTGCTGGATTTCACACATGGAGACCTTTGAAACAGAAATAGCAATCCCAGAAATCAAATAGAGAAGTACTGTTTCTTGACACTTTTTATGCACTTTAGCATTTCACTGAGATAGCAATCCACAATGTTATCATAATTCTCGGTTTGGATTTTTTTAGTATAGTGAATTTAATAATATTGTGTAGTGCATTTTATGTGTCATTTTATTTATTTTTGAGTGCTTTATTTCCCTCTTGCATGTTTTGTGTATTGTGTCAGTTACTTGAGTGTACTTGGCCTCACTACAATATATATACATAAAATTTTGTAATAAAAATCTATGAACTTAGATGAGATAGCTGCTATCAATTTGGACTGTAAAAATCAAATATAACATCAGATAAAAAATTTGATCATTTCAATTTTCAGACTGTCACTACTTCCAACTGACTTATCTCTCTGTGATTTACATATCTTCTAGCACTGGAAGCCACATCGCCAAGGCACTATCTTAAAAATATAGCTATGTGAGACTTTCAGCAAATTCAGTCTAGTGTGGAAACACTGTAAGCAGGGGCTCATCAGTTTAGTGAACATTTCTTTTCACAAGCCTGATAGCTTGATAACATTTCAAAGACAGAAGCATATATCTCCAAAACGGCAGTTATTTATATAATATTTAACATAAAATAATGTGAGTTCTCCATACACACAAAGAACAGAAACTTTCAGAAGAACTTATAAGCCAGATTCAAAAGAGGACACATATACCTAACTTGAGTCCTCTGGAATTTGGATACCTAAAAGTTTCAGAACTGGTTTTTTTCCCCCGAAGACTCCTAGATCAGCTGTCATCAAAGCCCAGGAGAGCCACAATCTATTGGCACACACACTTTTGACCATGTTGCCCTGAAGACTACAGGTATGTTTTTTAGAAGTCTTTGGTTTTGACAAGGCTGAGCAGCTCAGTGAAGCCCTGTTGGAATTCAGAAATTCATTCCTCTCCCAATGTGAGTTGAGGAACTGGTGCCTATAGGCATTTTCTGAGCATACTCAGTGCACTACTTAGAATATGGCCCAGCACTGAAGTTAGTGCTGGCTGCTGCTTTTGATTAAAACTGTCATGTAAGAATCTTTCCCATGCAAGGTTAGTGCACATGTGCAAGATGACGTTGACTTGGCTTCAATTACCACCTCCTTCAAATGGGATTCAGCCCCACATTTTCCACTTCCAGGAGTGCCCTCAAAATTACATAATATGTTATCCTGGGTCCAGAGTGCTGTCAACCTATTATTTTGAAGAAATCCTAGTGCAAAATGACATATTAAAGGTTGACCAAAAGGGTATGAATACACGATAAACTTATCATGTCCACAGTAGTAACCTTACATATACTCACGGTGCTCCCAGAAGGATGTATCCAGAAGCAAGTCCAGCAACATTTGTGCAGTGCCACAAGTGGGTTAAATAGCATAGGGATGGGCTAATCAGCAAGCCTAGCTGCTTGGAGCTGTAGCAGGATTCCCTCAAAAAAGTGTTTTCCCACATACTACGGCTGCCAGGCAGCAGCTGTGTTCTGAGCACATGTAGCAGAAGAGACCTTGAACAAAAGACTGCTGTGGGTAAGATTTGGGGTCTGCTTGTTTCCTGTTATACCCAATATTTGCCTTGATAGGACATTTGCTTGTGGGGTCTGTTTGCAAATCTACAGATCACCTGATTTGGAACTTGTCCAGGTCCCTGATGTTCCATGACAAAGCTCAAACCACCAGGTCTTCTACTATGAATCTCCCTTAGTTTGTCCTCCCAAAGAGATCCTGTTTCATATAAGCAATTTAGACATAAGGTTGAACCCAAGTCTTCTACTTCTGTGGTGAGGGCTCCAACCAGTAAACTCAGCCTACTGCTTTCTCTCTCTCCCAGGGACTCAGGGATGATAAATGGAGACCAGTATAGTAGACAAATGCACTTGGAAAGTAAAATAATTGCATATGAGAGATGGGATGAGGATAAGAAATGAGTATAGAAAGTTTTTGAGGATTTAGAATTTAAAATTCTCCAAATGAACACTTGCCCCAGGGACGCTTTGCTTGGGGCGCTGCACAAGAACCACAGATGCTGGTAAAAATGTAGTCACAACCTGAGACTGGTTCCCCAGGTAGCAGGCAACCAGGGAGTTGAGCTGGCAAGTAACCAGGCTTGTTTTTTTTTTGGTAGAATTTAATCAAATTGAATTGACTCCTTGAACCAAATCCACAAATTCTGATGAGAAAACCATTTCATCAGATGGCCACAATAGATGACCACTTGCTTTATAAAGAGCACTACACAGGTATCTGCAATTCTGTGACAAGAAGTCTGTAGCACCACATAAAATGAAAACCACTCATTTCAAGTCATGCATTTGGCAGGTATAAGAAAGTATGTACTATAGTGCTGCATGTGGAACACAGACACAAAAATTCCCTGAACCCGCTGACCAGAACCCTGGCACAAAGCTGATTAAAATGAGCCAGACTAGAATCTAATAACAGCTTTCACAACAAGGACCGCACACTTTCATGGACACAATTACTTGGTGTGAATGTGTCAAGAAAAAAATGAATCTAACTCTTCCAGAGAGCCAGTGCATCTGGCTTTTATCCTTCTTTCTCACTCTATTTTCTCACTCAGGAAGGAGCATGTTATTTTTAAATCTGGGGTCCATGTGTGAAGCTAAATAAATATAATGTTTTTTCTTGTTCAAAGGGGATTGGAATAGATTTTAAATGCCCTAAAACTCTATAGTCCTGTTTATCTTCTCCTGTCAATCTTTTCCTAAACTACATCCTCTCCCTAAAGGAATCAATGTTTCAATGATTTCTTCAGGCACTCCTGACAGCTCTGGCCATCCAACTGCATGTGAATTCAGGTACCAATCACAGTACAAATAATGCATCACAAATGCTCTCAGTGATCCATCCATGGAGAGGTCATGGGTTAACATTCATTGGTACTTATGACCTCTGAAACGATTGCAAAATGCTAACAATGTAATAGAATTCATAGCTTGTTTGTATGAATAAACCATGACCAGAAAAGTGGGCTAAGGAAACAAAAGAAATTACTCATTGCTTGTTGGTCATTCAGCTTTCTCAGTAGTCACATTTTTTTCTTAGGTTATTGCTCTGTAATATCCTAATATTTCTAATGTTTTTTGAAATGTAAATTATTAGTTACATGGAGTTAGTATTCAAATTAACCTCTTAAATTGAGCTTGCAAAATATGCATGAGAAAATGTGGGTCTGTGGAAGCAAATTTTAAAGCAGTAACCGTCGACTTTTTTTTGTTCTGCGTGAGGTCTATTTATGCCAGTAAAACATCCCTTTCCCCTCCCTCAGTTTCCTAATTTCCTCATGTTTTATAACTCTCCCTGATGAGTGGCAATTAAGTGTCTTATAAGCTTTTACCCTACCACCTCTAAAGATGCCTCTTCTACCATGCATCTTCTCTATATAGTTTGTGTGCAGCTGATTACATATTGTCTAACTCATCTGGAAACATGCTGTAGTACTTTTACATGAATGACACTTAAGTGCAATAAATGGTATTGTTTTCTTCTTGTTTCAAATTATAAGATTTCTGCTGTCTTATCAATGTTTTGTACACTTAGAAAAATGTATTTTGATCACTGTTTTGAATGAAAGCTGGAAACATGTTATTAGCCAAAGTTTTGCATAATTAGCTTAAATATATACACTTTAGAAAATTCCAGCCCTTAAGTGTACACTATTGCTATTTTTTTCCAATTTGGTTTGAGCTCTGCTTTTCATTTATTGTCAGCTATGTAATTAACTTTAGCAGGTCTATTAGGAAGGTCTCATACTTTAGTAAGTAAAGATCTTTAAATATCATTTTAGCAAAGTAAACCCAGACAATTATGTTCTTATTTAAATGGTTGTAACTTTTAGTATATATTACAATTCTTTCTAGCTCTGCCCAGACAAGATTTTCAAATATAAAACAGATGAAGGCAACCAACAATCCAAAATAAAAAAATTCAAGGTAGAAACAAGCATCCCCAGCTCAGAGCTGTAATGAGATCTCTTCTTGTGGTGAAAGTATGTTTCCAATAACTTTATTGTTACTGTCTGCTTGAAAGCTTGAAATCAGAAGCAGTTTCTCTTTAATATGAAATTGTAGAAAGAAGCACAGGTATGTAAATCTTTATACTCTACAGTTTCAGGATAGGATCCTATGGCAATCTGCCTCTTAAACACTATGTAAATTAACTGTATATTTTGAAATCCCATTAACCTGTCTTTAATTTACTGTTTAAATCCTATTTGTGCTTCTCCAGCCATTCAAAGACTAGTCATTATTGCCCTCCCAAAGCATCTGGAAATTCCCCTTTCTTAAGGGAATTCCTCTTGGATTCCCCACACACCAGCGTACCCAACTGTGTCAGCCTGCATCTTCACGTCCCATAAGAGGCTGGTCGGGGAAAGAAAGGTTCAAGAAGACTTAAAAATCTCTGATTGGATGATCTGTAGTAGCCGGTGTAAGTAACAGAGCAATTCTTATGAGGCCACTGATTCCTGATCGGACCAAAAATCAATGACTCATATTACTTTTGCTTCTCATCACCCAGCTGTTCAGAGAAGGCACATGGGATTGTTTCAGATACTTCCAGTCTGTCATCATATGACACAAGATAGCTGCCTTGCTAATTTTAGGAGAAAATGCATGAACGCATATGAGAGAGACTATATGATGTTGTGATAATTTGTTTCCCTCCATGTGCAAGGGCCATATCAGTTCATTAAAAGTGACCCTGAATGACAGATTATAATGACCAACACATTTAAAGCCTCTAGAAAGGACCCAAATTAGCTGTTGTATACAGAATGATGCCACTGTTATAAAGACTGATAATTTAACAACATTGCGGCATATGATTCTTAGAAACATTACAATAATGTAATACCTTTCTGGCATATGAAGCCAATGAATATTTGGGAAGCTCCTCTTCCACTGTTATGAAACCCCTAAGCTTTGTGGGTCCCAGTCAAAGGCTGAACAATGTTTATCCTGGACTTCTGTTTAGAGTGACAGTGGAGGGTGAGAGAAACATTTCTCTGGTACATTGTTTTTAAAACAAAAATGGCAGTGATTTGAAGCCTCTCAGAGGGTTGGAATGAGAACAGAAGTCATAGAGAGAGAGATTAAATTGTCAGAGAGGTTCAGATAGGCATAATGCAATTCACCAGATGGACAGCACTGTCACTCATACAGCTTAAATCTGTATATGTATGTTTATTATATGTTATCCTTTCCAAATCTGGGTACATTTCAGTAGATACAAGGTCCCTCACAGCTTAATATGAGCTTGCTGCCTGCATATAAAGTACTCATATATTTTCCTTTCTGCATGACTGTCTTACAACCTGAGGGTCAGCATTAAGTACCTAAAAGTCTGGGTTATGTCAAGTAAACTGGATATATTCTGCAAATAGAATGTGTCAGTGTCTCATCTTGCTTTACTTAAATACATACTATTGTACTGTAAGTAATAACCAATAAGACATTTGCAGTCTCCCCGTTTTTATGTCGCAGATGAGGAGTCATACTAAAAAAGGAAGCTTACAGTGTAAGAAAAGGAGATGTAGACTATTGTTAAAGGAAAAATAGCCAGGAAATTGTTATAAAACAAGATTATTTCATGGAGCATCTTTTTGCAACAAAGGGTGAAATCCTAGCCCTGCTGAAGTAAATGGCAAAACTCCCACTGGTTTTAATGGCAACTGGCTGTAACAGAAGTAGGCTAAAATTTGGAAAGTGTTTAAAGTGAAGGTCAATCCTGATTCCTGTCCATTTTGTGCAGTTTCTCCCACTTAGAAAACTAAACACTGATTAAGAGACTTTTTGCAAATCCATCTGACTCTGTCCTTAAGCCCACTTACACTATAAAGGGTAAAGATTGAGTCTTTAAGGAATAGCCTGTCTTTTCACTTTTATTCAGTTTTCTTCTTTCTAGACTTAGGCATGTTTATGTTTGCTTGTCCAGTCGTTGATTCTCTATGCTTGCTGGTTTTCTCATCTCTGGCTCATAGATGCTGTTCATATTTATAACTTGCAGATGATATCGTCAAACCTCATGCTCCAGACATTCTTTGGCAGGACCTTTCTGACAGGTGACTTTTCCATTAAGAGGAAATGTTCGGATTTTCTCTTCTGGCTCCACTCCTAAGCTCTCCATACATTCTGTCTCAGAGGCACTCAGAGTGCCTGTCTTCCAGACTCTGACAAAAATCAATTTGATACTCAGAAACATCACAACATTTTCTAATGCTAACATAGATATGTCAAGGGCCAAGTTGGCACATTTCTTTATTGGGCAAGAAGGTTACTATGTAAATGTAAAGTGAATTTATGCTTGGGAGCATGGGGAGGACCAAAATCCTGCTGTGAAATTATTGGGGGTGGGGATTGTTTTGTTTTTTATAATGGTGGGATGGGAATGGGATTCTTTTCAGCTTCAAGATTTCCACTTAGTTTCTCCCAAGCTAAGATGTAAGAAATCTAGTTGTTAGATATATATTTTGCCTTTCCTAGCAAAGGCTCAGGCTGGTTTACAAGGAGACAAAATAATTTATACAATATAAAAAAAAACCCTTACAAAGTATAAAGTAAATTCATGCTGCTGAAATTAAGTAATACATTGCTTTAAAAATGCTACTTTGCCATTATATTCACCTCTGGTCAGAGATTAGCTATTCAAGTACCATAGGTGCTGAATCCTGGAACTCTTCTGGTAAATATAGTAGATTTACAAAGTCTAATAGTCCAAGTTCTGGTCTAAGAACAGAAGAATCAAGTGGCTTCACTTCAATACTGGTAAAAGCAAAAAATATGACACCTAAAGGTATGTCCCAGGGAATTACACAATCATGCGCCTACATAATTTTGCATATAAAACATATGACTGTGTATAATTGCATAATATTGCATAATTCCCCAGGATGTAGCTACTGAATGAGAAGGGGAGCTCCTGCCTGAGGGAGGAGTGTATGTGTGGGGGGGTTGGGTGGATGTGGGCCACTCTGCTACCCCCCCCCAACCCCATGGTGCATAGCCTCCTGCCACTGGTGGCAGCAACCAGTGACAGGCCCTCAGGGTACTCCTGGCTGGGGCAAGCAGAGCCTCTGGCAGTTGCATGGCTGCAGCTGTCTGCCTGGGGCTGCACGTGGTTCCTGCCTGCAGTGCCATGAGCCCCATGTGCCAGCACGGAGCCAGCTCAGTCTGACCTGAAGGTGCCTGCCAGTAAGTCGAACCAGGTCAGCTCTGTGTTGCTATGTGCAGCCCCCAGAATTCATCAGATCCATGCACCACTAGGGACTCTTCCTGCTGTGGCCAGGAACACCCTGAGGGCCTGCCAGTGGTGGGGACAGTGCTGGGGAGGTGTGTGGCAGTGGGGGCTGTGCACGGGGAGGACAGTATGGTGGCAGAGGCTGTGCACAGGCGGAGCGCATGGCAGGTGGGTCGTGCATTAAGGCTGTGCAAAGCTTCGGGTGCTGATTTAATTTGGAGGAGATTTGGCCCGATTTGGCAGCTGAATCATGGAATCCAAATTGAATCAGGAGACCAGTTAAAAGGTCCAAATCGATTTGAAGCTCTCTGAATTGATTTGGAAAAGATTCAGAGAGCTTCAGAGATTTAAGCAGTCCCTACTCGCTGCTGCAGGGAGCAAGACCTGGACTCCATGCTGGTAAGTAGGGGGTGAGGGACAGGGCTGGAGGAGGGGGGAGGGGACCATGGGAGGACCCCATCAGACTGCATCCCCTGCCTGCTTCCCCAGCTCCCCTAAGCACCCCCAACCCTTACCCGCTGTTCCAGCCTCCGCCATGGATGACCCACCCAGCCCCAGCTCTTTAAAAAAAACGCCCCCACTCACTAGCTGCTGCCAGGCCTTGGGGCTTTTGGGGGCTCATGGTAGGGCCCCCCATAAAGCAGGGGGCAGTGGGGATTCCCGCCCCCGCCAGGCAGGAGTTGGTGAGTTAGCAATTTTTTTTTTAAAGAGCCAGGAGCTGGGCCAGGTGGGGCAGCCTTGGTGGGGAGGGGGGCCTGGAGAGTGAGAGGAGATCGGGGGCTCATGGCAGAGCCCCCCACATGGTGTGGGACAGTGGGGGCAGTGGGAATTGCCCCACCCCACCTGGCAGCAGACAGTGAGTGGGGGCTGTTTTTTGGGGGTTTTTTAAGAGCCAGGATCTGGGGCTGCAAGAGTGGGTAGGGGATGGGGGCTCATGACAGAGCCCCTGACACAGCACAAGTCAGTGGGGGCAGCAGGGATTGCCTCCCTCCCACCTGGCGGCAGATGGTGAGTGCCAGGCTTTTTTTTAAAGAGCCAGGAGCAGGGGCCAGGTGGGGTAGCCATTCGTGGGGCTGAGAGAGTGGGCAGGGGTTGGGGCACAAACCCCACCCACATACCCACTCCTCCCCACAGCCCTTCACAACCTTGCACAAACCCCACCCACACCTGCACCCCCTGCATCTTCAAACCCTCCCACACACCCCAACACCCACATCCCCTACCACAGCCCCATCATAAAAGTACCTGCATATATTTCTAAAGAAGGTTCAAATAGTGTTATATTCAGTTTTGTGTGTATGTGTGTGTGTGTACATTTTGCATAATTTTGAATTTTCTTCACATTATTTTAAATCTGCACATCATTTCCTGGGTGTATAAAGCTAGCTTTTCATGAGTTGAATGAACACTCAGTTGCAGCTAGTGTTGACAGAAGTTCTACTTGATAAGTCAATGAAAACTAGATAGATAAAAGACTTAAATACTTTGCTCTATTTAAGTCTTCAATGAAATCATAATATGATTTAACTGTTAAAAGCATTTTGTTGTGCTGTAAAATACTTCTAGGACTAGAACTCAATGTGCCACAATGCCATAAAAAATTCCAGTTCCCAGAATACCCAGTCTGACCTGGCCAGAAACAGAAAAATGGTTCTTTTTAATGAGCTTTCACCCTACTTATTTACATTAAAGTTCATCTAAGCCTCCACATTTCCAATATATACGGGACATTTTAGGGTTCCTCCAAAACCAAAGGTTAATATGGACATTTATATTGGTTGCCACCTGCAGGAACATAGGGTCTTACACTGCATAATACAGTGATGCTTAGATATGCATAAGCCAACTCAGGTACCAGAAGCAGTACAACTGTATTACTTTAGTGTTTGTCTGGGCTAATATACCTTGTTTTTCAGCAGAACAAATTAGCTCAGGAGGCACACCACACTCACAGAGGTATATGAATTTCAATATTTAACTCATGAAAAGCTAGCTTAGGTATCTCTGCTAGAGGTGTGTGAAGTGGGTCCTATTTGATTCAGATTTGGCCCAAATCAGGGACAGTGATTTGATTCGATTCAGATCATTGTCCCTGATTTGAACTGGCTGAATCTGAAGATTCAATGCTGATTTGGAGAATCAGCAATTTGGACATAGACACAGCTTTAAAATATTTTTCTACATAACTTGAGGTACCAGGCATGGCTTGTGTTTGCTGTGATGCTGGGGTGCATGGAGCATCCCACAGGAGTGTGTGTGGGGGTGGGGAGCCCTCCACGTGCTTGGTGGCAAACCTGTAAGTGGACTGGAAGTACTTCCGGTCCAATTCCGGGTCTGCCAGGGAGCATGCTGAGATCCCCTTCCCATGTCCCCCTGGCTCATCGATCAGCCACAGGGGGACCCGGGGAACCCCCCCAGACCCAGGAGGCACCAGTCACTGAGCTGGGGGGCCACAGGGGAGACCCCAGTGCACTCCCCAGTGAACTGGGAAGTGGACCAGAAGTACTTCTGGTCCACTTCCAGGTCTGCTGCCGAGTGCACTGGGGAGCCCCTACGCTTCTGTGGGACACTCCATGTGCCCCAGCATCACAGCACACATGAGCCCCTGCTACTTAGAGGAATATAGAAAAAAACATTTAAAGCTGTCTCTATGTCCAAATCTCCGAATCTTTCCGAATGTCTCTAAATTGATTTGGAGGGTTCTGATTCTATTCAGAGAGATTAAAGGGTATCCTGATTTGATTCAGATTTGGAGATTTGGCCACCAAATTGGGCCGGCTCTGCCAAATCGATTCAGGGACCGAAGCTTCGCACACCCCTAATCTCTGCATGGCACTGCATTTTCTGTGTAGACATTTGTCCATACAGCAAAACCACCTGTTATGCTACATGTTCTGAGCATCACAGAACATTTATCTACTTTATAGTTCTCTGGGTAGATTTTTCTACCTTGACTCTGCTAATATAACAGATGGTCTGGTTCTGATCTCATTTCTCATCAGTGAAGTCATTTTAGTGAAGTTAGGACTTGGTTTTACTTGAAAGTGAGATAACAAAAAGAGAATCAGGTCTAGAATTAAAAACAACAGATCAGATTGCTTTAGTACTTGCCTGGGGTACAATGATATGCTAATACAGAACCTTGTTATTGCTCTAGTGTTAGATACACTATAGGATTCCTCGGACAAATTTCAGTTGTTCATTTGCATGTTAGTATTCTCCATGTTGTTTCCATTAATGGCAGCGCTCATGCTGCCATTCCAGGAAAAAGCAAAAACATATCAAGTTTGTGGATGCAGAGACCTGCTCGCTAAAGTTTGCTGAACAAGAATTCTCTCATTGACACCATTATCCAAACTGCTGTATATACCTCACTTCCACTTCTCTGTCTGAGGTAATGGCTATGCAGACTGTGTGGTATAATTCACTCAGTGGAGCAGCTCAGAGACAGGAAGATAAAGCCAATGTTATTTGAAACTTCATCCCCTCACTTTTCCAGTGTGCTGCAAGAATTTACTACCTAGGACAGTTTATTTCATAGACTTTAACAACTTATCCTAATAACATGCTGTATTTCTTCAGTAAACCCAAAGTTTCACTAAAATTTATGATATGTTTGTATGTTTTTATTCTTCGATCCTATTGAAGAACATTTTGTGGGACTATTGATACAATTTGCATTTTGAAAAATTAAATTGGAATCTATATAGTGCTGCATATGCTATCCCCAGATAGCATGTTACTTTAATTTATGTGTATCAGTTCTCTTTTAAAGACAGACAGGCAGACGGACTGCCAGACAGACAACAAGAGGGGGAAAAAACAGTGTAAAAGGAAACAGTTACATAAAAAGAAACATGCCTGTCCCTAGGAGAGACCTTAGGGTCCCTTGTGGGAAATATGATGTCTTGAGAGAAATAAACCGATAAAAAAAAATCTAGTTGGCATAGAATGTTGTTTTCTTAAAGAGTTCTCCAAATGCCTGCCATGTCTTTGCTTACCAGACTGCCTGCTTATCTATTTGAGGTAAAATGACTATATGTCATGGGTTGGCAATTATTTGAGCTGATAGGGCCACCTAGGGAGTTCTGGTGAGTTGTTGTGGGCCAGTTAAGCATCCTCCCTCCCCCCACCCTGCTTCCCCAACAGCTCAACAAAACTCTCTAAGTGGCCCAGAACAGGAAGGGTGCACTCAGCCAGGTGGATGAGATGAGGCTGCAGGCAGGTGACGAGTACCATCTGGGAGTGGGATGGGTGAACAATGGGAGAAAATAGGCAGCACTTGGGGTGCCTTTAAGTTCACCATCATCGGTGCCTGCAATGAGATGCTTGGATTCTCTACAAGAAAACATCAAGACTGGCTTGATGAGAATGATCAGGACATCCAAGTGTGGATCAGCTGCAAGTGCTAGGTCTTTTGTGTTTGGCAGACTGACACCATCTCCCTGCAAAATAAATTTGAATCTCCAACAAGCCAAGGCAGAGGTCCAAAGGAGGACCTGCACTATGAAGAACAGCTGGTGGGATAACAAGATGTAGGAGATTCAGTTTCTTTCTGACATCCCTAATATGCATGGTTTATTTAATGCCACCAAAGCCATGTACAGCCCAAGCTCTCAGGGACCAACCCCTCCACTTAAGGGTGAAAGAGACCTGATCAAGGAAAGGGGAGCCATCAATGCCCATTGGCAGGAGCGTTTTTCTCAATTGAGACTCTGTTATTGGTGAAACTGTTGTCAACTCCATCCTGCAGCATCCTGTCAGAGATGACTTTGGAATCCCTCCAATGCTTGACAAGGTGAGGAAAGCCATTAAGCAGATGAAGACTGAAGAATAAAAAGGCAATGATGGCATCACTGCCAAAATCTTCAAGTAGGGGGGAGAGAAGCTCACACCATGTCCTCATCTTAAGTATTTGGCAGGATGATAAAATCTCAGATGACCCAGGGATGTCAGGATTATGACAATCTTCAAGAAAGGAGACGTCTGATTGTGGAAATTACAGAGGGATTACCTTGTTGTTCACCACAGGAAAGATCATTGTGAGAACCCTCCTGAACTGTCTCCTTCCACTTGATGATGAGCTCCTCCTGGAATCTCAGTGTGGGTTTAGGGCATCAAGAGGCACAACTGACTTGATCTTCACAGCTCACCAGCTCCAGGAAAAATGCCAGGAACAACATAAGCCTCTCTACATGGCTTTCTTTGACCTCACAAAAGCTTTTGACTCCGTCAAATGAGAAGCTCTGCGAAGGATCTTTCTGAAGAGTGGATGCACACCAAAATTCATCACCATTCTTTGCCTGCTCCATAACAGTATGCGAGTGGTGATTCTCAGTAACGTATCTATAACAGATGCTTTTGAGGTTAAGACCAGTGTTAAACAAGGCTGTCATTGCTCCAACATTCTTCTCAATATTTCTTACCATGATGAGTGGAGTTAAACTACCAAATGAATGGTAAACTGTTTAACCTCAGCCAACTACACGCCAAAACCAAAACCACTCCAACCTCAACCATTGCGCTCCAGTATGCTGATGATGCTATAGAATGTGCTCACTCAGAAGCAGAACTTTGAGCAACCACCAGCATCTTTTCTAAGGCATAGAAGAAAATGGAACGGATGGTTAACATTCAGAATGGTAAGGTCCTCCATCAACAAGCCCTAGATGAGCAGTCCCCAGCTCAGGTAGTTCAGATTCATGGGGAATGTTGAGTACTTCCTGTGCCTCAGAAGCCATCTTTCTCAGAAGCCTGACCTCAATGAAGAAATGCAATATCACTTCAAATGGGCATACGCAGCCTTTGGATACCTGTGTCTGAAGACTGCAATCTCAGATCCAAAACCAAGCTTATGGTTTATCAAGAAGTTTATCAAGATCCCCACCCCTTATTGTATGGATATGAAATGTGGACAATGTACAGGAGACACTTCAAGTCATTGGAGAAGTATCATCAATGCTGCCTGTAAAAGATCCTTCAAATCCAGTGGAAAGATAGTGCACCAGCATTAGCATCCTCTTGCAAGCAAACACCACAAGCATCAAGGCAATGATCATCTGGCATCAACTTTTCTGGGCTGGCCACGTGCTCCAGCTCTCTAACTCCAGACTCCCAAAGCAAGTTTTATTCTCCCAGCTCAGTTGAGGCATATACTTAGGAGGAGGGTAGAGAAAGTGCTTCAAGGATGTCTCCAAGGCTAACTTAAAAAAATGCAACATCAACATCAACTCATGGCAGGCTATTGCCCAGAACCTCCCCAAATGGAGGAAAAGCCTGCTGCAAGGACTGTAATACTTTGAAACCTTATGTCAACAACAGGAGAAGGAAAAGCAGGAGTGTCAGAAACAGCACATTGCAGTCTGAATCAAGAATCTCGAGCCATCCACCCTTCACAGAAACACATGCCTGAGTTGCAAGAGTCTGTCAAACCTAGATTCATCCTGTCAACCCTATTCAGATCCATGGATAAGGTAATCATGGCAGACAATCATCCTCTACTACAAGGAATTGCCAAAGAAGACAACATTGCAATTGCCAATTTTTAATTCAGCACCAACACATTCATAGTCCTCAGAGTCGAGGATTGTTTCCAGTAACTGTTCTGAATCAGTTTATCACATTGCACAAGTGTTGCTAAGATTCACCCTGAGCTACTTTGCTAGTGAGATTATTTTCCTAAGAGCTAGATTCTGGTACATGTACTAACATTGAAGAGCCTCTTATTCTACATGAAGGACCAATAAAATCCATGGATAACAGAATCTAGACCTTATAAACAAGGAAAATAAGGAAAAATGTTCTTGTAGTTAAGGAAACAGAATTAAAGAAAAAACCTAAAGTAGCTGATTTTGAATATGCCAGCTTTTTTTCACATATCATTTTTCCAGTTCAGTGTATTTATTACTAAGGCACCTGGCAAGTGGTAATGGAAGTTGATCATAGGTCCTATACAGTTTTCGTCACTGTAGTACAGTATCTGAGGATTTGCAAGCTTTAAAGTACAGGAAACCCTTGCTATTGGCAAATTTGCGATTCACGGTTTCGAATAGTCACGGTGTGCAGCACCAACCTACACTCTTTCCCCGCGCAGTGTGATGACACTTTGTTGCTGCACTCTGGTGATACTTTTACATTCAGTATATTGCAGTATCAGGCAAGGGTTTTAGCATTTTATTGGAATTACTGTCTCCAGCCTGTTTATCCTAACCTATTACCGGTACAGTACAGTATTCGTGGATTTCCCCATTCACAGGGATCTCTAGAAAGTATCCCCTGAGAATGGTGAGGGTCTCCTGTATGTATTTCTGTAATATCCTGTGAGTAAGAGGGGACTTACATATCAAATGGAGAACTAAGGCACAGAGAAATTAAGACCCTAGGTGCCTTTACTCACAACTGCAATCTCAGTTCTTCCCCACTCAGGTAAATGTGAATCCCCTGAAGATCCTGATCCAGTAAGAATTTTCAGAGCACACCTAATATGCTGGCAGGATGGGCCATTAACACAATATATTTATAGGTGTGTTTTTTTCAAACAGTTGGTGCTGGCAACTGTGCAGCTGCTCTCTTTTTATATGATAGGCTAATGATTAGGGAACCTGGGGAGATCCAGATTCTAGGCACTTGTCAAACTAAGGGGGCTCAAACACACATACCACTCCTGCCCCCCAAGAAAGATAAAAACTGGCAGAAGGTAGTGAAGGGTGAACCTTAGATAGGTTCAGGGAGGTATGAGCTTCCATAGGCAACAATTTTGTCAGATGCTGTCAGATAGTATCTGACAAAGTAGATGGTTGTCTACAAAGTTCATATTGTTCTAAGCCAGTTAGTCTCTAAAGTGCAACTCTGCCCTACCTTCTGCTGTACTTCCGACTAATAAAGCTAACCAACTCAGCGCTCATGAATAAGAATAGAAATTGTTCTTGAAATAGAAAGCAGAGACTTCATCTCCCAACTGGCCTTTAGCCTGATTTTTAGCGCTCTCAGCTGGGAGATAAAAGATGTGGATTGAATCTCCTCAGGCTGAAAAGAGCAGAATGGAGATCTCTCACTTCTTGGATGAAGGCTCTGACCTCTAGGCTATTCACACAAGGTGGTCATTAGTTGATGCTACTGCTGCTGTGTTTTAAAAGGAAAAAAGCAAGCCCTACTTAATTCCTTGGAAGATTGGGAGTAGATCTTTTCAGCAGAGGATTTCAAGGTTTGGATCTCAAACAGACCAAACAGTCTTCCTATCACAGCCCTGTCTCAGACACCTAAACTTCAGAGAGATGCATAAATTCAGTTTCCACACTCCTGTATTTAGTTTCTCTTAGTAGCTAACTCTAGGTAACTCCACACTCAGCATGTTGGTACTTTGGGCCTTCCTTCTGAGGGGCCTAGCTCTCCTCACTGGATCCTAAATATCTAACTCTAGACTTTGGGTACTAATCTGGGAGGCAAACATCTAAAAATCTGGCAACACAGTCTGTAACATAGAGGCATAGGTTATTTATTGGAAGTAGCCCTAAGTGGTTTCCTTGAGGTTCCATAGCAAGACTGTAACAAAATGTGGAATTGAACACAGGTTTCCAAACATTTCAAACATCACTGTAGTGATCACTGGGTTCATCAAAAACAGGCATTTAAGGAATGAGAAGAACTAACAACAATGAACTTTCTTGTGGCGCTATGGGCAGCCCCTATAGACCATTTCTCTTTCTCTCAGTCACTAGCCTAACTGAGGGACCATCTCCAAATTCCCGACTTTTATAGTCTAAGTATGCGAGTGTCTCTAAATTGTAACTTCTATCACTACAATTATCTTTTTGTCACTTTCTTTATTGTGTTCTGTATTCTTTACACAAAAGCCAATTCAAATACCATTGACCGTCTTGTGGCAAATTATGCAAATAGTATAATCATGTCAGCTAATATAATAGTAGATCACAAATATGATAAAATATTTTGTTGTCATATATGATATACTACCTCTGTACTTCGTCAGCAAAAAGTAAATCTCAGAGCAGAAAACCTGCTACTATTTCTCAGACATGCCAAGGATCTTTGCAGAAAAGTGACTTCAGATCTAATTTATTGAGATCTCTTTCGTCTCCAGAGAATGACTGAAACACATGCACTTTTTTCCTCCAAAATGCTCATTTATGGAGGAACATGTTTCACCCCCTAAATGATTATTCTACGCTTGGCAGTTTTAGATTGCAGCACCAGTTACGTTAATGATTTCTGAGGTGATGCTGATGCCTCTGAGGCTGCCTGGCAGAATTGCTAGCATAAAACTAATGAGTATCCCAGCACGACCCTGCACCGTTAGGAGAAGAAGGGGGAGGGGGAAAATAAATTAGAGACCTGGGCCTATGGAAGGACTATCTGTAAAGGCACTTAATGGAGTCTAGAATAGAAAATTAATCACCCATAATGATTAGGGTTTGTGAGAATATTTGATTTAATTCCATTTATAAATATTTTCTACCAAATGATAAATGAACTCTGGGAAAGCTGGTAAGCAAAATTTGAATCTGCTATGAGCTGTAGAAGTGCATATAGCAGAAAGGTAGTTAGACCACAACAGCATTTATCTACTGGTCTCATTCTACTTCTAATATTTCACATAATCTTTGGGTACAAGACAATTCTGAAACAGTATAAAGATTATATCAGAATATATGTAACCTAAACATGCTTGATATAATCAGAATAAAAAACTGATAAATTCAGTGGCATTACCTGGAACTGGCCAATTATAAAACTGTTAAGAAGCTAGAACCATTATGGTTTATTGTTTGTAATTCCCTCGCCTCTGAACCTCTGAAATCTTACTTAGAATTTCACATTCTCCAGGTTAATATATGTTTTGCTTTTCTTAACATGGGCATTAACCCTGAGCTCTCGTTGTATATAGGCAATGCTGTATTTTGAAATTATAGAATTGGCTTAAGAAAACCTAAAAGACATACAAAACAACTGAGAAAGTAAAGCTCCATTTCACTTTGGCTTTGGAGCAGAAGTGCTAATTAGAAATTATTTTTAAAACAGCAGGAATCAGTGGAGAAAAAATTCATGACCTGTGTTATTCAGAATATCAGAACGTGGTCATAATGGTAACCTCTGGTGTTAAATTCTATTAAATAGCTTTACAAGAATAATAATAACTTCCAAGTATTGCATCATGATACTACAAAACATCCAAATTCAGGTTTTCAGAATGGCAGGTTTTTGGCTGTAGCCATGTCGGTCTAAGGACATAGACAGGCAAGGTTCTTTGAGTAGATGTGGTATCTTTTATAAGGCCAACTGAGTAGTTGGAAAAAAGTTCTGATCAAGCTTTTGGGCACAATCACCCTTCTTCGAACATAGGGAGTCACTTCCAGACTTCAACTGACACTCTTCCTCCTTCTGGGAATGCCAGATAGAGCACGATGAATTTTTTTCCAAAGCTGCAGAAACTAAGAATCATGGAATGAAAGGGAAGTTTTCAAATATTTGGGGCCTAC
>NW_017728947.1:84565913-84573668 GCF_001723895.1 Crocodylus porosus | reverse complement strand
TCAGCTAAATAAATCAGTCTAAGATCATTGTCCAAACTAAGCAGAATATCAAAAAGTAAATACATTTGAATAAAGTATTAATACATAACTCAATTTTCAGAACTCCATTGACTTGTTGATCTATTTGACTTACACCAGCTGAAGATCTGGCTTATCATTTCAGTTTTAATTATTTTAAATATAAATTATTTATATTACTACATTAAGAAAACTATATTTTGACTCTATGTTTTATATTTTGGTAGAGTCCTTTATACAGTGAAGGAGAAAATGCTTGTGATCCTCTTCATGTAGTACTCATCATTCTGCTTTGATTGTCTTTCAGTTGACACAGGAAAACTGTTTAGATCAGGGGTATTCAACTCAGCTGGGGCCCCAGGCTAGATCTGGACAGCAGGGTTCCTTGAGATCCAAACCCAACCTGAGGCATAAGGGTTGCTGCAGTGGTCACTGCAGCAGTGGTGGCAGCTGCACAAGATCAGTGATCTTGGGGTTTCAAGGTACAGCAACAGCCGGAGTACATGGCAGGGACAATGTAGGTTCTGGCAGCAACAGTGGTGGCAGAGGTGGGGGCTGTGCAGGTTTTGGTGGTAGCCAGATTGTAGGGTCCAGTGGTGACAAAGATGGTTCAGGGTGCTGCAGCAGCTGTAGCGGAACAGTGCAGGGTCCAGTGGCAGCGAACCAGGCTCACTTGGTAATGGCTATACCCAATGGGACTGAACGGCTCAACTTCTGGTGTCCTCAAGTAGCCCTCTAGAGGCTCTGGTGGACCAAATGCAGCCCACAGGCCATATATTTAACACCCTGGTTTAGATGAGATCAGAACTGAAGTTGAGCTTGAGTCAAATATTTTATGCTAGCAGAAAAATTTTGGTAAACTATTCTCCCAACACAATACCTTTCTGATCCAAACACTTAAAGGCATGGACATAAATGAAATACGAATGCTCTTGTGACACGTCTTCAGTAGTTTTTAGATTAGATTAGTGGTTCTCAACCTTGGACTCAAAATACCCCTCACTCAACTTAAAGGCTCTCTCCGTAACTTTGGTAAATGAAATGGCAGCCAATTTTTAAAAATGTATATATTACAGTGCTTACCTCCTTGAAGAAGGCCAGGGTACTAGGGGAAAAGATTGGCTAGGCAAGGACAAGCCTGAGTCTAAACTTATTTGCTTACCTCCTCATCACTCACTGATCTCCTCACACCTCAGGACACCCTTCAAAGTATGTCACAGCACCCCAAGGTGCCACTGCACCCAAGTTAAGAATCACTGAGTTAGGCCCTTCATTATTTTGTACAATGTGTTCCATATAAGCATATTGAAGAACTTTTAAATACCTAATAACAAAGTTGCAAAATTAAACAATAAAATAAAAGTAGTACAAGGAAAAATTATAAATGAATGTTTCAGATGAAATTTGGGAGGACATACAGGCTGAAGTCCCTGTTGAAGGCAAAGTGAGTGAAAACACTCATAGAAAAGGAAAGATTGTTCAATTATACAGTAACATTACAGCATAAGTTTCTAGGACAAGCAGTTACCAGACTGGTGTCAGGCCAGAGGGAAGTTCAAAGCTAAATGATTGGTGAGAAATGGAGAAAGAAAACTGGTCTCTGATTTGTAACTTTGACAATCAGCTTACACAGCTTCAGTAAAGCAAATGTCTTCCAAAACTTAGTGCTTAATGTTGTCTTAGCACCAACACTCCCTGTTACATTAGTCCTTTCATGTCCATCTGCCACTGGAGAATTAATTACACATCAATTTAGATACCAGTGACACTTTTCTTCTGATTTTCACACTGCCTGCTTATACTCAGAGTGTGATTATTTGACCTTCCAATCCTTATCCAGTCTTGTCACAGCTGAACGCAGACATCTGTAAGATTAGGTTAAGGAAATGGAGTCTTAGCAGAATATAGAAGGAGCACTCAAAGATGCTTCTCCCTAAAAGGTGATTGGAAAAGTGAAGCTGGTAATGCTCTGAATGAATAAAAGGAGCTTACCTTGCATTCCAGTTACTTCAACTCTTTCTTATAAAATTATAAATCACTGTTTATGCTTTAGGATGACAACACAGCTAGGGGTTCATGTTAAATGCAGTAGGCATGGAAGAAGTTTCTACAAAATAGAAAATGTTTGCTGTCCTGCATATTGGTCATGAACAACACATGCCCCCAGTGGCTGGTGGGGTGGGCATGGCAGTGGCAGGAGCATGGTGGCGGTAAGCGGGGGAGCTTCTGCACACACCGTGGGCACTGTTGGTGAGGGGGGTGGCAAGCACCAACCAGGAGTCAGCGACCACCCACAGGCACCGCTGGTGGTGTTGGCGGCAGGGTGGGGGGTGAAAGGAGACTACCTGAAGGCAGTGCTGACTTTGTCGGCAGCACCTTTTTGTAGGGGAAGCACTGCAATGCTCAGGGGGTGCATGTGCACCCATGTGCACACCTTACACGTTGCCCCTGATATTGGTAACGTCCAGGAAGTAACAGTATCTACAGAAATATGTTTAACAGAGCTGTGCAGTAGGGAGGGTATCTGCAGAGATGTCTTCCTTTTAAAAATGTGAAGTGCTCAGCTCTTTCATATACTATTGGTTTCCAGATCTCACTCCTATATAGCAGTGTGCTCAGAACACAGGGATGATAGACACATATGTTGGTGTTTAGCATTTGTTTCCTGTTTTCCTACATTTATTTAATCTATTGGCCAAATGTGGTAGCTGCCTTTCCAATGCAAACATTAAATTTGACATCTAAGAATGAGCTATCTGATAAAGTCAATCATGGATAATGAATCTGGGTGCAATTTCTAGAATGGTTTTACCTCATGAAACTTCTGGAACTGTTAATGCAAATTGTTCTATAATTACTATCATCCTTAGAGTCCAAAATCCCTACAAAATAATGTCAACCTATTGCAAATTTCTAGAGATCATTACAGTCCAATGGCCATTAGTCAGTGACTAAAAGAAGATCTTCCATCAGATTTTAGGTTTTGCTCCTATATGTACAATAGTGAAGATTGTTCCACCAAACCTAATATAGTGATATATACTTGTAATGACAGGAAAAGAACCAAGTGCAGAATATACCCACACCCTACATAGACATGCACCTACACACGTATGCCCGCAGTCCCCCCACAGTGCCCATACCTACCCACACCCACACCCTGCCCACAAACCCCCCCACGCACATCCACACACTTACCTACACCCTCCCCCATGTTCCATGTGCACGGATACACACACACACAGGCACACACGCATACATGCACACACACACACACACAGAGTCCCCCGCAAATCCCATACCCATCCATACCCCCACAATATACAAGAGTAAGACTATTTTGAGCTATTATGCAATCATATCTATATATACAATGCAAACACACACAAATCAAGACAAAAATGTTTATCAGAATAAAAATGAAATGAAATATATTCATATGTGAATAGTTTTAAACGTATGAATAATCCTAGATGCTTTAATTTTACACATGCTTCAGTTCTTTGCATGGTTGTAGTCTAATTTGGTAGCTATATTTTAGTCAAGATAGGTATAGTAAATGTATGTAATTAGTAGTTACATATTCTCTATTTAATAGCTATTTGTGTGTTTCAGTTTAAACAGTAGATTTAGACTTGCATTTGTAAACTAATTATGGGCAATATTCTGCATACATCACTTTACTTCAATTGAGTAGTAGTGGAAAGCTTTGGAAATCATTCCACTGAAATCTGTGAGGATTACCAAAGAAGAGAACATTTAATAAGTGAAAGTCGGGTTGTCAGAGTCTGGCGCTTTGCATTTTTTTTAAAATGATGACAGCAACATGAACAACTGTATAAGACATTTATAAAAATAATGAAAAAAAAAGGTATGGCGCTGTAAAACAGAACATAAAAATGATTGCTGTAAATTATAAGGAGATTACCCAGGAGAAAAAAGTCAGTACAGATAAATGTAGAATTGGATAGTAATGAGTTTTGAGTTAGCTAATGTTTTTCTTATAATTAAAGGAGAATGCAGTGTAAGTCATTTTAAAACAGTTCTATGTGAAGATGTTTATTCAGTTTTCTGAGACACTCCTAGGAAGGGAGTGGGGAGTTTGTATTGGCCTGTCTGGCATGGGAATCCAGATGCTCTGATATTACTTCAAACTTCCCCTGAGCGCTCCTCACGGTCTGAAATGAACCCTCTGGTTTTTGAACAATCATGGACAGTTTTACAGCCATCAACCAGACATCAGTGGAATGTTTGGAGTTAAGGTCTTAAGTATACAGGGATTTGTATTTCTAGTTTCTTGTTTCCCCCTTCCTCTGCACAGCATTTTCTCAGTTATCTAAGGGAGTTAATCAGTGGCTATTATTAATATTCTTAGACCAATGACTAAGCGGAGACAAATAAAAGAAGACATGTTCAAGGTATATAAAATAATGAATGGTATAGAGAATGTCACTCACCAGCTCTTATTTAGTTTTTCCTATAATACAAGGCCAAGAAAAATGCAATCAAATTGAAAGGTAAACATTTTAAACAGACAAAATTAAATGCTTGTTGTACACACTACATAGTTAATCTGTGGAACTCACTTCAGGGACATATTGAAGTCAAGAGCTTAATAAAATTTGGTAAAAGAGACCATATTTCCATGGAAAATTAAAAATATTCAGAATTGCATTACGATAAAAAATGTGTGGGGGGAAAACAATACTTGTCTGGAAATATATTAGTGGTGGTTTTTTTCATAATTGCCTTTAGAGCTATCTTACATCATCTTCTGACACATCACACAGATGTGTCAGACTATATAGACTGCATACACCAGACTACATAAATCAGAATCCCTTTTCTCACTACTCCACTGAGATTATGTAGGTTACTGGCCACATTGTAGCTTTTGTTCCTATCTTTGAAAAAAAGAACTTGGCCCATAAACAGTCGTTTATCTACTCTTATTTTGCCGGTTCAGACCATGTGCATATTGGCATTTCACTTATGTTTGTCACATACTCAAAAATAATGCATTAAAAATGAAACATCCCAATTAGTAGCCATCTCAAATTAGATATTATAAAATTACACTCTAATAAAAAATGCTGTTTTATTTATACCATGTTGTACTCAGGATGATTTCAAAATGTTTCACAAGTTTAAATAGAAATGCTTTTTATACCTAAGTTGCACTTCACTTCCTAGTGAAATGCACATGCTCCCATACTGGGACACAATAGCTATATACCAGCACATCACAAATTGATGTAACAAACAGTAGCTATACACAGACAAACTGTGAAAATCAAATTCAGGGTCATTAAGAACTAAGGCTTATACAAAGTTGTTGAAATTAATCGAAAATATTAGGGCTGTGCAAAATTTCAGCAGCTGTTTCATTTTGGAGAAGTTTCTGGCTGTTTCAGTGCCCGAAAAACTGAATCCAAATCAAAATGGAAGGCTCTGAAACAGCTCCAAAACTAAACGGATGGCTCCAAAAACATTTAGGAAATGTTTTGGCGAATTTCGGAGTTTTGGAGAAAGGCTTGCAGGGAAACAAAAACTAAGAAGAGGGAGGGGGAAGAGGGCAGGAAGCTCTGCTATAATTTTGACATCTAGCTCCTGTTTTGATTCCCCAGCTCTCTGATCATTTCCCCAGCTCTTTCTGGGGGGGCACGGACCCCTGGATCTGCACCCAGGGTTTCAGCAGGCTGCCACTTCAGGATGGGGCCAGCGGCAGCCACTCACCACAGCCCTTACTGAGTGCCGAGAAGACTGCAGTGCTGCCACTGGCCCCAGCCCACAGTGGCAGCCTGCTGAAACCCGGTGTGCAGGTCCAGGGGCCCATGCCCCCTGGGAAGAGCTGGGGAAATTGTTAGCTGAGGGAATGTTCAGGTCCCTGACTATTTCCCCTGTTCCCGATTCAATTCTCCAGCTCCCTGACTTTTCCCCAAGCTCTTTGGTCACTTCCTGCAGCTCTTCCTGGGGGATGTGGGCCCCTAGATCTACAAGCAGGCTGACAGCAGCCTGCCACTGCCAGTTGGGGATGGCAGCAGCTCTGGGCTATTTCCCCAGCTGGCAGCAGCAACCTGCTGAAACCCTGTGTGCAGATCCAGGGGCCTGTGCCCTGCCCCAGGAACAACTGGGGGATGATCAGAGAACTGGGGGAAGCTATCAGCAAGCTGGGGAAGTCAAACTGGGAGCTCTGGCCAACTGCTAGAGCTGCCCCAGCTCCCAGACAGCACGCAGTGCCCTGCTGAGGCATGCTGCACCCACACCATGGGCCAGCTGCCACATGGGTGCCAGGTGGGTGGAGGCAATGGCTGCTGCCTTGTGCTGCATAGAGGGGCTCTGCCACGAGCACTCAAAGGTCCCCATCGCCACTGCTGCAGCCAGTGAGTGTAGGTTTTTGGGTTTTATTAAGTTCTGCACTCACTGGCTGCAGATCATGCAGATGACAGCGTGCTGCTGGGAGCAGCACCAGCACCTGAGTCTGTCTGGCACAGCCTGTGCCAAGCGCTGGGAAGAATCCAGTGCTGGATCTGGCCCCAGCTGGCAGCGGGAGCCTGCTGTCATCCCACATGCAGATCCAGGGGCCCATGTCCTCCAGGAGGGCTGTGGGGCTGTGCCAGAAGCCTCACAGGGGGAGTGGGCCCCTGGATCTGTGTGAGGGATGACAGCATGCTGTTGCTGCTGGCAAGTGATATTAGTTTTGCTTTGAATAGTTTGAAGTGTAGTTTTACAAAAACCCCTGCACCGATCTCCTTGAAAGTTGGCAGGTATCATGCCCTCTGAAGGGGCTACCATCTCTGCAATCTTCATTTGAATCAGGGAACAAGTGACAAAGTTATAGACATTTTAGTGATGCCCCATAATAGCCTACGGCCAAAACACCGAAACAACATCAAAATGCTGAAACAGATTCAGCTGAATTGAAAAAGACAGTGGTCTGAAACACTGAAACAAATCACCGTTCCTCCAAAATGCCAGATCTGAAACCAAAACAAAACATAGCCATTTCGCACAGCCCTAGAAAATATTCTCCACAGACACTGACTTCTAGATCAGTCCCTAGAGTTCAGCTTTTTCACAAAAGGTAAAAGAGCAACTTAGTTGTGTGGATAGCACAATCTCTCTAATAACACAGATGACTAGGAAACATGATCTTACAGATTAATTAAACCAGTAGAGAAATTTAGGACAGGAGAAGTGTTGGACAGGCTATCCCTTTTAAATGACTGGAGTAATTAGTACACCAAACCTGGAGTGTAGGCAGACACTGAATTTTGTACTTTTTCCCGTGAAAAAATAGCTGTGTCTTCTTTAGTGACCAGAAATAATTAGGAGTGAAGCTTTATGCTGCATGCAAAAATATACCATTTCATAAGTTTTGACTGAATAAGCACTCCAAATGAGAAATACTCTGTTATAAATCAAAAGTACAGCTTCTTATGGCACCTGCTTATTCCTTGGAGGCCCCTACCTAAATGCAAACGAGACCTGATCCTACTTAGCTAATAAGAACTAATGGCACAGTTAGTCTTTGGGATCCTTGGTGAGACTGAGGGAAGGGAAATGTGTTTATTGTTGTTCACACTGAGCTCCCGCTCTGCTCAGTCAGGGGCATGGACCAAGGTGGTCAAGGGCCCTAAGGCCCACCGCACCAAGGCCCCTCCCTCGCTGGAGCTTAGCAACAGGTTCACACCTCTTGCAGCCCCAGCAGAGCCTGCTCAGTTGCCAGCTCCCGCA
>NW_017728947.1:84557672-84565285 GCF_001723895.1 Crocodylus porosus | reverse complement strand
AGGTGGTTCAAACACCTACATTGAACACCTTCAAGAGTAAATTGGATGCTTATCTTGCTGGGATCCTATGACCCCAGCTGACTTCCTGCCCTTTAGGCAGGGGGCTGGACTTGATGATCTCCCGAGGTCCCTTCCAGCCCTAATGTCTATGAAATGTATGAAATCTATGAACTGCTTTGAGCAAAGATGGAAGATAAAAAAGGTGGACCACATGAGCTGTTCTAACTCAAAACTCATTACTTCTCAGAACCTTACATTTCAAAGATGGTGAATCTTCACGGTTTTACTATGATTTTATCTGTGCTGAGATATTACTGTCCTATATTTCATGGATTTCCATCACCAGAACCTCCCTGTTCCATGGTGGACATGGGCATTCCCATGGGACTGATGAAAGACTGAAGCAAAGTACCCATTTAATAAGTGGCTTTTTCCTGGGAGTCAGTTGTCAACTGTCCCATCTGGTTCAGCAGGGGTCCAATGTTGTCCTTGCTTTTCCTTCAGCTCTCCACATATCTGAAAAAGGACTTTTTATTGCCCTTGATGTTTGAAGCTAGTTGGAGTTCAGTTGTAGCCTTGGCTTTCCTGGTTTGCTCCCTGTAGGACTGGACCAATGCAGAATACTCCTCCTTGGAGGTGAAAACCATCCTCCATCCCTTGTAGGCCTTTCTTTTTAGTCTCAGGAGGTCTGCTAGATTCCTGGAGAGCCAGGGGGGCTGCTGTGCCCTCTTGCTGCCTTTCCTCTGAGATGGAATAGAATTAGCTTGTGCATTGAGCATGCCAAAGCAGTCCAATTGATCTTATCACTAAACTCAAGTCCAGGAAAGAAAATAAAGGGGGAGAAAACAATGGCAACACTTCCACTTTGAGAGGGTCAGAATTTTATCACAATGTTCAGTCTCTACAATGCTACATGATGCAAAGATATACACATCCACACATCCCTCCATATGTTCCTCTGTTTCTCCTAGGCTTGATTCTAATCATGCTGAAGCCTAAAGAAGTGTTTTCATTGACTTCAAATGGACTTTGAATCAGGCTGTGCCCATTGAGTGAATGGAAAGATCCCTCTGTCTGCAAACTTATATGTGCACATGTACACACAGACCAAGGCGGTACATGATGTTCTGTAAGTGGCATAGTTTAGATTGGTAGAGAACAGGACACATTCACCATTTGAAGAGAGATCAAATCTTAGACTAGGTTCCACCATTTTTAAAAATCAGTCTATGTGTACTGAACCTCTGTTCTGTTATGGGTATGGCCCAGTTTCCAATCACGTATACTGGTAAAAGTGTAATGTCTGTTCCTCGCCAAAGTACCTTGGAATGATGATCTTCATATGTAGACTGTGCATGATCTGATCATTGGTAGACAGAATAGCATAACAAATGTCTTAGCTGTTATCAAAATTCCATAGCAATCACTTTATCAGATATAGTACAGCTTAACTAGTAAGGAATCAGAACTGTTCAAGGTCATTGGCTCTGTACTCAGACAAATCCCATAAACCCCAGAGATCTTTAGAGTCTGTAACTTTTCCACTTTGATCACAAAACTCATGGAATGTCAACAAATGGCCTGAGAGCCGACAAATAGCATATGTTTTTCTACCAAGGGAACCTGCTATCACAATGTAATTCCAGATAAATCAGTATTTGTACATCTCCATGGAGAGAGAAACTCATGTTGCTTGAATCCCTGTGAATTAACATGTAGCAAATGTGCAATGCAGTGCAATGGGATAACCCCACACTTGCTGGCAAAGAATGGAAAACAAAGGATAACATCTAATTTAGTGCTGTCAAGCATGGAGACACTACAGCTGTCTTAAAATACACTCTAGGGTCTAGAGTCTCCTTTCACTTATGCTAGTAATAATAAAACATATCCCTTTTACAAAGCTTTTCATTTAAATGTTGTACAAAGAACTTATCACTATCCCCATTTCCAAATGAATAAACTAAAGCATAGAGAGGTGAACCAACTTATACACACTCATTCAGCCGACCAGTTGCAGAGCCACGAACAGAACTCACTCTAATTCCCTATGCATTAGGCTACAGTAAGTGACGGTCCAGTGGTATAAATGAGAAGACAGTTGTACCCAAGATATGTAACTATCAACTGTCCCCTCTACTGAAGCCCAACCTGTGCACTTCACTTTCACCTTGCTATAACCCTGGCTAAGGAACCAATAAATGAAATGGGTTTGTTTTCTGAATTTTTTTTTTACCATAACCAAGCATTTTAGTGGAAGTTCACCATATTTTTCAGGGTTATTTCTGCATTAGGTTTCAAAATTAGGCAGATGACAGTCTGGCAAACTCTATTCCCTCTAATACACCTTTTTGTGGTGCATATGTTCTCTAGGTACAGTGGATTACCAATGACAAAGTGAATATTTCTCAGGAAACTGAACTATAGCAACACCCCTGAGCTTCTCTCTACAGGCAAGGAAAGAAGCCTGCTATCTTCAACAGGTTGGATTTTGAAGAGAATTATAAATGCATAGGGAATCATGATTTTTCTTCATTTTCATTATCTTTATTTATATTGTAATCAGAGATCTAGCATGACTTCCTGTAACAATTTGCCCCAGTAGAAAAAGTATCAATGGCTTCTGTGAAATGGGTTATTACCAGGGAAATACACATACCCTAAACAGGTTATTACCAGGGAATACATACCCCAAACAGACAGAGATGATTGTATATGGCCACTGTACTTGTATAAATACTGTCTTTGGCTAGAAATAGACCTTGCCAAATGAAGCGGATCAGCTGCACGGTGATGTGATCTGCTACATTGGGCAAAACACACATCATCCATGGTCTTGCCCATTCCTTATTAAGGAAAATTGGTGATATGTTTTCCACTTGTAGAGACGTGCCCTGTAGATTCCTGAGGGTGTATCTCTGTCAGCATTAAAAGCTGGGCAGACACTCCCAGAGCTTGAGGGGGTCTGATTTGGTGTGGGAATTCCTGAGGCAGTCAGGACTGGGCTTCTCAAGCTCCAGGAGTGGCTGCCTGGGGCAGCTGCACATACTCTCCCACCACAAACCATATAGATATCTGTTGCAAAAAAGATGCACAAATTATTACTGCCTCTCGTGGCCACAAACAAAGGGACTGGCATGAAAAAGGGCATGGATATCTATTTGGATTTGCTTGATGCCTATAGTTTGCCGCATCTACTTTCCTCCCTTTCTTGAAGATAGGCACCACATTGGTCTTCTTCCAGTCTTCGGGCACTTCACCAGAGCGCCATGAGTTCTCAAAGATCTGTGCCAGGGGCTGGGCTATGATGCTCACCAGATCTTTGAGTACCCTGGGGTGTAGATTGTCAGGGCCGGCTGACTTGAAGGCCCTGACTTGAACAGCTTCTCAAGATGTTCCTTCACGAGGTCAGCATTAATGGAGGGCAGGGGATCTCCCTCACCCAGACCTCCCTGTCCCATAGCGGGCATGGGTGTCCCATGGGAGTACTGCATCCAGTTTTGGGCCCCACAATTTAAAAAGGATGTGGAGAAGCTTGACAGAGTCCAGAGAAGAGCCACGTGCATGATTAGAGGTCAGGAAAACAGACTTTATGACAACAGGCTGAGAGCCATGGGGCATCAAGAACCTACATTGAACACCTTCAAGAGTAAACTGGATGCTTATCTTGCTGGGATCCTATGATCCCAGCTGACTTCCTGCCCTTTGGGTGGGGGGCTGGACTTGATGATCTTCCAAGGTCCCTTCCAGCCCTAATCCCTATGAAATCTATGAAATATAGGACAGTAATATCTCAGCACAGATAAAATCATAGTAAAAATTGTTACGGCAGCACAAAGTTAACATCTGTTTGCAGCCTTAGTCCCACATTTATTTAGCCCAATGTAAACAGTAATGTCTATTCAAAGCCAGTTTTTCATAAGACTTTACCTCTCACTGGGTGAGTCTACATGTTCAGTAATTAGTGTATTAGCATGGGTTGCCCAGCAGGCTGCTGCCCAGTGTTATTAGGCTACTGTGCAGTTAGCGTTTTTTTGTAGACACACCCACTATTACTTTTATTTCCTTGATTATTCTGTTAAAAATGTCTTCAGTGCTGCTTCCTGAGCCGTACGATGCAGACTTCCTAGACATCAAACTCCTTGGCCTTGAGAATTATAGCTTAACCATCATGTTAGATATTTTAGATCCTTTCTCCACATTCCTAATTTTAGTCTCACTTTCTGCAGGGGTTTAAAGTGGCTCTTTAGTGTGGAAAGTGTCAGACAGTCTTTTCACTGAGTCTCTCCACTTGTATCTATTCAGTCTCACCATATCTTTTATACTGATACATTAAACAGGTTTATAACTAAATATAATTGGATGAATCTCTTTCCCATTATTAGTTTTCAGGTCCTTGACACTTTGAAGTGCCTTTTCAGTGGTGAATACCATTCTAGCTAAGAAGTACACTGACTCTCCACATATCATACTGAATTTGCACTGAGAGAATTACTGTTCACTGGTATGAGTTGCTCTTTCAGTCTAAGAACTCTAGTTCATTCACAATGTTTCCAGCCCCAGGAACAGAGTCAGGTTCCAAATAATCCTTTCTGAAATTCTCTTTTCACAATGGCTTGCCCTGAATTGTCAAGGGGAAAAACAGCAAGAACAAAAAACTGTGATTTTTTTTCCCTTTAAAATTTGAGAAAAAGACAACACTGATACAGCCTAGAAAGAGCTACAGGACAATGGTTTGTCCAGCTTTACTAAGGGAGTATCAAATTCTTTTTTCAAGGATCTGAGGACACATATGGTTCAGGGGAATAGTTGTAAACCTTGGAGCCTTGCTTCTTTAAGCAGATAGCTGAAATCCAGCAGAGGCTGTCAGTGAGCAAAAATCCATTACCACTTTGAAAGCTGTGCTTTGGCCCAAATAAAAGTGGTTTTTAGAATGTAGGTGTCTGTATCTCAGAAACCTTTACAATAATGAATCTTATTAAAAATCTAAGCAGAGAAGCCAAGAGGTGAATGAACTTGAAAAAGAACTACTTTCTCTTAGTACTGGTGTGTTGATGATTTCGAGGACATTCTTAGAAATAGCGAGAGGAAGTTTCCATTGCCAATGCCTGTGTGGTACCGACTGTTGTCCCTGTATTTTCATTATTTGTTCCTGAGAAATTTGCTTCTTTTGGGATGTGGCCTCTCTCCTTGAAGTGGCAAGCCTTTAGTTTAGCAACTAGTTGGGACCCTTCATCCGCGCTAGCTTCCATTACTGTTTTATTTACAAGGAACACTTATTCACTTATTAGTAACGAAACAGAGGCCTCATTAATGTGACTCAGATTTCATTTTTTCTTTTCCCTGGATGACTTCTTGATTTACTTTGTGGTCTTTAGATCTGAAGCAAGAATTATCCACCTTGAAGCAAAGTCCAGTTTCTCCAAGAACAGAACAACATTTTGGAAAGATGCCCTTTAGTTCAACCTCAGTTTTTTCAAAAGCTTTCTGTTTCATTTTTTAAATTGAAATGAAGTATGACAAGTACAGCATAGCATGAACATCCATTTCATCATAAAGTGATTAATTTGTCATACTATGTAGTTTAGTCCAGTTGTTAACAGAGAAAAAGTATCCCTTTCTTGTTTTAGAAACAAAATAATGAAGTCCTTTCTCTTGGTTCACAGATTGCCTAAAAGGTAACCTGTCCCCTTTGAATTCCCTGACCTTGGTTGAGGGTGAATATTATTTTTTACAGGTATGACATATTGTAATGACATAAAGACGTATCCTGATGCTCAGTTATTCATGGTTGACTTTAATAGGCCCAGTCCTTTGACTGTCTTCAGTTGCTTTGGGACTAACCATTCATTTTCAGTGCTTAATGTTTACCAAGGTAATAGCTTTTAGTTTATAGAAGTAATATGTTTTTTGATAGTGAAGAGGATGATAAATTCTAAGGAAGGAGTCTATCTCCTTTTATTGACACAATTTTATCACTTACAGTATTGTCTTTAGGGAGAATAATACATACACACACATATATAATGTGTATAATAGTGAGTCTGTGTGTATATATTATACACATGGATACTTACACGTATTTTATATATATATAGCCACTGCAAGTATTTGAAATGTATCAGAATTAAGATCAAGCTATTCGTTACAAAGCTCTTGATAGCTTAACTGTAGCTATATCTCAGCTCAATCTCTATCCATCCATCCATCCTTCCATCCATTCTTGCTTGCCCTTATTGACCATCACATCATCATTCAGCACTTCAGGCTTTAGATGCAATCCAGCAAAGCACTTAGGTACACAGTAAACTTCAAGCATGTTGGTAGTTCCATTGATTTCAATCAAGCACTTGGCTAGTTTGGGGCCGTGGTACTTATTTTCATGCTTTACAAAGTGCTTCTAAAAGCTTCCAAGCAATATATTGCACAGCAATACTGCTTCAATCTTAAAAGAGAAAATATTCCAACACCAACTAAGTTCAAGAAGCATCCCAGACATAATTTAAAATCATATGGTTGTTCATTGCTGTGTGTGCCTTCTACTCATTTTCCCTTTAGATTATAAAATGTTATAGTCAGGGACATGTTGTTTGTTTTTAATTGGTTCTGCAGTTGTCTAACACTATCTGCACTGAGGATGCTGCATAAATTGTAAGTGTAAATAATAAAAATCATGCATTGCTTGAAGACAGCTTTCCTCCATCCTGAACCACTAACAAAACTAATGTATTTTCTTGATGAACACCAGAAAAAAAAAATCTTGTTTTGTCACTCCTTATCATAGGCACTAAGCTAGCTACACCATGGTTGCTGAAAATACTCAGGCTAAGTACAGACAGTCAAAAATCCCAAGGCTGTATCAATTCAATCATTGAAGGTTAGTCTAAACTGTGTACATTAAACTGATAAGCAAGTGAACAGACATTCACTTTTGATTCCAGAAATGCAGCCACATGCCTGCAGTGGCCTAGGCCAGAAGTCAAGGGGAACTAGAGCGTGCCTCCCTGCTTGGCTGGAGCAGGCAGGAAGCCTGCTGACCCTGCAAGGCAGAAGTTTGCAAGGGAGGTTCAAAGCATCCTGGGATATGGGGGGATTGTGAGTTTACTTGAATCTGGAGGGGATCTGGGACAGAAGTTGAATAAACTGATTTAACCTAAATCAGTTAAGTCTGAGTCTACATCCATTCAGGTTTATCTTAAACTGGTTTTGGACATTTTGAAACCAGTTTATGTGCACTGCATTTCTGTTGTGTTACAGATTTGAACTGGTTTCTGGCAACTTATACCAGTTTATATGTAACTTCTGCCCCAAGCCCTAAGGTCTTAAATCTCTTCTCTTATCTGTGTTGGGGTGGATTCTTAGAATTAACTCACTTTTAGGTGGGCCTCAGTACAATATTCCATGTATATCAACTGCTTTTAACTCCATGGTTTGGGTTGATTTTCCTCCTTTTAAAAACCTGAGATCAAATGCCTGTACACTAATGCCAGGAGCCTGGGCAACAAGCAGGATGAGCTTGTTCTCCTCCTGCTCAGTGCAAAGAAATATGATGTCATTGGGATAACGGAGACCTGGTGGGACTCCACCCATGACTGGACCACGGGTATAGAGGG
>NW_017728947.1:84547025-84557661 GCF_001723895.1 Crocodylus porosus | reverse complement strand
AGGTTTAATGGTCACAAACTCCTGCAAGACCGTTTCAAGCTGGACATAAGGAAGAATTTCTTTACTGTCCGAGCCCCCAAGGTCTGGAACAGTCTGCCCTTTGGGCAGGGGGCTGGACTCGATGATCTCCTGAGGTCCCTTCCAGCCCTAATGTCTATGAAATCTGTGAAATTACATTGACCTCTAGCCTTGTTAAAACAATCTAATTTTATTTAGCATTTGGAAAAAAGTTTCGCACGAAAAAGTTTCTATATTTAGACTTACATAATCTACTCACCATTACAACTTAAGTTAGATGGGCTTTCCTTTTAAGGTATAATAATAATAATAATAATAATAATAATAATAATAATAATAGAAACTGGAACCAGCTCACACTTTTTTTTTTAAATAGCAACATTTTGTGGCCCATCTGGTTCATAGCAGATGATGTGTCTGTAATTCTGCCTGACAGAAGAGTGTTCCTCACAATCCAGAAGGAATATATTACCATGCTGCTCATTCTTTTTGTTTCAGACCTGTGTGTGCCTCAGACTTGTCTACATTTGAAAGTGAAAATGATTTGATGAGTGTAGTGAATTTCAAGAACAATAACTATTCCTGACACACATGACACTTTTCTTCTGGAATAAAAGTATCTGCACATGGTGATATTTAGGAATGCAGTAAAATCTGGTTAAGTTGTCACTCCAAGAGAATTGGTCATGATGATTAATTATAACTAAGTGACTAATAATGAGTCATTAGCCATTTTCAAGTTTTTGTGAGATGCATTTTGCCTACCATATTGAGATACATTTATAATGAAGGAAAAATATATATTAAAAAAATTCCAAGTACAAGTGCACTCTGGATCACTACATAGGATTGATACAGATAAATATTTTAATATACAATACCTTTAAAAAAACTGAATTGCTCACTACATAAGATTATATGATTATGATGGAGTCAAATAGTCAGTCAAAGGTTTTTCCTTTGAACTCTTATATGCATTTATCACCAAAATGGAAGATATTCTGCAAAAGAGAACGGTTGCTTATCTACATGTTGTTGAGCCAAGAAGACCTAAAAGGTGTTTAATGCATTGCGAACATTAACTTGCTTGACAGGTGTAATGGAGAGCAAAGGTCAGAACCTTTTAAGCTGCCTAATTATCAAGAGTAAATTCCACTGTGATTTAGTCTGTGTGTACATTTGGAAATGTACAAAATGCCAAACACAGAGGTACTGGAGCATGCAGGACTGACACTTAAGAAACCGCTATCAAGAAGAGGAGTTTGCAATGGCTTGGCCATTGCAGGAGAATGAGGGAAGACAGTATTGTCAAGAATAGCTTGTACAGCCAGATTCGAGATGGCTCTAGAAAGTGGGGTTGCCTTCCATGATGGTACCACCACATGTGCAAACTGGTATGAAGTTGTTCAACATCAATGTAGAAAGCAGGGAGGAGTTCGCAGAATCCTGCCCAATTTGGAGGGAACATCTGGCACTGGGTACAGCTCAACATGAAGTAGCTTTGATCCAGAGGATGGAAGCAGAGCAAGAAAGAAGAAACCAGCATGCTACAGACTTGGACTCCAACTCAAACAACACATGGATGTGAGAAACTGGTAACAAGCCATGTCATTATTGAATTGGGCTTGTCAGTCACAAGCAGATTCATCAGGTACCTGACTAGTACATCATGATCCAGAGGACGGATGGTTGCGTATTTTTATTACATTTGAAAATAGGTATACTTTCAAAGATGGTGAGTCAGCCAAACTGTTTTTTTTTAACAAATCAATAGGAGTATGGTGGAGATTCAGTGACTAGAGTGAATCAGATTTCATTGAAGTTATTGTGCAATACTTTTGTCCCTGGATAACTACAGGTGGAGATATATGCTTAACACGATTTTATTCCCGCCTCCGCCCCTGAGATCAGTGACAGAAGTCAGTATGGCTTGATAAAGAGAAGCAACAATCACTAGTTTTGAGAAGGGTTCTATAACAACATTTTGCATCTATATAATACAGTATTATTTTGGGGGGTTTTTAATGTTGAAGTTTTTACCTAAATTCTATTAACAATCTCCTTATCCTCTAACCACATCGAGAAATTTTCTATATCATATACATGTTTTTTCTAGTAGGCCTTCCTTGGGACCTCAAATAGTTCAAATAGGAGGTAGAGAAGGAGCTGCATGCTGGAACTAGCTTTCTTCCGGAGGCACGGCACCACTGTGTCTGGTACTAAATGTTAACAGTAATGCATTATAGTATAAATATACTTACTGTTTAAGCATTTAAACTTTCACATCCCTAACACAATCCTGTCCCCATTACAGTCCTTACATTAACTTAAGGTGTGTGGTCTTCTAATATATATATTTTTAAATGTCTAAGTATATTCCATAGATGTTTTGCTAAGGAATAAAGCTTGGCTTTGGCTTTGACTTTTAAACATCTGAATATCCAATTCCTCCTTCCTTGGGTAACAAGCTTGTATCTGATTATACAGATTTAGTATGAAAGGTAGAGACTTGCTATAGTTAGACCCTTTTATCTCCCTGCAAGGTATACAACATTCTCACTTCTTTTTTTAGGTTCTCTGAAGATGCACCATTCTTTTTGCATGAATTATAAAATAAATTGACATGCAAGCAGTAAGCAAGCATTTCCTACTTTATTGCTCTAACTGCCAAAGTGCTTTGGTGGCATCTTTCTGGTCAAGGCTGAACAGTTACTTGTTTCCTGTTTTTTGCTGAGGTTGTGGAGTGGAGTTCTTTTAATTGTTACTGGGTGGCTGGGTTGAGTTATCTCAGTTCAGGTATATTATTTAATTAAATAAACTTCATATTTATAATGATTGTTTTTAGCTTAATTATTGTTCAGCTTGCAGAGAAAAGAAAACAAATTAGACTACCATGACAACTTTCTGACAGAGATGTATTGCTCCTCATGGGGATGTCCACACATGCAGGCATGTGCACTTGCAGCAGTTTAAATAGCAGTGGCATAAATTTGTGCTGGAGATTTGTACCTCAGCATTTGTGCCTGAAAATGCACTTTGGTATGGGACAAATTGTGCTACTTGGGGCAAACTGACCCTGCCTAGCTCCTCCTGGATCTGCAGCCAGGGGAAGCTGAAGGCTGGAGCCAGCACCTGTGCTGGCCCCAGCAGTATAAAAATCTGCCTTGGTGAGCAGGTCAGAGCTACTTGCTCTCAGAGCTTCTAAGACCCAGCCAGTTGATATATGGAGATACTAGCCCCCTGTGCCCGTGGACTGCTTCAGCAGCCCTGACCTAGAGTGGCCCCTGCACATCTACCCACTTCAGCAATCTGGCAGCGAGGGCTGCTGCCTGGCTGTGACCTGCTGCCACCTGTCTCAGCATTCACCCCCTTGGAACTGAAGCCCCAAGCCTCCATGCCTGCCTGCCAGACTTGGATGGGGACCGCACACCTGCCTGGGCTGTGGCAGGGGCACTGCATCAGAGCTATCTGGACCTCTGGGCCAGCTGCCAGTATGCTGGGTCAGGCACACCATGCTGCCACAGGGCTGTGCCTGCAGCGGGCTATGAGTGCCCCAATGGACCAGCTGGCTGCTGCTGCCTGTGTGAGGGGGCTGTGTTGTGATGGCCAGAACCAAAAGGGTTAACAAGCAACTTATAGCAAAAAGAAAATGCTTTTTGAAGATATCTGAAATACAGCTTATGAAACTGTATCCTGTATCCTGTCTGTCTGAAGTATAACCCATAAGAATATATATATAGCTGTTTGCACTGATCATGAGACAGCATGAGTTTTAAAAAGCAGAACTAAAAAATATAACTGCAGACTTAGCTAATTTAATAATTTTTGCTTAAAGTCAGTAAAATTAATGAATCTAATCACAAGGTATAATTAACTTAGTGAGTTGTACTTGTGTAGGGACATGTTAATCTCAGACCCCAAAGTGATGTGGTGTGCTTATTGGATAAACCCAAACTTGGGCAGTAACCTATTATAATGATTTCTAACACCTTTTAACCCCATAGGATAACAACTATAGAATAAGATTGTGAATGGCTCTAAAGCCGACAGATTAGCATAAACAAGATATAAAAGAACACACACATTAAGTGACCAACAGGAATGATGGAACAGAATACTCATTGCTGTCCCATGCCCCCACAGATCTCTTACTCCCAGTGTAAGCGAGGACCAGATCCTGACTGAGGGACTTTCCCCTGGTTTTTCCTCCGACAGCGTGGATCGGAGATGCCTGACTTAGCTGAATCAATTTGACGTGTACCTGAAACTGAGGGACTATCGATAAGTTGCTAACCAAATGGGAACTCTTGTTGATTTGCCTGTCTGTTTTTATCACTGCCAATTTTAAGTTTTATTGTTATGTTGTCTGTTTATTAGCTTAACCTTTTTATTAACTGCTATATGTGCAAACTATATCTTTTATTGTTATAAGTAAAATTTATTTGTACTGTTATAAGTGAAATTTGTTATTGCTTCCTTCCCAACATCACCTCCTCAATCCCGAACCAAATAGCCCAGTGGCTAATATAGTTGCAGTACTTAATCAGCCTGCAACTAAATTGATATACACACGGTGCCCAGCTTGCCTGTGACACCGTGTGCCTCAGGATGTGTGTGTGTCGGAGGGCGGGTGTGCGGCAGCCTCCCCTTAGACCTCTCCCACAAACCCCATCCACCAACCCACAAACCCAACATTCTCCCCACACCCCTCCACATACCACACATCCCCCCACACACCCACCTACCTCCACAGCCCGCCTCCCAACCACACAGTCCTCCCACCCCCACATCCCTAATTACCTGGGAAAGTGACCGGGTCTGATCCAGTGCTGCAGCCTTGTTCCACTCCTATTTGCTCCAGCACACTGGCAGCAGGGACATGGGGCAGCCATAGAGATGTTCTGGTGGGTGCTAGAGCATCTCTATGGAGGACCCAGCCACCAGTTACTTGCACTGCTTTTTTTCACATGCTTCTCTTTTATTTATACCGGAATTTCCCAGTAACAAATTTAGAGTCCATGCTGCAAATATGCAGAATGGGGAATATTTTTTCATTGCCACTGTGCCTCTTCTGGCAATTCAAACTGCTTTGAGATGCTGCAACAGGCATGTGCTTGCTCATCTGGATTCAGCACATGTATCCCCAGTAGTTCAACAATGGTTGGATTTTGTTGATTTTTTCTGTAATAGATGATTGAGTTAGGTATTCAGACAGTATTCCTTTTTATCTACAAAGATAGATAATAAAATCGTGTTTATTTGAATGCTGTAGGAATCAAATAGGCAACAGGCTGTTCCTTCAAAATCCAATGCCTCTTTTTCAAAATAGCACTTAGTCCAAAAAAAAATCCATTCGATAGAATTGTGTATTCCAAAATCATCATCTAAGTATCTTAGGATCAGATCCTATTTCATCTTGACACCTATATTTAAGTATCACTATGTAAATCTCAGCCTGGAAAAGCAATCTGATGTGCCCTTCAGATGCCAAGGATCCCTGTACCATCAATGGAGACTTAGGTTATGTCTATACTGTGACCCCTGCTGCTGCTGCACTGGGGTGCTGTCAAACATGTCCTGCCCTCCTCTTACTGCTTGCATTTGCCAAACCCAGAAATGAATCAGGTGACCCCCACCACCGCTGTCAAGCACACTAAAGACAGAGATGTCTGGAGACAAAGAACAGCAATTATGGGGCATCTTCAGTACATCATTTCTGGGATTGGCACCTATGTATAGAAGGAGATGAGTGCTCAGAAGACAGAGTTAGACAGTCACCTGAACAGTTCTTTAAAATGTTCCCACTAGAACTCAGGTGTCTCACTGGCTTTAGCAACCTTGCAATTCAAGACATTTGAATATCTGAATGCCACATGAAATATTTGAGAACTCTTTTCCTTCTATGTGGAGATTACTAATGATACATTTAAAGGGAGAAAAAACTTTTGTTTACTGGAAAACTAAATGATTCATTATTAATCCACTTAGAAATGGTACACAATTTATTACATTGCCACAGATGCATACAATATAACTCATTAGAATGAACACCTTTTAAAGCAAAGCATTTCACTGGATGTGTGGAAGAAGAAATTTAAGCTAGCAGATTTTGATTTGTTAATGTCTAGCCTGTTGTAATTCTAATTATAAAGAGGATTGAAAAGTAGTATTTTTAAAGTCTGTTTCAAGGGATACAAGTTAATTAAAATGCAGGCCTTTTCCTGAGTACATTTAACCAACAGATCATGTTCCTGGCTTAGGAAAAGAGAGTGGTAGAAGGGAACGAGAATGGGTCAATTCAATATAGCCATATACTGCAATATCATGGTACAGCATTTAATATCTCATCTGATAATAAAGGGTCTATTTTTAGTAGCACCAATCAAATTACATTGTCTGGTAGGTACACGCTGCAGTAATATCTTTTCCTTCTTGGTAGAGTATAAAACTGAGAACAATATCAGTCACATTCGCAGTAAGAGTTAAAAATATACTCTTTCCTATGCTTGTGGTAAACATATGGTTCCTAGGGACCTTTCATTGTAGCATTTTGATGTCAAAGATAACTGCATATTGATATAGATCCTCCGGCAGAATAATGTTTTTCTGGTTTTATAAAATGCTTTGGGACAGTATAAAACCATTGTTATCTAATGGCTAGAGCTGGAAATGAGGAATGTAGATTTCTGAAATTTATTTTAAAGTCTAGCAATAACTTGCTATGCAACCCTGAGCAACCACCAGCTCTCTGTGGTCTGGATCTCAGTTTATCCACCTGTCAAACAGGGATATTACTTACTACCTCAAAGGCACTGTGAGGCTTAATTAATGCATGTAAAGAGCTCTGAGAGCTTCAGATGAAAGTTCATATGCACAAGTACAACACAGTACTGTAGGGCAGATGTTTAGGAACACAGGAATATAATATAGTGAAAGAAGGCATTGCTATCATGGAGCAGGTGGAACTGCCACTGTGAAGCAGATCAGGGGTCTATCTAATCCAGTATTCAGTTACAGTGGGTTTCAGAAGAAATCCCAAAGTAGTCAGTTAGGAGATAACCTGTCCCTCAAGTGAAAACTTCCCACTAAAGCCACGCCAGACTTTTATTTTTCTCTGTTTCTATGAAATATTCTTTTTTGTCAGAGCTACAATGAGTAATTTCTGTGTCTTGGGTAACAGCAACAACTGGGCCAGCAGTGGATGTTCTGGTGGCCAGGATAGCAGTGGCTACCAATCTTGCAGCTCTTTTAAGTCAGCATCTGGGACTGGTACTCTGTTGCTTGTCCCTAGTTATGTTACTGTTTTAAAAAGTATTGCTGCATGCCATCCCTCTCTGATCCACTTGTATGCATATATTTTCTCCCTGCTGCATGGATTTGAGCTCATTTTCCAAAGAGCCATTTTTCAATGAGCCATTGTAAGGATTGTAAAGGCTCTTTGGAAAATGGGGGGGAAGCCACCTTCTCTCCCCACTACCCTCCAATCTTTATATTATATAAAGCTTGCCCTCTCTTTCTGGTGCATGCATATAGCGTGCAAGTCAGTGTTTTGCTGAGTGCTAGCTATATATATAATAGCTCCTGAATTGGAAGCAGTGTTGTCATATTAGTACCACATTGCATACAAGCTCATAAACTTCACAGTACAGGTAACTAGCTGGGATGCTGTGCTTCAATAATGTGGTTAGATTGCTTTTCTGCCTCTGGTGATAGCACATACGGACTGACTGCAGCAAGTCCCAGCATGGCACTGTCTTACACTGCTTAGATATATCCAGTGTCTACCCTTACAAGAAGCTAGCCTGAACACGCAGGACATTAACATCCTTTCAAGGTCCACCTGGTTTAGAGCAGAGAGCAAGAGAAGCCAGTTACCAGTACTTGTGCAGACCCTGGAAATCCATGTGTAAACATAAAACTAAGATTAGGAAAATGAGAGAAAGTGATAAATGAGATCCATATCCAAAACTTGAGCTGGAAATGAAATTGGGTAATTGTAAGGATAGTCTAAGCCCATGCACCTGTTCATTAAGTTGCCTCCGCTATGCCACTCATTTGACATGAAAACAGAACAACAGAAAAACAAGGGGATTCTCTCCTCAGATACAGAGGTTTGATTGTCATGTATTTAATAAGAGCGGCAGTTGTATATTTGAGGGCAGCATTGCTTCCAGAGTGTTACCAAACCAGTGTAAACCCTGAAGTAATAGACTCTCAAGGGACACTTTGTTCTTAGATTTCCAGAGAAACTTCAAGCATTACATTCCAGATAAACTTAGATGAACTCCAGGATAAGCTTATTCATAATTTGTTTTCCTTTTTGTATATGCATAGACACAAAATGAACCATAAAGACTTAAGCAATGTCAAGATTCTGCAAGACTGAACTTAAATTTATCAAGACAAACACTCAGGCTCAGCCCCTGAACTAGAAATTAAAAAATTATATACGGCCACCAACAGTAACCAACTGTCCCCATTGTCTGAAAGCATGGAGCAGTGCGTATTTGTAGTTGCTCTGAAAGGGAAGGAGAAACTGCTTCTCCAGAGTTCAGGGCAGCTGTCACACTCTAACTGTTATACCTGCATGAACCTGTAGCAATACAAGTGAGCTAACCACTACCAGCTGGAATTATAACCTTGGATGAAGCAGGGTTAATTGGCAGTGTGATTTTTGCTACATGTGTATCACTACAGAATCATTCAGACCTAACAGTTGCATTGTAACAGCCTGTATCTGTATCCTTTGCTAGTAGTACAATGATGCCCAACTATACCAATAGTATAGGTAGGGTGGGACAAGTGGAGCACCCACCATGACTTAGAGGGGATGCCAAAATCATCTCCCTATGCTGGGAGCCTTTGCTGTGACAGGTGCAGCCCATGGTTCCAGCTAGATACTGGCTGCACCATCCCCATGGCATAGGCTCCTCAGGGGCTGTCCCTGGTGCCTTATTCTCTCCCCTACCCCAGATATTTTCCTAGGTGCAGAATAGTGCCTCCTGTGGCAAAAACCATAGTGAGGGGCATCATTCTGTTCAACCCCTCTTCCCCACAAAGCACAGGAGGAAGAGCTGCCCAGCTCTGTTGGCTGTGCCTGCTGTACCAAGGCTTCTGAGGGAATTAGGCATTCTGGTACCCCCTGATGAGCCTGCTCCTAAGCTGCAGCAGGTTAAGCACTTGCTACCACAACCAGAATACACCTATGGAGGGAGAACATTTACTAACTTAATTTTACTTAAAACTAGCATTTGCTAACTTCACTGTGCAACCTAAATAATGTCCTTTTCATATAGTCTTTTTTTAATAGTGTTGGATACAACAACATAGAACAGGCATGTATTGGGAACAGAACTGCCCTTTTTTACAGGGCAACAACAAGAATACCTTGACAGATAGGCACAGAGATCTGAAAATATCTTAAACAAAGAATAAGCAAAAAAGAGTGACTCCAATCTAAAAGGGCACATTCTAACTAGTATTTGTGGCCATCATAATTGTTAGTCTATCATCTACTTCATAGTTCGTGTCATTCACTAGTACTAGAAATGATATCTTAATTATAAAGGTTGTTGGGAAAGAAGGTTGAAATGATTTCAGAGTTATTTTTCTCTGTTTTTTTAAACATTTCAGAAAACTCTTTTCTAATTTTCTGGGTTAATGTATTCTCCCAATGATGGGCTGAAAATGGGATTTTGAAAAAACTGCAGCCTGCAGCAAAGTTATTTCCCTGAATGATTTATATTTGCAAAAGAGAATACTTACTGATAATTTCCTCATGAAAAACAGCTACTTTAGTGCCCTCATATTTTTGGTGGGATGGTGTTTCAAAAGTATGTTTTGAATTTTTAAAGGCCCTGTTCAAATCAAAGCAAATATTGATTCCCAGGATTTTAGGATGCACCAATCTTAATCTTAATTCAAGCAAAATTTCCACCACCTTGGGTGTGTCCACATGAGATGCTTTACTGAGCAGTATAACTGTGCACAGCAGCTACTGCTCAGTAAATTAGTCTACTACGCAGTTAGCTAGTACCTGTAAATACAGTTACTAGATTATCCATGCAGTAGTTACTGTACAGTAGAGCTCATGTAGATGCTGAACAGGAGCATCAAAGTGCAGGTCTACTCTGAAAAGCAGCCCTAAAACTGGATAGGAACTGTATATTTATCTTCTCTCAAGGTCCTTCACATCAGCCAAGTAAAAAAGTACCTTTCTGAAGATGGCTGTCCTACCATCTCAGCTTGCTCTTTCTCAATCATAAATCCAAGCCAAATTCTGCTGTCTTTGACACTTGGAAACAATAGGAGTGCACACAATTCTCGGCAAGTGGGGGGTGTATGTAACCACCGGATCCGTGCACAGGGCAAGGGTCGGCTACCACTGCGGGCTTTGCCCCAGGTGCCAAAGTTTGTTGCTATGGCACTGAATGTAAGCTAACCATTCTAATATTATAAAAGCCTTAATCTGTCTGTCACAGGGTACTAAGGTGCCTGCTTCTTTAAGGGCTGAAACTGCAAGGGAGAGAGCCCTAGCAGTCAGTCAGGAACCCCTCAGCTGCAAGTTACCAGGGCAGCAGGAATGAAGGCATTAATCCGAACCTGCAGGCAGTCAGCT
>NW_017728947.1:84537407-84547014 GCF_001723895.1 Crocodylus porosus | reverse complement strand
GCTCAGGTCCCTTCTGACCCTACTAATTATGAAACTATGACTGGAGGGAAGGAGGGAGTGGGCCCAGATGGGGGAGTGGGGCACAGGACTCTGTTTTTTCCCTCCCCCCACCATCATTCTTGATGGGCAATTGGCTAGTTTATATTGGTAAAACTCCAGACTGTGTGGTTCTTTATCAGATGGAAGGCTTTTGTGAACCCCTAGCGAATTTAGGCACATGTGACATGGTAGAACATTAAAAAAGTGCCCGAAAATGGTGTTTAGACCTTCACTAGAAATGATTCATCAGCTGATTAACTGCTTGTGTGGGTGGTGGTGTTGCTGTTGTTGTTGTTTTTCTCATTTCAGATGTCATAATGTGACTGAATAAACCAATCTTTTTAACAGAGAAAGGAAACCTCATTTTGGTTAATAAGTTAATTTATTTATAAATGCCCAGTTTTTCCAGATATCCATGTCTGTACCCCATACAAAAATAAAGAACATTATCCATCAATAACAATATGGCTTAAACGCTGGGAGGGGGTTGGTATGGTCAACTGATCTATACTGAAATGTGGCTATATTACTATTGCATATTATCAACAGATTAATCACCCTCTTCCTTCTGAACCTATAGATATCTGAAATAGGATGGGAATCAAAGAAGATGGTAAAAAAGGAACAGAGAATGACAGATGAAACCTAAAAACTAATGAGCAATCCTCTCAGAGAACTCAATGAGCTTAGCCAAGGGCTCTGAAAAGCTGAATTCAATAATTATATAAGTAAGGAGAAATAAGGTCGTCTCCTGAAAAGTGCTTCTCCCTCCTACATTCACTTGACATTTATAACATGAAAAGTCATTGAAACCACACTCAGGGGCAGTTTAGTTAATTCCAGGCATAGTAATAATTCGGCAGGAGGTAACAACACTTATTTGGACAGGAACAAACCTGACCGCTTCATTTTTTCCTCACCTAAGGACTTTTCTTGTTTAAGAAGGAAAAAAGCCTACAGGATACTTTGAGAAATTTAGGATTAATTTTCATTTGCCCATACACAACCTTGGTTTTTGTTTTTTTTAAGTAACAAGTCCATTAAAAATATCCAGCTAAAGATTAGCTTATTATCTGAGACACTGATTTATGTATCTTAGATCCACAATTCAGGGACTGTAATAATAAAAAATCATAACAACTAGTTTTAAAAAAAATCTCATAGTAATTATTATTTTTTTTATTACAATTGAAGTGGTCCCAATTCAGAATATTAAATCTTTTTCCTTTAACAAAAAATACATTTTGAATCTTTACATCACACACCATTTTGATTATAAGCCTAATTCTAGCATCTAGATATAACCTAGTTATATCCTAAAATGGTAAAATATAAACACACATCTTACGAGATTTCAACTATATATTCCTATCAGCAATATCAAGTGTTGAAAACTTTTTTTGCTTCAGGCCCCAGATCCAGTGAGTCCTTGGTATCAAACCTGAGTTTGTGTAAATCTTTGCTTACTTACAAATTTTTCCAATGGCATTTATACCCATACAGTATATACAGACATTACACTTACCTTGATCTGACTAGAATATGGTCTATTTAAATGCCCATTGGTGCAGATGTTTGGGGGTTTTAAATCAGGCCAAAAATGGTGTGCCGAATCTAAGTTAGTTCATTTGAGTAGGTGAACTAACTTAGATCAGGAACTGGTTAATCCTCTTGGCAGATTCAAGAGGCTAGTTGAAGAGGCCCTCTGCTACCAGCAACTAGAATATTTGGGAGTCCAGGAAAGGTGATGCTTTCTTAAGGAGGCAATTCTCACAGCTCAAAAACAGGCCACCCCCATGCAGACAAAAAGTGGGAAAGGAGCCAAGAGACCTGCTTGGTTCAGCAAGGATATTAGGGAGTTATTGAAAAAGAAAGAAGCATATAATTAGTGGATGAATGGATCAACTACCAGAAAAAAATACATCTGTATTGCCAGGGCCTGCAGATATAAGAGGCAAAAAGCTAAGGCAGGCATGGAGATTAAGCTGGCAACTGGCATAAAAGGCAACAAAAAGTCCTTCTACAGATATATAGGGAACAAGATAAAATTGGGACCCACTGTGGAACCTCTACTGAATGCTCCAGGGCAGGCAATAGTCAACGCCTGTGAAAAGGCAGACCTCCTAAATACATATTTCATGTTAGAATTCCTGAAACCAGATGGGAGTTGTTCACCTCACCAGAGGCCCAGGGAACATGGGCAAGACAACAGATTACATGAAATGAGTTTCGAACAGGTGAGAGTTCTCCTACAAATTCTGGATGCTTTCAAGTCTGCTGAGCCAGACAACCTGCAGCCGAGAGTCCTGAAAGAATGGGCAGTGCCACTGACCAAGCTGTTTGAAGGATCATGGAACTCAGGATTGGTCCCCGACAACTGGAAGAGGGCCAATGTGGTGGCCATTTTAAGAAAGGTAAAAGAGGGATGACCTGGCAAACTGTAGACAGGTCAGCCTGACTTCAGTCCTGGGTAAAATCTTTGAAAAATGTATTAAGGAGGCCATCAATCACAAGCTGGCAACTGAAAGAGTGTTACAAAGCAACCAGCATAGCTTTGTCAAGGGTAGATCATGCCTGACTAACCTAGTGTCCTTCTACAACCAGGTAACCAGCCAGCTGGATGAGGGATATGAGGTTGATGTCATGTACTTCGATTTCAGTAAAGCCTTGTACTCCGTTTTCCATGAGATCCACTCAGTCAAACTGGAGGGCACTGGGCTGGACCAGTGAAATGGGTGGACAACTAAGCTTAGAGGCCACTCCCAGAGAGTTGTAACTGATGGGATTGCCTCATCCTGGTCCATCTCCCATGGTGTCCCCCAGGGGTCAATGCTGGGACCTGTGCTCTTTAATAGATTTATTAATGACTTGGATGAGGGGGTGAAAAGCCCAGTGATTAAGTTTGTGGATGATACCAAGCTGTGGGGAAACTCAGGTACACCAGAGGATAGGGCAAAGATTCAGGATGATCTTGACATACTGGATTCACGGGCAGAACAAAATCAGATAAGGTTTAACAATGAGAAGTTTAAGGTCCTCCACTTGGGTAGAAAGAACCCTCACCATAAGTACATGATGGGTGGTAGTCCATTGGTTGGCACCTGAACGAGACCTGGGGGTCACGATCAACTGGAAGATGAATATGAGCCAACACTGCAATGTGGTTGCCAGAAAGGCAAATATAGCTCTGGCATGCATCAGCCAATGTGTGGTCAACAGATCCAGGGAGGTGCTCTTACCCCTCTATTTGCTGTTGGTAAGGCCTCAGCTGGAGTACTGTGTCCAGTTCTGGGCACCGCATGTAAAGAAGGATGGATAAGCGTGAGAGGGTACAAAGAAGGGCTACCTGTATGATCCAGGGCATAGAGGGCAGGCCCTATGGAGGAGGGACACTGGGAGTTCAGTCTGAGTAACAGAAGGCTGAGAGGTAACTTGATAACCACCTACAAGTATGTCAGGGGTGAGTATCGAGAAGTAGGAAAACAACTCTTCAGGAAGGCACCTCAAGGGAGAACAGGGACCAATGTACATAAACTAATAGAGGGTAAATTCAGGTTGGACATAAGAAAAAAAACTTTTCTCTGTAAGTGTCACCAGAATTTGGAACACAGTCCCAGCAGAGGTGGTGCAGTCACCCTCTTTGAAGGTGTTCAAGAAGAGGCTGGGCAGGCACCTTGTTGAGCTTGCCTAAACCAAGAACTTCCTGCGCACAGCAGAGGACCAGACTTGATCTTACAGGTCCCTTCTGGTTCTATGAGTCTATGATTCTAACTCAATCCAGCAAATACCTGCCTGTGTTTGGAGTGTAGTCCCAAGGCTGGGAAAGCCCAAACACTTGCTCCAGCCCTGGGGATCCACTCTTTCTATCCTCCCCTACCCTGAACAACTCAATTTTAGGCCTCTGATGCCTGGAGGAACAAGACCTGGCCTGCGGATCCACTAGCTGCCCCCTTTGTTTTCACCCGCTGTTATCCCACCCTGGGTTCATTGCACTGAGTTCCTTATGGGGCTTCCGGCACTGAAGAACACCTGTACATGCTGCTCACAAGGAATTAAGCCTCATACCATTAAACAGGTGAAAAGGTAGTGTCACCACCAATTTACAGGTGAGGAAATCAAATCCAAAGAAGTAGGTAAATTTGCCTGGTACAGACAGAATACCATGCAAGAGCTGTGAAGAAAATACTTCTTTTTGTTCTCCCTTTACCTATGTGCAAATGTCAAGCTTCATCTTAAATTGGTATTTATATACCTCTTTCTCAGCTTACTTACAGATTTTTAAAATCTCATATACATAAATCACTGTTGGCTACTTTACAAGTGGGAAGAGGATATGTTTCACATGCAACTTTACACAAAATTATTGTGTTTTAGTTTATATTACTGCCTTTCTTTCTGTTGATTTTTTTATCATTTCCTTTTTCATGGCATTTCTATTGATTTCCTTTTTTCTCTCTTCTTGTGTTTCCACAGTGAAGCATTTTTCCTATTGCCTATAAAGTACATAATGCTCATTTGTGTTAATGGGTTTATAGTCTTCTGGTTTTAACTTTTATATTCTTAGATATCAGTGAAATCCAGATGTATGGTTTACAAGGCTTGAGAACAATATAGAAAAAACACCCTCTATTTATCCCCAGCTCAAGTCATAAATCTCCATTTGTGATATCATAAGCCTTTCTACGGTAACAAACTGTGATATCAGAAATAGAAGTAATATCATTTGCCTATGAAAGCTTGGAATAGGCTCTAGCTTCAAAGGAGCATTTCCTTTGACTTGTACAGTTTAAGGAACTGTTACTTTTCCTGTGATAACTTGTTTGACTAACACCAATATAAGCAGGAAAAGCAAAGTGATTTCTATTGACTTGGAGGCGGGAGAGAGGAAATTTTATCTTACATTTATAACATTTTATATTTGTGACCAGCTACGTTATTTAAAACTGTAAATAATCAAAAAATTGGCATGATTAGTGCAGTTTGTCCAGTGTTGTTCAATTATACAAGGATTGGATATGCATCAGGTTTATTGGTTTGTGTAAATCTTTATTAAAACACTATAAAAGGTTTATGCTTTTGTAACAATATGCAAATGGATGCATTTAGTTTGCTGTACAGCATACATAAAAATAAAAACCCCAATGGATAGGCAGTCAGCAGCAAATATAAGTATTCTAGCAGTTTTACTATTAGCTCCTGAATAACTAGTGGACTTGCAAGTGTTTAGGCATATAGTATATAGTTGCTAAGTGTGGTTAGTAGATATTTTGTCTTCAACAACAGATGAAGATAAAATATTGCTTTGGAGGAAAGCTTCAGTTGTGCCTCTGTATTCCCCATGCCATGCTTCATTTCAAAATAATCTAACAGTGTCATGGGGACTCTTTTCTACTGTCATAAGACAAGGTTCAATTAAAAACTAGGAACTGAGATGAACAAGCCCAAAACCAGCTCCCAAAAAGTATCATTTAGCAACTGCCTAATTCCTAATATGTCTCCCTATTTAACTTCAAAGTTCTCTAAATGCCTCAAGTTCAGCTTCTATAACTGTACAGAATCGTCCCAGTCAAAACAACTTGGGACTTGATCCTATTCCTCCTATTGGGCATGTAAGATGACTTGTTTTGGTGATCCTATTCTATCCAGTTTGTGTCTCTGAAAATCCATTAATGACAAAGGAAAAAAGAATAAGTAGAGCAGAAGAAGGTGGAGAAGAAGGTGGCCATGAAGAATACTGGCCACAAGGACCCTCCGAGAGCTACCTGGAAGACAGTAGTCTCCAGATCTAGAGCATGTAGAGCTAGGCCTACTCCTTCCCTGACAATGCATAACAGGTGCACTCCCCTCACCATGCAAGAGGAGACTCCAACAGAGACACCAGAGGAGGAGGTAAATACTCAGAAGGTAAGTACTCCCACCCCTAGGAAAGGATGCTGGGTGGTCGCAGGGGGGACGACTCTCTCCTGAGGAGCATGGGGGGGACCTATCTGCCATCTGGACCCCTTGGCCCAACAGGTCAGCTGCCTTCCTGGGGCCTGCATCCAGGACATTGCAGAGAGGATCCCCAGGCTTGTAGGATCCCTCCGACTACTACCCCACGGTCTTCATCCATGTTGGCATAAATAACACAGCAGGAGTAATCTAGACTGGGTCATAAGTGACCATTGGACTCTGGGGGTTGGGCTCAAGGGACTGGGGGCTCAAGTAATTTTTTCTTCTATGCTCCCTGTTGCAGGCTATGGACCCAAGAGGGAAGGCTGCATGGAAGGAGTAAATAGACATCTCAGACAGTGGTGCTACTGCAAGGGCTTCAGTTTTTTTGACCACAGTATGCACTTCAGGGAGAGAGGACTCCTGGGACGAGATGTCATCCACCTCATGTGGAGAGGTAAGTCACTGTTCTCAGCCAGGATGGTGATCTACTAGACAAGGCTTTAAACTGACTTTGCTGGGGGATGGGGAAACTCCAAGTGAAGCATGCATGGAGACTGGCACACAGGAAAGCTCCCACATGGAGGACACTAAGATAGCTGTTTTTGAAAATGTTAATGGAACTCTTCTCCCACATGTCTCAGGAAATTGAAGGTGTCAGTTGGGGGCCTCAGCTGCCTGTATGCCAATGCCAGGAGCATGGGGACCAAGCAGGAGGAGCTAGCCCCCCTGCTCTCTAGTGGGCAATATGACCTGGTAGGGATAATAAATACCTGGTGGGACCCCTTGCATGATTGGAGCGTAGCTGTAGAGGGCTACATCCTGCACAGAAGGAACCAAGCAGGGAGAAAAGGTGGAGGAGTAGCTGTCTATGTGAGGGAGCAGTACACCTCTCTGGAGGCTGACTTTGGCTCCAAAGATAAGCAACTTGAAATGTTCTAGGTCAAGCTTCGGGAGCGGGGGGGGGAGGGGGGAAGCAAGGTGAGAGACCTAATTGCAGGCATTTACTATAGGCCACCAAACCAAAGGAAGGATCTTGATTTTGAGTTCTCTCAAAAACTGACAGAGGCTGCACGTGGAAGGGACTTGGTTGTCATGGGAGACTTCAATTACCCGGACATAGATTGGGAGGAACACTCAGCTAAGTCAGATCAGTTATGGAGCCTCTTAACTGTAATCGAGGAGCTCTTTCTGACCCAGGAAATGTAAGGGCCAACCAAAGGTACCGCTCTCCTAGACTTCATCTTGGCCAGAGGAGATGATCCTCATGTGTGACTTGAATACTGAGGGTAGCATGGGTGAGAGTGACCAGGTTCACTGGCTGCCACAAGGTCAACAAATCAACTAGCAGAATTGAATTCCTGGACTTCAAAAATGCTGACTTCAACAACATCAGGGCATTAGTAGGGGAGGTGATATGAGATCAGCGATGGAAGGCAAATGCAGTTAATGAATATTGGTCATTGTTCAAGGACACATTCCTTGAAGCACAAAAGAAAACTGTTCCCATGAAGAGGAAAGGTAGCAGAAGAGCTGGCAAGCCCTCTGGGCTTGCTAGACTTCCAGAGGGCCAACATTCACAAGCTCAGGAGATTGCTTAGGGTGGGACTGAGGGGTAATCACATCTGTGAGATGGGAATCCAAGAAGGGTGGGAGTTCCTCAAGAGACTGATCCTACAGGTACAGAGGGACACCATCTGTGCAGTACATTCACAGGAAGGCAGAAGAGCCGAAAAACATCCTTGGCTGAACAGGCAAGTCCAGGAGAGCCTTCATAGGAAAAAATGGCCTACAGGCTGTGGAAGCAGAAGGCAGCCACCAAGGAGAAGTTATACCTGCTTGGCTTGCACTTGCAGGGAAGCAATGAGGAAGGCCAAAGCAGATACAGAACTCAAGTTGGCAACAAAGATTAAGGACAACAAAAAGTCCTTCTTTAAGCCCTTCTTCAATGAGGTAAGGAGAATAGTCGGGGAGGCACTGAGGTCCTGGAGGGGAAAGGAGTCAGGTGTCCAAGGAAAGTGGTTGTTCCTTAAGGAGACGATCCTCCAAGCCCAAAGGGAGGTAATCCTAAAATGGATCAAAGGGGGTAAGAGGGTGCAAAAGCCCCCTTGGCTCACCAAAAGCATACGGGAACATCTCCTAGCTAAAAAGGAATGGAAGGGAAAGGCCATCACCAGGGAGGACTATTTCTTGATTGCTCAGGGCTGTGGGGGTCGATCAGAAGACCAAGGTGGAAATAGAACTGGGACTAGCAACCCAGATCAAGAACAACAAGAAGTCCTTTTTTTAAATACATAGTGGATAAAAAGAAGGTACCGGGTAACGTGGGGCCTCTACAAGACATGTTAGGAAATCTGGTCATCGTACCAGATGACAAAGCTAACCTATTTAACAATTTCTTCGTCTCCATTTTCCTGAGCAGGGACCAGGTCACCTCCCTCACTGGGACCCCTGTAGGCCCCAGGGGAGGCACACCTGGGCCTAGGGTCAGTGAGGATCTAGTCAGGGAACTGGACATTTTAAAATCAGCTGGTCCTGATGATTTCTACCCCAGAGTGCTGAAGGAATTAGCAGAGGTCATTGCTGGACCCCTGGCACGGCTTCACAAGCACTCATGGTGCTCTGGTGTGCCAGAGGACTGGAAAAGGGCCAATGTGGTTCCCATTTTCAAAAAAGGGAGGAAGGAGGACCCGGAAAACTATATGCCAGTTAGTCTTACCTTGATCCTGAGTAAGCTTTTTGAGAGAATTATCCTGGATCATGTCCACGAGGAGCCAGCAGGAGAGGTTATGCTTAGGGGCAACCAAAATGTGTTCATTAGAGGCAGGTCCTATCAGACCAACCTGGTGGCCTTCTATGACCAGGTCACAAAATTCTTAGATGCAGGGGTAGCAGTGGATGTAGTCTTTCTGGACTTTCGGAAGGTTTTCAACACTGTCTCTCACCCCATTCTCATTAAAAAACTAGGGGACTGTGGTATCAACACCTACACAGTCAAATGGGTCGCCAACTGGCTGGTGGGCCGCACCCAGAGAGTGGTGGTGGATGGGTCTTATTCAACCTGGAGGGATGTGGGAAATGGGGTTCAGCAGGGCTCAGTCCTCGGGCCTGCACTGTTCAACATCTTCATCAGCGACTTGGATGAGGGGGTAAAAAGCACCCTGTTCAAATCTGCAGATGACACTAAGATGTGGGGGGATGTGGGCATGCTAGAAGGGAGGAATAGGGTCCAATCAGACCTAGACAGGGTACAGGAGTGGGCGGATGAGAACAGGATGGTTTTCAACATTGATAAGTGCAAGGTACTGCACCTAGGGAGGAAGAACCAGCTGCATACCGACAGGCTGGGGAACTCCCTTCTCATCAATGCAGAGGCAGAAAAGGGTCTTGGAGTCATTGTTGATGCCAAAATGAGCATGGGCCAACAGTGTGGGAACACGGTCAGGAAGGCCAACTGTACCTTGTCATGCAACCACAGATGCATCTTGAGCACGTCCAAGGAAGTGACCCTCTATACAGCACTGATCAGGCCACAGCTGGAGTACTGCAACCAGTTCTGGGCGCCGCACTTCAAGAGGGATGTCGACGGCATCAAGAGGGTCCAGAGGAGGGCCACTCGTATGATCAGGGGACAACA
>NW_017728947.1:84494181-84536902 GCF_001723895.1 Crocodylus porosus | reverse complement strand
ACCCTACAAACTATGAAACTATGAAAAATGGAGAGCAGGATTCAATCCCATGCTTAGCCTAAATATATTCAAATACACATCAAAACTTAACAGAAATATCTAAAAGTAAGTGAAATCAATAGCAATTTGCCCAAAACAGTTCAAAAGAAAAAGCATTTTCGTTTGACCCAAAATAAATTATGGTCTGATTTTGTTTTTTAAACCAAAAAATAAATGATTAATTTGGCTGCAATCAGGAATGACTACACTGAAGTAAAAAGAGCTATCCTGCAGTAAAGCTGGAGAGGATATTTGTAATCAGTTTCACTAGTGTTCAGTACTACAAGATGGTAAGCAGCTAAGCACAAGAGCAATCCCATTGACTTCAGTGCTTTGTCATGCATGTGCTTTAGTCCATCACTGGACTGGGACCACAGTTAGTAAATGGTAATCCAGAGATGGAAGCACAAGAGAAGTATAAAGGATTGTAACTGCTGCTTCTGTTAAACAAGAAGATTCAGTTCCATTTATTTGGGTATTTATGTCTGTAAGTTTTAATACACAACTGGCCTTATTTATCTTGACTATGAGATAGAAATATATTTGTTACAATAAGGGGATAACAGACTAGAATGCCTTTTTAGATCTTAACTAAAGAACTTTTATAGTTTAAGGCCATACTTAAAAAATAACTATGTATGTAATTATAATAAAACATTTCCTTGATAATTACATTTGCCTTCTGTTCTCACTGTACGCAGCAATTATTGCACCTTCCTTCTGAGTTATTTACAGCATATTGCTAACACTTACATCCATCACTATTCACTTCATTACTGCTGATTGTACATTTTATCGCTTAACTGCACATAACTCTGTTTTGCTTTGCAGCCCCTGTGTCTCTAAATCTTACCAATCATCTATGCCTTCTTTTATGATGAGTAAGTATATATTTACCATAGCAGTATCAAGTTTTCTTCCAATCCTCAGTTTTTTTCTTAGCTTCCCAAATTGTTTTTCTCTATCCCGGCAACCCTGTAATTTATTTCCTCTTCTAACATAATGGATAAGAGCTAAAATCAGAAATATTAATAGGCCAATATGTTCACCAAGTTATGAATAGCAATGAGCCTGGCCCATCTGTTGATGTTCCTGAAGCACTGCAAAGTCATTGGGCAGCCCTGGAACAGACACATTGTTGGGTAAGATGTTTAATAATAATATTTTACATTTATATAACACATGTAATCTTGAAAGCTGTCAAAGTGCTTCAGAAGCTTTATACAGAGGATTAATGAAATGCAGCTGTCTCTCTGGTAGGTGGTGGCATGCAAAACGGTGTACTTGACAGACCGTAGATAACAATGTAACAAACACAGTTTTCGCATACCCTTGAGAGAACTTTGCTGTTTCTTTTTAAATTGTTCTAAATACAGCGTACAAATATTTCTTTGTAATATCTAAAAGAATCTGTTAAAGAACAATCAATGGCATTTTATCTTGTTGTTTTCCTTTTTAAAGCACATTAAAATATTCCCCTGAGAAATGAAGTGATTTAGAGTCCAAGCCTCTTCCTATTGAATTCATACACATTTTACCACTGAGGACATGAGCAGACCCATAAATAGGCCTGCTTACACAAAGTAAAGGGATAACTCAGAAAAGTTTGTATCACAGATAATTTGTAATGTGTGAGAGAGATGGGGTACTGCGGTCTGCCGGCACTGAAAAAATAAAATAGCTTTTAGTCAATAGCTTAATCCATGTGTTTTAGAGCTTTAGACTATCTCCTTTTTATGTCTGATGTAGGATGTCATCACTCAGCAAAGCACTTTGCAATAGTCTTATAATGATTTGGGGTATTTGTCATCAGAAATTCCTTGATGGTTGAGTCATGAAAGTATAGGGGTTTTTTAAAGGGGTTAATTAAATTCAGTAATTTTGAAATTGAATGGTTCTCTGTGATCTATGAACATAAGATCCAACTTCTCAAATTATGCTAAAGTCAGATCTAGCATTAGCAGCTGCAAATCCTGTTAAACTCATAAGGGAACTAATCAGTGTGGGATGAGATGAATTGGATAGGCCCAGTACTAACACCATTCTATATAAGTGTTTGTTAGTGGAAAAAATAATAAAAGGTCATTAATACAGAAACAAGATATGGCTTTAAAACAATCAACAAATAAAATAAATAAGTACTTTCTTTATAGTGTAGGCAACAGACAGTGTAGATTGTAAGAGGAACAAACCACAAATCTCAATGGTGCTTAACTCCCTGCATGTGTTGTATAGGAAGCCTACAAGTCTCACTCCAGGTTCTTAACTCCACTGTGGGAAATAGGCACCTAGAAGGTATAGTGGGATCCAACTTACAGGTGCCTGAAGTTCTTAATTGGACCCATGCCCTAGTTATTTCTAGTTCATAGTAATTGATATATGTAAACTAAGGTTGAGAAGAGAAAACACATGTTTATTTTGCTGTGCTAACTGAAGAGAAAGGAGTTATAATTTATACTGCAAAAAATTATATAAAATACGTGTGATAAAGATGCTGAACTGTCTGATCCAGAGGGCAAGGGAGGTTCTGCCCCTCTGCCCCCCTTGCTGGAGCAGTGAGGGCTGGCTCATTGCCTCCATAGCCTGGCTCACTACCCCCCACCCCCAAGGAAATTCCCTGCTGGGGTCTGATGTGTGGAGCCAGGGAAAGAGGTTAAACTTCCCTTCCCCTGAGTATGGAGCTGCCCTGCCCCGCTTACTTAGTGCTGGCCGCAACTGTGGACTACCAATCTGACAGGCACCTGGAAGCAGGAAGAGGGAATGATGCACAACTCTGCAGTCTTGCTGATGTGCGTCTGGACTACAAATCCCAGAGACCTCTGAGACAGCAGGAAGAGGAAGTGAGCATGCATCTCATGCTGGCTTTGTTCCAGACAGCCATGCTTTAGCACCTCTTGGCTTCTGCCTTGAGCCACTGCAGACTTGTGGCTGCATTTCCTGCATCAAAAGTGAATGACTGCTAATTTATTTATTGGTTCAATCTTTGCAGCTTAGACTAACCTGCAAAGGCTGAATTAAGTCAGCCTCAGGCTTTTTGACACTCTGTACCTAGCCTTAAACACCAGCTGTTTGTGCCCTTAAATTTGTCTGCCAGCTTGAAAGTTCTACTATTGCATTATTATGCTCTTTGTTTTATCCAGTGACAACTTCTTACCAAATACAAAAGCAGTACCTGAAGTAGGGACCAGCACCCAGGTCATCTTCCCTGGTAAGCGTGCTATGAAAACCATACTTTCTTTCTCATCCAATGAATCTTGATTCCCTTCCCTCCCAAACATGCACATGCTTTCACACAGTCTAAACACTGAGAGCAACCCATATTTATTTGTCTAACTAATACTTGTAGAAGATGTGCATTTGAGCCGCTTTGGAAAAGGAGGTAATTGAACTTGGGTCAACCACATGTTGGGTAAATGCTCCAAAATAAGATATTTTATCAGTGGTGGCATCACCAGCAGTATTTTGAAAGAAAATTGAGAACTGCCCTTAATTCTTCAGGGAAAAAAAAACTATAAAAAACTATAAAGTTCCTTTTTTCTAGGGAGCATTCCAGTCTATGGGTATGAGGCGGGCATTTACAATGTCTATACATGTGCTTTGGAATGGAGTGGGGGGACATTTTAATTAGGGCTCTGAGAGCTACTCAAATTAAAGCGCCCACAGTTTCACATGTATCACACACCTCAGAATGGCGGCAGGGGCACTTGAACTAAAGCTAGTTTAATGAGCTTTAGTTCAAGCGTCCCTGCCTCCATTTTGAAGTGCAGGGGTGTTCAATAGACATGACAAGGCTTCTGGAGTGCATTATTTAATACACTCCAGCAGACTCAATTAATCTAATTAGCTAATTAACACACAGAGTAGATGTTCAGCACACATCAGAGTAGATGTTCAGAATACATGTACAGATATTATTAAGGTTTATCCCCATCCATTTTTGCTGTTGGTAGCTTTAGGCTCCATGATGTGGTTGCTGATTTTATGGAGCTTTTTGCCAATTAGGATGGATCCCATCGTGATGCACCTAATTATGGGGAGCCTAGGTGCCTCAGTCAGGTTTTGAGATTTCACCTTATTTTTTAGGTGATGAAGCACCTAATGTTTAGGTGCTATGCTTCTTACTCTGGCCCAACAATTCTGGAGACCTTTCAGTCATCTGGGTAATCACTGTCTGTCAGTACAAGAATAGTTTTATATTTTTCTGTCCCTTCTTTCTAATTTAGGTACTTCACCCTAGAGTCAGTCAAACACAGTCTGCCTTACTGTATAAGATATGTACAGTAAATCAGTACATGATAAAGTAAAGAAAATTAAAATCTGATCACTTGCTATGGTGTCTGTCATTCTTTTGTTTGGGATATATAGGATGAAATTCATTCTATGGCAGGTCCCAACTTAAAATCTTCAACCAAGGCAAAATTCACCTGAGAGCTAAAGAACCAAGACAAGACATAAATTTCTGCTTAAAACTTACTTTGAAAGGAGGTCATAGGTTTTCCCCCATGTCTTGCACAGACCCTTTAATCTGGTGTGAGCAACAAGGTTTTTTTAAATTTTAAGGAAAATGTTATAACCTGATTTTTCAAGCATTGAATTGAAGAAGTATGTCAGCAGTAAACAAAACAAAAGTTGGACAGCAGTGCCTTTTGGCATACTGTGCAGGAAGGATTCACATCTGCTAATCCCAAACTTAGATGGGAAATGAGTAGTAGCATTCAAAACGTGATATTAAAACAAGAACAGGCACATTTGTAAAACTTGTTCATTGGCAGGGTGAGTCTTTCACAACATCATTTTGCAATGGTTAGGCAAAGTGACCATGCAAAGCTGGAAAGGCTAATCAGGGAGAGAGAGAATAGTAGGCAGGACAGTGTAGGCAGACAGCATAGGTGAGCACTTTCATGCATAAGGAATTGCAGCTGGTGCCTGCCACTTCTGAAATGAATGGGAGTTGTGCCACTGCATTCAAAGGAATAAGGATACAGCCACAGATCTCAGACTCTTATAAAATAAACCCGGACAACATGGGAGTGGATGTTGCATATATATGTAGGGATCACTGTAATTTGGACTTCAGGGGATTTAAATTTAGTGAAGCCTGAAATTTAGTGTTTTCTCCCAAAGCCCCAGAAAACTGCAATTTGGCTAGAAATGCAAAACAACAACAACAACAACAAAACCACTTAGCTGAAGCACAGAAAAGAAAGGCACCAGAGCCCTGGAAACACCGTGAAAACCCCATGTGTTTCTAGGGGCAGCCAAGTGCAGGCTGAGCCCCTATGGTATTCAGTCAATCATGTTGTTCAATTCCCCACTTTGGCTGGGAGTTTAAAAGCCCTGCACAGGTTAGAGCGGGTAAGTACCCCCTGCACCGGGGCTGCAGGCATAGGCATGCTGGGTGCAGGGTGCTCCAATTGCAGGGGCTTCTCTCTACCCAGCACAGCTCTCCAGAGCCCTGTTTTGTTCTGCTGCCAGACAGGAGCAGAAGGAATTTCCCCCTCCTCTTCTCTGTGCTGTGGGGCAGAGGTGCTCCTCTCAGCCAATCATGTGTAAGAGAGCCCACACCTCAAATTGGCTCCAGCGAGCCTGCAGGGTTCCTACTCTTGTAGAGCCCAAATTACAATGGTCCCTATATATATGTGCAAAGATTATATATAGCCTTTCTTGCCATGCCATTATATTATTATATTACACAACTTTACAGTGTCCAGATGGGACAACTGCTATATGAAAGAATGAATAAACACTGATTTGATCTGAATTCCAGAAAGACAAAGACGCCTGTGACAAAACATTTTAACCTTCTTCCACTGCTGACCTGACAGTAGTTATCCTTAGATAACAAAACTTTAAAACCCAGCTTGAATGGGAAACTGCAGAACAAGAAAAAATCCACAGACTGGATTATGTTAAGTATAATCTGAATTGAGACTGGATCCTTATCTCATTTACCTGGATTCATTTTTTTTTAAATCTTACATCCCTCAGTGGGTTAACTGATTTGTTTTTTTTCTCTCTCTTCTACCCACCTTGCCTCTATCAGCAATGCACTCTCCTTTTCCCTCCCCTTTCTCGACCCTGTATATTCTAAACACTGCTTTCTATTAAGAAGTTCTGTTTCCTACAGTCCTTTCTTAGCAAATGCTAAAGTAAAACTGCTGCTTACAAAAGCATCTTTGATTTAGTCTATAAGACACTAAATCTATCTGGTTTTTGCCCAATATTACAGAATCATACTGTGAGTTTTTCTTTGTTGCCTGCGCACTAGGACTCCTAAATTCTTTACAGGATCCTTTCCTGCTACCCAGCACTTAGAGGCCCATTATGTAGTTATAAGGAACCTGAATTCCATGAATTCCTTGTTCAGTGAGAGATGACGTATTCATTTATATTCGAATGCATTTTAATGGCACCAATAGCACTGTCTGAACAACCTGTCCTTGGCCTTCCTTGGTGGTGTGTGTGTGGGGGGCGGGGGCGCATCCAAATACTACACAGTCCATATTTTCATTAGCTTTTAAGATCTGATAATATCATAGCCCAAGGTACTAGCGATTGCAGCTTTGGAAGGAAGTCGCACCTATTGTACGCCCCTTCTGCATAGCCTAGAACAAGATCTTGCATGTCCTTAGCTACTCCATAGGACTGCTTGTATGGAAAGACAACTGGTGACACTACATTTTGGTTAAATAAAAGCTGCACTCAATTGTGATTTTAAAGCAATATGATGCAATGCAAACTCCAGTGTAGATATTATTATCTAGTTTAAGCCAGATCTAGTTTGCTTTAACTTAAACAGATTTGAAATTGGTTTAAGATAAACTTCTAGCAAGCTGCCCATAAGCACAAATACATGTCTACCTAGAGGTTGTAAGATCTCCTTTTATCTTTGGACAGGGTAAATTCCCAGCAGACTATCTCTGTTTAGTGCCATAGAACAAAGACCACTATTGAGAAAATGAATATAAACTACTACTAACATCCTGATACCAGAATATGTTTTCTTTAAAAAGAACCAGAACAAAGTTAGGTAATAGATGCGAGTAAGCCTGTTAAACATGGTTTCTCTGCCAACAAAGGTGAATTCTCTGGAACACATGCATTATGAATTATAAAGCATCAGCTGGCTTACAAATGCAAGAAATAAGGAATGTGTAAAAAATGCCCCAAGGTATCTAAAAAGGACTACTAAACAGAAAGAAAAATACAAAGTAGCTCATGAATTCTGACTATCTTGTTGTCCTAGAAATCCAACTCATGTAATAAATATAGGTCATGTTAACTCAGTAACAACAAAAAACAGAACTACAGTAAAATTTCTGTTATCCGGCATCCTTGGGGCAAGGGGATTGCTGGTTATGTAAAAGCTCCAGTTATCTGAAATAACCTTGCAGGGTTTTAAGATAACATGGAGTTGCGGGGCGGGGCATGCTGGCAACTGCTGTACACAGAGCAGCAGCAGCACTGGGTGGTGGGTGGTGGCTGCTGCATGCAAGCTTTCCCCCCATCCCATGTCCGGCTGGCAAAGTGCAAGGGTGGGGGAGGAGGTGTGGCAGTAGCCACAAGTGGAGCAACAGGAGTGCAGGGTGGTGGGTGGTGGCAGCCACCACTAGGTGCCAGCTTTCACCTGCCCTCCCCTGCATCTGGCCAGAAACTCCAGTTAATAGAGTATTCAGGTTGGTGATGTACCGGATAACAGAGATTTTACTGTATTTGAAATTTTAGAAAATAATTGTTGATCCCCTGGCTTAAGCATTTGTTAAGGTGAATGGTAGACAGGGATCAATCAGCCCAGGGAATCAGGAACAATTTGTTTAAAATATTCAGATCCTCGATTAAAAAATAGCAAAGTTATTAAGACCTGTCAGTTACTTAATATAATTTCTGCAATGTACTGGCAGTTGCACTCTTGTCGGATCACAACAAAAGCCATCATCCATAACTGGCACTCACATTTATAATCCTTGTTGATGGTCATAGCAAACAGTACTGGGAAGAAATAGGAATGGACACTGAAAGACCATTTTCTCTCTTAGACTGCGTATAGAAGTTCAGGGAGGTTAAGGGAAGGTTAGATTGAGTTAAAAATGGCAATCCAACTTAGTTTGCTCAGGTGTGGACCTTACGTTTAGATCCTAGTTAGGCGGATCTAAGCACAAACCTACCAAGGAAGGTTAGATCAGTCTAAAATGGATGACCAAATCTAAGTTAAATGCATCTCAAAGATAATCTAACTTAGCTCCCCAAACCCACCAAATCCCCAATCTTGGAAGCCACTCCCAGTACCAGTTTCACCAGCATTTACAGGTGCCAGGAGCTGATGGAAGTAAGTTGGGGTGGAGGAAGGGACAGGTGGAATTGGGGTAGTTGGCTCACCAGGGGCGTGGGTGTTCTCCTGGAGGTGAGGGGTGGCGGGGGCTAAAAATACTCAAGCAGGCACTCAGGACTGGTGAACACTGGCCCCACAGACCCTGCTTCCCCTCAGTCCTGCCAAACCCTCCCAGCCTCCACCTCCACTGCAGACCCCATTTATTCCTCCAGTTCCTCTAAGATCCCTGTGACCCCCACTTACACCCCCAATCCTGCTAAAACCTCATGGTCCCCACCAAGCCCCCAGCAGACCCCACTAGCCCCCCTAATCCTAGACTATCTTAAAGCAGGTGGTCATTTTTAATTTGGTCTAATCTCCCGACATGTCTGTACATACCCTTAAAGGTGGGGCCTTTTGTTCAGAGTTTAGGGACTACGGAACAACCCTACATTGTCATCTCTGTCATCAAACAGTGGATCAGCATTAATCGTAGAGGTAATACTGAATGTTGCACCATTATATTTCCTAAGCATGGAAGAATCTCCCACCAAAAAGATTGGTGGAAGAGAGGAATAGGCACTAAGGGGACAGCAGAAGCCAGTTTTTAAAAACAGAATCCCTGCACTGGAGTCATTCTGTGGATTAGATGAAGCAGTCCTGAAACAGCAAGGATAATTGTATTGATTTGGAAGAAATGTCTGGTTAATTTTTCACAAGGCGTAGATTCCTCAAAAATCAATAACTTTCTGCTGTAGCTTTATTCTTCTGAATAAACTGTGTCTGTCTAAGAAACTTGATTCCTAAGCTCAATTAGATTCATAAAACATTCACAGACATACACAGCACAAAAGAAATGCAAGCTTTCCCAAGCAGCAGTAAGCATTTAACCCCAAGGTAGGACAAAGAGAATTATTCTTCCTTGATATATTGTTGTCCTTGGACAGATGTGATTTCTTTTTTCTGTAGTGCTATAATTTTCTTTGTTTTTGTTGGCAATGCACAGCCATATACTCAGAAATTCTTTTAAAAATTTCTCTTCCCCCCCATGAATAGAACATCTATTACATTCTACACATTGAATACATAAAAGAAACAGAGCTAGTCTTACCATTGGTACAAGCGCTGATCTAAGTTAAGAATACACATGGCATTCCAACTATCTTGGATTGGTAACAGCTCCTTGAAGGAATAGATGGCACACTTTGAACAACAACAAAGGGCAGAGTTTGAAACAGAATGATATAAAGTCAGGAGATTGTACCAAAGGAACTATTTGTCTCTGCGACAAATTCCACCTTGAATTCACACTCAGCACAACCTGATTCCAGTCTGGTTCTATGGGACATACATCAGTACATAAGCTGACTCTTTATGTTTGGTAGCTGACCCATGTCTGAACTACATAAATGTAAGTTTAGTTAGCACATTTCATACAAAAAGGCACTAACCAAGACTGTAAAGAAAAGAAGTGATAGGACTCTTCTAAATTTTAACAGAGTTTTGTTATTTTTACTTCTGGAGGTAATGAGAGAGAGCATAGCTCCTGAGAAACTCCCACAACAATTTCTCACCAAAAAAGTGGGTCTCTGAAGAAAACATTTGTAGCAATGAATAAGGGTAGCCTTAGGGGCCAGTTACCTACTTGGCAGACTTCATTTCCCATGCTTTAACCATGACCAAACTTTTAGCCACAAAAAGCTCCTGAGTAGTGTTATGCTATATTGAATTAACAAAAACAAGCATTTTAAACAAAGAGCATTTTGCTGCTTAACAAAAAATATTTTAAAAGAAACATCCTGTTCTCCCAGGACTTGAAGACTTTTGTGAACTCTGGTGCTCTGGGTAGTTCCAAATGTAGTACAGTTAAACATCCAAAGTACTTGTCCTCTTTTTTGGATATTTCTTCTTTCTTTTTGCACTCTAACCATTCAAATTTTACTTGATTCTAGTCTGTCCAACTTCTAAGTGGTCAGGGGCTGCACCCCGTATGGGCTGTATCAGTAGTGAGGCACGGGGATGACGGCCACCATGCAGGCACAACCCGCCCCACCACCCCTTTCCTTCCCTACTCCACCATATACATGGAAGCACCTCCCCTCCCCCCACAAGAATAGGTAGTGTGGGTGCCTGTGCCCTGATCAGCTTTCCAGCTGTGGGCACCCCTGCTGTACTATGCTGTGGGCTTCCACAACTGTGTGCACTGCGTCGCACTGCACTATCCCTTAGGGAAGTTGCAGGAGGCTGAACTCAGAAGAGGGAGGGGAAGCCTAGAGACCCTGGCTGCACCAGCAGCTGGAACAACATGCAGAATGGGAGCCTTTTGAGAGCCCAGGGGCTGCAGATTAACCCCTTGTAGACCCAGGCAATCCCCTGACTCAATTGACAGCCCTGAGTTAATTTTTTACATTTAGAAAAAAATTCTCCATGGAGGGTGAAATGTATATTATCCTCCTAATATTTAGTACTAACAACTCCTATGTATATTTTGAGTTAACACCTTAAGTATTTCTATACTGCAATTACTTCGGATGTTTAATTGTACTGCATTTGGAACTACCCAGAGCACTGGAGTTCACAAAAGTCATCAAATCCTGGGAGAACAGGCTTTCCTATGACATCCTTGTATTTCATGAATTTGATCATACTAAAAATACATTGTTATAGCCTCTTACAGAATAGTGCATTCACATTATCCCAACATATTTTTACTCGACTGGATGAACAACACAGTAAAATAGCATTGCATCCTCTTGCAATCACTAGACAACTAGCCTTCCTATGTGCCTATCTGGCATAGTTTTGCTACATTGTTCAGAAGCCAAATGCTATAACTCTTTTCACTGGTGGTCATTTCTAATGCTCTAATTAAACCATCATACCAAGAGCACAAAATAAGAAAGAAAGAGTTTTTGCTCTAGAGGATAGAAACGTGGAAGACTCTATTGTCCTCATTTTCAAAAGTACTCATCACCCACTACATCTTCATTAGGAGTTCTGGGTGCTCTGCACTTGGAAATCAAATCAAAGTGGTCTAATTCATCCCATATATTAGATCTCCAAATTAGCTGGACCTACACTGTGGACTTGGCCCTGAAAGTAGAGCTGTGGTGACAAGTTGCTCTTTAATTGTCCAAATGGAGTGTATCCAAACACAATCAAAACCACAATGTTTCCACAGGTTTTATGTCAAACCTGTAAGTTTCACATGGCTTTCATGCAAAATCATATATTAGCCCAAGTTTATGCAAAACAGAGCCCACATTTGTGATTGCTGAGGACCTTGGCTGAATTTTGAGCTTGGAGTAAAATTGAAATACAGGTGACCTTAAGGTTATATTATGAATATTTTGCAAAGCTCCACTGGAAAGAAAAAAAATCTATGGAAAGTATATGGTATAGTATTTTTATTACTATATGTATATTTCTAAAGCTCTCCGAAATGCCATTTAAAAACTCATTGTATGAAACACTGTGGCTCTGGATTCAGAATGAAAGACAAATAATGCATTTTGAACTATAATTGCACATTACCATTGTCACTGAACAAAAGGAAAGCTAGTTTTTAAGCCATGGTTCACAATAACAATAGGAACAGGAATAATACATTCTTAATGCATAACCAAAATCCCAAAGACTCGAAGATTAAGGCTTTCTCTTGACTTCACAAAAAACACTTCACTTCCTGAATTTCAGCAGAAATATGCTCCATGCATAACCTTATTGAAAAGAAAAATGTTTCATTATAACTAATGTTCTCTCTTTATCAGGTGTTTGTTTCACAGTATGCAAGAGTGTACACAGAATGTTTTGTTTTTCAATGAAGAAAGAAGAAAACCAGTTTCTTTAATAAATCCATTTGATTCTCTCTCTTCTCCACCAGATAGCTTTTATTTCCCCTTCCATGCATGAGAGTTTGTTGGTCATAGGGTCAAAGGACATGGAAAAAAACGGTTTTTTACTAAATGAGGTAACTTAGCCAGTATAATCTTACACTGTGTTCGGAAGAAAAGCTTCTCTTTTTTTGATAGAAAATAAAACATTTGGTACAACTATCACAAACCTATCTTGTTTGTCATCCAGAGTGAAGGTGGCTGTAACTTTGCCTGTTCTTGGGTGTGAATTCTGCAAATTAAAACTAAGGCTTTTTGTGAGAGCAGTGTAAGATTAGGACTGCTTTTCATTGGCTACATAAAGACCAAACAACACATCATTTTAAAAGGGGAAGGGAAGGGCACTTCAGAGTTGAATTAATGTAGCTGCTTAGCTAGTCCACTCCTACACTAGTATAAATAGACTAAACTACCATAAACCTGGGTAAGACAAGCTTTAAGTTACATCAGTTTAGCCTATTTTATAGCAGTATACTTAGGAGTAGATAAAACCATTAAAGCAGTTCCATGACCTATAGTAAACAGGTATAATTTAAAACCCATTCAACTCTCCAAGATGCTTAAAGCTAGCCTTTATGCCAAACTTGAACAGTCTCAAGGGCCAGACCTGGACCCAGCAGTATCAGCAAGCTGAGTGAGTTAACTGAGCTGTTGTTTGCCCACACATGTCACCACCACAGGGCTCCATACGCAAGAATTCAGGGGCAGACCCCATCCCCCTTGCCCTGCCCCCAAACTGCAGGCCTCTACAGGAGCCCTGCAGGCTTGGTGAGATGGCTCTGGGAGCTAGATCTGGCCTGTGGACTGGAATTTTGACACCCCTATTTTACACGATGCTTCAGCATAATATTAAGGAACTGAGTGATGTCCAGCTTTCAGACTAATGAGAAATAAATCCTGGCCAGCTCTGGCCATTGATAAAACTCTTATTGACTTTAACAGAGCTCAAGATTTTATCTGGAATCTCTGGCTACATATTGAAGACCCCGTGACATTTTTTTCCCCTTGCTCATGGGTGGGGAGCATGAAAAATCAAGTCATACCTTTTCTAGTGAATATTCAGGAGAATGTAATTTTTTTGGGAAAAAGTGCTATGTTTAAGATTTCAGGGACAGATTAATTCTGGGTTTATGCAGGTTTAACTCCTTTGCATGGTCACTGGTAGTAGGAACTCCTGAAGGTGGAGGATCCAATAGTAAAAAGCTTTTACATTTTTCCCTATAATTTGCTCTGTGTAAGTGAACAAGGGTGCTGCAGCCTCTGGGGTGCTGCGAGATCATTTTAAAGGTGTCAGGATATTATTAAGGTCAGGTGTGCAAATTTATTTTTCCATAGTAAAAACAGAAACCAAAACCAAGCCAGTCATAGCTAAAAACTGGCATTTTCTGAGGGCTGTGTCCTGTGGTTGAGAATTATTGTTAAAACTGTTATCTCCAACCATTGCTGGCTTGCTCTGTCAACTGGAGCTCTAACTTTTTAATATCCAGTGGCTGCAAACAGCGTCAGAGGTTTTCATTGGTAACATGTTGCCCATGAGCTATGGTTGGGAAGCGTTGTATTAGAAGTGTCAAATGCTGGGAATTCTGATAGTTACATGAATAATTGGATCATCTCTTTACAATTAAGAGGATCCCAGGTGCAATGGAGGTTATTACAGTTGAGGAGAAGGGCAGTAGTAATAAGACAATCTAAAAAATAATAGGAATAGCCTATGGCATCAAGGGAGCTGGAACAGGGAAGTTAAACTTGAAATGAATGCCAAATTAGAACAAAGGAAATAAATGGTCTAAAAAAGCCTTGTGATGTACGTAGCTTAATAACCAAAAGCGCCTCTCTAAAAGTGCTTCCAATATTGCATCTGATAAATCAAGTTGGTCTTCATGTCCCTAAGCTTCAGCTTTGGCACAGCTACCATAACATTCCTTGCATCTGAGAGTAAACCCTGCAAACTGTATTAGTTTATTATTATTACTACACGATTTCTAATATAGAGCTCAATTATACGGTTTCTCAGAAAAACACTTGAACCTTCATACTATTTATTGGGAACACAGATCTTTTAAGCTATAAACTGGCACAGCCCTCTGTTGTTTTATTAATTATATGTTCATAAATATATTAATTTAATATTATTTATAATTCTACTAATACAGATGATGATCACAAATATTAAAACAAGGAGAGGTATAGATAAAGAGTTCTTCATTTCTCTGTGCCAGTCCAAACACACGCACCCCACTTTTTACTTGCCACTTCCCTATTTTCAAATTGTGGTCATCACACACTGCTTTGTCAGTTATGCTAGTTCCTGTTGTTCTGCCACTATGCCTTTCCTGAGCAAAAAAAAAATGCTTATCATTCTTAATGACAATGTACTCTTTAATACCATCCACTAGAGATCAGGATAAAGCCCAGGTGCTAATACAAGATTTGAGCACTAATCTCCAGAAGTGACAGGCCAAGGAATATAACCAATTTACCACTTTAACCTCTGGTTTTTAGTTTTGATTTTGGTATTTGATTGCTCTTTCCCTTTCATCCATTTCCCCAGCTTCTGGCATTCAGAATGAACAGGCCTTGGCAACACATTTGCATTCAAAAGGCACTGTATGTGCTTCATAGCTCAGGAGTGTTCAGCACATACCTTTATTTGTAAGACTAGAATTAAGCTACTGTTTGTAGGACAAATTATATTGATCTGAAATGAACCCTGTGTACACTGGAAATATGGCAATTGTCTGCATCAAAAAACCTTGGGGAAAGGATATGATGCTTACTAGTTTCCCATTGATTTTTCCAAGTAGGAATTATGATCAAGAACTAATCTCAAGCCAAGTTCAATTTCTCTAAGATTGAATAAAGCATTCTGTTAGTTCACTTACTGCACATCAAACATGGAGATAACATTCAAAGAACTCCAATTTGCTCACAGTAATTTCTAGATCACAATACTTCACTGAGTAGCAGCTGGATAAAATTTATAGACAGACTTCTAAGAAAACTTCAGTGCTTTGCACACGAGTTTAAAATCAGCCCTTTGTTATTCATAAATTGAGAACTTCTGCTTAGTGGTAATGAAGGCTATAAACATTATCTGTGCTTCTCTGTACATCTAGAAGTCTCATTCAGAGCTAGGAATCGTGAATAATGTGACATGAAACACCTAGTTTAGCGAGGTAAATGAATGGAAAAATAGAGGGTTTTATATTGTAAGAAATAGTTCAAACCTAGAAAGGAATTAAATGATTTCATAATTGATATAATGGGCAAAGAGCAAAACACCATTGGAGATAGGCTGTGAAGTCTTGCATACATCCTGGTCTATCTAAATAATGGTTATGTGCTGTTTCGATGGTTTATCAAAAATAAATAAATAAATGGAGATTTGGCACCACAGATGCTGCTTTCTTCCCTTTCTATTTGCCTTGGGTGGAACATGTGAGGACCGAAAATCGTATTAATTGGTTTGGGGACAAAGCAAAATAAAAAAGAAAAATTGTAAGGGGACTGCCGTTTTTTCTCAGTCATCCCACGAGATAACATATGATCCATTTAGTTTTGACATTTTACCACAAAACCTTTGCAGAAGTTTGAAACATCAAGGTCTCATTAGAAAGGTTCAGAGCTGACACAAAATATAGCATGTGGTTATGGTAACAAAGCTTGTAATGAATGACTACACCTCATTGAGCTTAGTACAAGAATGCTGGCAGGGGAGCTGGAGGGGGAGGGAAACTCACAAGTCCATCATTTTAATTGTATTACTAAAGGCACATCAAGCACGACGTTCATGTCATGGAACTTTCACCTATGGACCAAAATAACTTCTTCCTCTTATTTATGGGTAGTATAAATTTTGTCCTGAATGTCATTTTACACTAAATTATAGTTAAGTCAGAGTACGCTGATGTTCCACTGGTGTTACCCTAATTAATTTAATAAATCAACACAATTCACAAACAAAACTCAAACTATTACATGCATTCCAGGAAAACAGGTACTGCAAGATAGAGATTAGCTAATTGTGTATATTCTGATGCTTCTTTAGGTGAAAACACTGAAATAGTCTGAGCTGTAGATCTGCCAGCAATGCCTTTCTATTAATCAATATTTTGAACTTATTTTTAAATGCTTTTACATGAAGGTTGGTGTACGAATAGATTGACAGTCTAGGAATCCTGTTATTTACATAATAAGTATGCTGAAGCAAGCTTCTTAATATCCCCTGAAATAGAAGAGGAAGATATGGTAACAGATTATCCAGCCAGATCCTTTTTGGCATTTTAGTGGTACAAAATGGCTATAAACTCAGTAGAAATGTCCTTAGAGAATTCTGTAGATTATTGAACCCTTCACTAGCACAGCTGCTCCTCAGTCACATCCTGCAGTTCATGCTCTAAGCCCTTGCATAGAAGGTATAATAGAATGTATTCTGCTACTTCCAGGGGTAGACATATTGAGGAGCGGGGAGAGAAGTAGATAGACCAACTGACATTTCCTTGGAGGAATGTTTCATTCCACAAAGCACGACCCCATACTATCAACCATTCCCATGAACATACTTCCCTACAGGAAGAACATCCTCCTGACTGGGTCACCTCACAAGTTTGTCCCACCTCCAGGAAGAATCTGTCTACAACTTTGATCACACATATCCTGTACTGGTAAATAGTTCATTATTACTCATTATTTGTATTAGTTGGGCCTAGGTGACCCAGTCATGGATGAGGAAACCACCGTGCCCCAGAAGAAAACAAGTAGGTCACTGCCCACAAAGCCAAGATGCAGAGGGAGGTGGACAAATTACGCAAGAGAAGTACAAGTTAATAATGAGGTAATATTGGCCAGGAAGAGATACAGGATGATTTCATAACACCAAAAATCTAATTGTTTTCAGCAGCTGCAAGGATCAAGAAGATATAATCTTGGTCTTCCAGCAGTTTGTGACCATTGGAACTTCTTTTCCCTAGGGGAGCCCTGGTCAACAGATGCTCTCCCAGACTGTGATGTACACCCCTGATATACGTATCGGCTTTTTAAACTGTGGAGTCCAGAATTGGATGCAATACTCCAGCTGTAGCCTCACCAAGGCTGAGTAAAGCAGGAGAATGACATCTTGGGTCTTGTTTGAGATGCATTGGTAGATGCAAGCCAGGGTTTTATTTGCTTTGCTGGCAATGAACAGCAATAAACTCTAGCAACTCTGCAGAAAACGTCTCACATAGACATGCCCAATGGGCTTATATGACATAGTTGACTGCACTGACAGGGGACTTGACTTGCTGACCAAGGAGGTACCCTTCAGGTCATATTCATCCTGATTGCCTCTCAGGGACAATAAAAAGATGTTTAGGACCACTTATAGCTCCCCACTTTCACTGCAGCTATTCTGAGCTGACGATCGCTCTATCATTTGAATTTTTCCCCGTTTCCCTGGAATTCACCACCCTGCCCTTCTGAAAATTCCTCAACTCTATTTTCACCCTATACTTAATTGGATTTCCTTCCTATCTTTTCCTTGTTTTACATACACACTCGTTTGAGTCAAACTTTTCAATTTACAGTGACAAAAGGAATTCAAATTTAGGCACAGTGGGTGAACACCCATTTCTGTTTCAAACAAATATAGTCCTGTTTCAAACAAATGTTGTCTATTCTCATGTCCCCCAAGAGGTATTCTGCTCATTACAAGAACTTCATAAAGCAGTCATGTACATTTTAAGTGAGTCTGAAAAACAAAACTAGCACAATATAGTAGAATTGTTATACAGTGTAGCATTGCTTTGTCGTATTGTTAGCAGAGCATATAAGTAAACATGAATCTTTAACAGTGTGCTGAAAGTATTGTATTGAAAGTAATGACCCCATTTATAACTTGCATTAAATTTTCCATCATATTGTTTTAACATCAGAGGTATTTTTTTAAAGTTGATGAGTTTTTTCTCTTTTCCCCTCTGCCTCTATTAGTCTTGAGATTATAGGCCTGATCCTTAACTGGTGTAACTATTGAAACCAATCAATCCACACCAGTTTATGCCAGGTTTAGATATGACTGTTGAGAATTAAAGCCTAGATCCTCAAAGGAATTTAGGCATTTATCCTTCGTGCCCATCAAAGGATGATCCTAGGTACTTTTTAGTACCTAGGATCAACCTGCATAGTAGAGAAGTAAGCTTTAAGGTTTCACTATGTGAACAAATTGCCATGAGCTAACCTACAGTGTGAACTGTAACTGTCTGTGTGCATAAATGTAAGATAGCTTGTTTCTTAGTGAAAGTTGAGTAAGTGGGGTTATGTATGCATGTGTGGGCTATTAAACATGGAACATATTCATTGTAAATGCTCACACTAACTTTACTTGCAGTAATTGGTTTGTGTAGTTGTATCATTACTCCACATGTTTGACAAAGGTATAGCTAGTGATCTCTGGGTTCAGTGAAACACAGGCATACAGTGAATGAAAAGAACAGTAATTAACATGAATCACAGAGCAGGAAGCAACCTCTGCACATCCTTCATCTGGTTCTAACTAACTGATTACTCCCTTACTCGGGGATCATCTCCAAATTCCCATATTTTCTAAATTTGGAAGTTTCTCTAAATTATAACTTTTGTCATGACTTTTTCTCTCCCAGCAACAAGTACAAAAATCTATTAACACAACATTCCACTAATATCCATCTGCAGAGGAAAGGTTACTAGCACAGTATTCTGGAGTCGTCACCACTGTTTCCTATCCCACCATTCTGCAGCTGTTTAGCAAATCTCTGTGAATCTTTCAAGAAGTTTGACTTTCTTCTCAAACCAAAAAAGAGCCTGATGTGGTTTCTGATTTGTTTTTTTGAGGGAAGCCTTCTTTCCAAGTCCTGATAGATTTGAGTCATTACACTGGGATCTGTCTTGTACTTTTGGCAGCTCTGCTTCTGCACATAGCACAAAGCTCATTAGCTACATAAAGACCATTAAGGCTGACTTCCTCTTTCTGCATGGCAATATTTGTATTTGTGTTCATAGGTACATTTCTTCCCATAAGGGCATGGTTGTCTCTGGTATTCTCGAACAGTTAGTTCTTCCTAAGAAGACTGTCCAGATATGGGCCATGATGGCCAAGAGGATCATCAGCTGACATGGATATCATGTCTTCTTGTATTGAAAGTACCTCATTAACTAAAGTAATTTTCTCAAGCTTTCAGACCCAAAATAGGCATCACCTCCCTAAGTACCACAACGGATATGAGTTCGAATACTCTGTTTGTATACTGAGTGCTAGCAATGCTCCTCCCTTCCCCCCATATACATGTTCCTGAATAGCTCGTTATTCTGATGTTTGTTGGTCTCACTTTTGGTGTCATGTTTAAATTCCTCTAGTCATCCTCTGGTAAATGAGTTCCAGTGTCCATTTTACATAAAACCATTGATCCTTGCAGTTTTGTTGGCAAAATCCAGTCCCTCTCATTGATTTTGCTTGATTCTACCATACCTGTATAACATTTTTCTGGTATGTTGTTAAACATCACTTGAAGTTTTTGTGTTTCAGATCTGCAGGATCTGGCAAAATGGTTTCTCCTGTTACAGCTCCTATTCCTGTCCCTGTTTACCAGACCTCCAGTGGCAAATCATAGCTGTGCAGGTGGAGGACAGTTAAAGGTCTCTAGACTAAGGGTGTGACTGCTCCAAACTCCAGGCTACCACTAGCAACAATCAACATCTGTGTGGCTCACAGAAGAAGGTGTAACAAGGCCCTGATTGTTTTTTTGGCATATAGTACTTCCATTTGGGACAGTATTACACTTAACTGCATTTTGATATTCTGCAAAGGTAAAGTGCTTCCCTCCCCACAATCTGAAAGAAGAGAGTTTGACTTTGTTAGTGTTTTCTTCTGCTAGTTACCACTTGAGCCTCTGTCTGAACATCCTCCAGTTCTCTGCTATGTTGCCTGACAGTAGAAGAGCAACATACACGTTGCAACATTTCCATGATTAACTGTCTTTTACTTAACTGTGCATATCACTTACAGAAGCTGCTGTCCTTCTACCTGGCTGCATTGTTTCATTTGCTCTCAGTTTCCAACATCTTTTCCAGTTTGGAACTCAAATTCTTTCAATGTCTTTCTCATTTGCCGCTTCTGACACCATGCAGTAATCATTCGGTTCAATAAAACACAGGCATGCAATGAATGAGAAGAATTATAAATTTTAATCATGGAGCAGAAAGCAAAATTTGCAGACCCTTTATTTGGCTCTAACTAACTGGTTACTCCCTAAGTGACCGTCTTGCAATGCCCACATCTTCTAAATTAGGGAATGTCTCTAAGTGTTGATATTCAAATATCAAACTATAAATGTAAAAGACTATCTGCAAAAAGATATGGTAGTGATTAGAAAAATTAAGACAAAGAAATGAATGGTCATGAATTTTAATTATACCAATTAGGTCACCCTAGCCCAATCTTAGAACTGTCCTACATTTTTTAGCATTTTTTAAAAACATTTATCTAAAATAAAGCTGTAATGAAAAATTCACAATGTTTTAAACATTTCCTGTATTTTGTAAAAGCATGACTTTTTTTAATATTTTCTTTGAAATATTATTGAGACCATGATCAAAATGTTATCATTTAAATTTAGAAAGGAATATAGGAAAAAAGTTTAAAGGTATACATGATTAAACAAAAACAGAAAATTATGAATGTTTTGAAATTAAAACTCAAATTTGTGTACAAATAGATTTTCATATTTGTAAATAGCCCTGTATATTACCTTTAAGTTTTTTAACCCTAAGGCCAAAACTGCAAAATCACTTCACAATTATACCCATGAAAATAATGCAAGCAACATAGATATATTTTTTATGCTCTCATCAGGTAACTGAGTGCAAAGAATTAATTAAATGCATTGCTTTGAGCATGAAAATTTTCCCAGGACATTTTTGGAAGTTCCTTTTGAAATGTCTGTTTCAAAATCCGAAGTATAAAGGAGGAAGGTTATTGTGTGGGGTTTTTTTTTTTTTAACAAGGGAATTATATAGACATGAAGTGTGTCTTTACATATGCTCCAGAGTGCTTTAATTAGAACAGCTCTCAGAAGTCATTTTAATCAAAGCACCCACAGCATCTTGTGTATTCAGTTTTAGTTAATGCACTCCCACCACCATTTTGAAGTGCAGGGGTATGGAATACACATGGTGCCAAGGCTGCTGGAGCGTGCTAATTAGCTCTGATGCATGCTAATTAGCATGTGTCAGAGCAGGCAACACGTACATGTGTAGGTGCCTGAGGTGCTCAGGTTCCCACTCTATCCTACCCCATCTGCTCATATCTACCTGATGCTTTAGGTGCTTAAACACATTAAGCGCTTCCCTTTTGGAACTGAAAGTTCCAGCAATTCTGTTTCTGTGTACATCCTGAATTGCACCAGTCTCAGTCTCAATGGGATCCAAAAAATAGGCAGAGAAAGGCCTAGTTCATGCAGGCCTTAATCTGTTAGGAATGCTTAGAGTACATCTAATACATACCAAGACTTCTGTGCCCATAACAATAAGCAGTTATATCTACTTAAAAAATACTGCTGGAGAAGTTATTGCCTATCACTTATCTCATGGCCTATTGGTTAGCACATGTTCCCAGGAAATGCAGGTTCTCAGGTTCAATTCCCACCTCAGGCTAGGCAGGAGAAGGACACTTAATACACTTGAAAAAACGCTTTTTTTCTGAATACTTGCAAATAATGTGGACATTGAAAAATCAACACTGCAGCACATATGTATAAGGAAGGGCTGAATTCATAAGGGCATTTGTCTACAGCAAATAATATGACCAGTTTTACTTCACATGAAACTGAAGTCCCATTAGCCTCAATTATTGTAGATCAGTTCACAGTGTTGCTGTTTCGTAGTAGCAGATGTTTGCAATTGTACTTGTTCCACCACCTCCTTAATGATGTGCAATTATCTTGAGGGAGAAGCAAAAAGCCAACATAATTTAAGTATCGAAAAACTGTTTGTTTGAATAAATTAAGAGAAGACAGGCAGAGCAGACAGCACAAAAACGCTAAATAGGACAATCTCCTAGGGACAAATTATTTTGACTATATCTCTCACTACACTTAAAAAAACTAGAGCTGCCAAAAGCATATAATAATATGAATTAGTACATCTATTGATGTTCTGGCCATTGATCTAAATCAATATTAACTTAATATCAGGTCAACATAAATCTGGCTGTCATACTCAAATATGTTTCATAGCCACTTCCTCACAATAAAGGATGCTTTCATTTTATGCTTGACACAGCACAAAGAGATTCATTTGCATTGCACCTTTCTCGTTTCACCTCACTTTTAAACACTGTTATCATTTTGATGACTTTTCCCCCCATTCCAGGTGATACACAGCCTATGATTGTGCTTAAGCACTGTAGGGAAAAATAATACATCACACTAACAGCAACTTTCTGTTACTGATTTTCAAGAAAGGAAAAGACTGAAAAAAGAAGAAGATGACTAAAGTATTCCGCATATCCCCTGAATAATTCCATTATCATATTTTCTAATTAAAGGTTACAGAAAGGTTGCTTGATCAAAATGCTGTTTGTTTCATAATACAGTAAAGTACTTGTTTATAGTATCCGTATGTGACAGAACAGTATCCTAGTGTAATTTAAACCAATGTTTTTGATTTTGTATTTCATTTATTCTTCCCTTGCTAGCAACACTCCTCCATTTCTCTCCATTAGCTTATTAAGGCTCGTTGGAAGGAAGAGTCATAAGTCTACATATTTTCCTGCTTTGATTACCCATTATCCTGTAAACTCAACTTTACAGACCTGATTTTATTCCTCAGTTATGCTGATATTTATAAATATTTATATATATATAATTATAAATATTTATATATATATAATATATAAATATTATTTTCGTAATTGAAATTAGGAAGAGGAGCAGGAATGGAGATATTTAAAACAGTAAAACTTTTATAAGACACTTTTAATTGAAAATTGTCAATTCATTTAAATAGTCTTTGACAAAAGTATTGACTTGGACAAAATGGTGGAAGGTTATAAATTGTTTGAAAGATCCATTTAATACTATTAAAAAGGAGAAACATATTTTAGATGCATTTTTTTAAATGCAGATGCAGAGTTGCCGGACAAAACCACTTTAAAAATAATTAAAAACCCACTTTTCCCATCAAAATTATCTAAACAAGCTATTTCAACTGACCTGGCCCAAATGGGATATTTTTGGATTGATGGCAGAAATTCAAAATATTGACTTTTAATTACAATTTAAGGCAGAAAACATTGTAAAATCTCAAAATGTTCATGAAACAGAACATTAATTGCTTGTTCTGATCTGTCTTTTATATTAGGAGCAGGTTTCTCCAATAGTCATCAACAACACTAATCCTTTATTAGTAGAACAGACTTCTTCCTTTAGTAAAGTATATATCAGTCCCTAGCTACCAGTAAGGGAACTCCAGTACAACCAATCCCTAGTTACCAATAAAGCAACTCCAAAACATTTGATAGTTTGTCTGGGCCAGGCTGAAACAGATCCCTATAATGCAAACCTACAGATACCTACAATGTCTTCAAAGCTTTTGAAAACTGCAACAGAAATTTTAAATAAGCCCTCAGTCCACACCAAATGGAGTAAGGTCCCACTTCAACAAAGCACTTAAACGTGTTTAATTCCAGCATCTGAGTAGGCTCTTTGAAGTGATGTTCTGCAGGGCAGATCAGAGGAGAGGATTTCCCAGTCTGTACCACTGACTACAATTGCACCACCTCAGGAAAGTATGATAAAATGCACAACTACAATAAGCAGAGAAGATCCCACTGCTGGATACAGTACTTCACTTCTTGTGGGGTGTTTTAATGTTCTTCCCATTTAAAGGCAACAAATCTCAGCACTTTAGACTCCTGGCTGCTGCTATGTCAAAAAAATTCTGCTTTTGGCTCAAGGTGCTCATCAGCCATCTGGAACTGCTTCCCCCGTCTCATCCATTATGTAAATGAGATGTAGTATCCGTTATGTTTCATCTACTGATACTAATACATTAATGTGAAAGTTACAGCTTGAGCCCCTGAGAAGGAATTGGTTTCACATCACTCACTGGGTTGAGATCACACCCCATTACTTTTAATGGTCCTATGGCATTTAAGGTCACTTGATCCTTAATACAGCAGATTTTGGTAATGCCAGTTATATGGGTTTTTCTCCCCCCCCAGCATATTATGCTATTTCATGCAACTGCATATTTCATTTGTTCTATGCAACTAACTTTTTATTTTCCCCTTTACCTTTTCTTATAGTTTGAGATACTAGCAGCTAATAAAGTTTGCTCTCTTCCCTCAAATCTAATGGGGAAAAAGCAATTGAATATGTGTGTTTTAGACGCTATTTAACGATGTCCACGCTAACAAAATGGAAATTTAGAAATCAGATGAAAAACTTACTATTGGATACATGTTTTGGGTTTAATTTTTGTATTTTTGAAGTGTTATATGAGCCAAGCTGAGCCCTGGAACAACCTGCTCCCCCAATACGTATACGTATAAATAGATCAAAGGAAATCAATGGAATAGTTATCTAAATAAGGATTATAGGCTTGATCCTGACAGATCTTTTTTGAAAGTGCTAAGCACCCAATATTCTGCTTGAAACAACTGGGATTTGCTTGAACTAAGCACCGAGCATGATTAAACCATATTGGAATACGAAGGGAAGTACTGCCAACTCAAAGGCACTCCAAATCAAGTTCCATTATATTTTATTTTCAGACTCAGTACTTTAACTACAATAATTTTACCTGCTCTTCTGGTCAGCTAAAATATCTGTACAAAATAAAAAACAAAAGAAAAAAAAAAGAAAAACAACTCACAAAACAAAAAAAGGAAAAAGAACAATTAAAATAGTTTTTTATTCACTTACGCAATGTAACATTAAAAATAAAAAAGCATTACTAATTCATCGTTTAGTTTGCAACATTGCAAATTGCAACAACCCAGCCACAGACAAGGTAAGCAGACTCTGCAGATAAGAAGGATCAGGCCCCTCACTGCTTCTGCTTTCACCATTTTAATTTAGGGGGCATAGAATAAAACCTTGATGACTAAACCCCTATTACATGTACAAGCACCCCTTGTTACTGACTTTCAGAAAAGCTTGCTTGGATGTTACAACATTTCAAACCTTAAAATTCCTTACGCTTTCTTTCTAGCCTTCTTTTTGTTATTATACTACTGTATTCTTCCATTTGGAGATAACAAACTATTGTTTCAAAGTGCAATAGATTGATTTCCTAAAATTTAGCATTTGCATTTGACATTTTGCAGTAAGGTTAAAAAACAGAACAAAACCCAAAACAGTAAGCAGGATTTATTTGCAGTTGCCATTGGGTGTTGCTGAGACATATACAGCAAAAGAGATTCTGAGATCACTGGTTTCCTCAAGCATGCTATCAGTATAATTCACATCTTCCTACACTAGTATTTGGTAAGTCAATCTGCAAATGCATATAAAAATTGATAGGCCTAGAGTACCTGCTTTACTGTGCACTGGTATTGACTGCTTGTTTGTTTTCCAGATCTTGTGTTTTATTCTGTCATTCTTGACTTACCAGGCATACCTATGTCTTTTTATATCTTTGTTATTGTCAGGATGGTGAGTTAACCGAATAGTAATGTCGTCTAGGAAAGGTGTCTTTCACGTTGCTAAAGAACTGGATTATTATTTCTTTATTATTTTTCTGCTTAGAGTTCATTGTTGTTTCATTCACTCAATGTTATTTGATAAGCTTGGTATTTCACTTCAAAAAAGATGGCCCATCTTCTTAAATTGAGCAGTGTTCTTAACTCAGGCTAAGTATTTAGAGTTTGCTTGAATAGGACTATATGACAGGCACTTGCTGCCCTTAGGAATCTTTCATTTCAATCAGTTTTCTTCTGACAAGTATTATTGACTTTTGGACAAATTCTGCACTTTTGCTGATTGCATCAGGTTTAGAATCTATAGGCCTAACTGGCCAGGACTGCAACAGGGGAGTCTCTCCTCCCCACTCCCGTTTTCCCTCCCCTCTAACTTCTTTGCAAGATTTTCACTCCAGAGGCTCTGGCAAGAGGTGGTATGTGGCACAAGTGTAACAGCTGGAGTTAAGATGTCACCTTTTTTCTCCCCCACTGTAGGCATCCATGTGGAATTTGATGCTTGAAAATATTCAAGAGTTGCTTGTACACGCACGTGGCTGGGATGGTTCAGTCAGGGATGTTTCTGCCTCGAGCACAAGACTGGACTAGAAGACCTCCTGAGATCCCTTCCAGCCCTGCTTTCCTATGATCTGACATACAGTTACCCAAAAAAATCACCAGTTTTCAGCAGCAAAAAGGTAGGGTGACATTTCTACTTGGCAGCATCCAATTCTAGCTTCTGCTCCTGCATTGTGGGCCTCCTGCTGCCTCTTGACAGTACTACATTTCACTCTCAGACCTGAGCCCCCACCACTGCTTTCCTCTTGAACAGTGAAATGCTCATCCTTCTTTCAGCTCTATTCTGGTGCTCCCTGTTTTAAGCAACACCTAAGACTCACGCTCCACTCACCTATCCACCTTAACGCTATTGTTTGCATCTGGTTCTTTAATTGTGACTCAAAGTCCATTGACTCCAAATAGATATATACAAGTGCACTCCAGAGCAGAACAGAGTTCAGAAGGTTGCAAGCATAGAAACCACTGCTGAACTTTATTAGTCCTGTTTACTATGTTGTTATTTACTTGTACTAAATGTCAGGTATTAAAAAGCTCCAGTACCAATTAGCAGTTTAATTAGAATTGTAAAGAAATAGTGTAATTTGCCTCTGACTTTAGTCAGCCACAAAACTTTATTGCAGTGCCTGTAAAAAAAAAAAGTGTAAAATAGTTTAAATATACTTCAGAGCTACTGGATGAGGCAAAATGATATATCCATCAATATGTAATTGGGATTTCATACATGCCAAAAAATGAGAATATAGAAAGGATCATGTTAAACTGTGAAAGACTAGTATTACAATATATTGGGTTAAAAAATTAATCAGCAGCTTTCAATTCCTGCAGCAAGTCAGGTTTACAAATGATGGGCAGATAAATGCAGCCAGAGTTAAAGATTCTTTTAGGTTTCCTCACAACCACAAACTAGATGAAGGCTGTAAGAAGTGAAAAAACCCTCTGTGTTATATTGTAATTATAAACAAAGCCCAAATATTTGAAAGCCAGTAACGTCTTATACTTCCACAACTAGAAGTATAAAGTGCTCCACCTGGGGAGAAACAATCCCCAACATGCTTACAGGTTCAACAGCGCTACACTTACTGGCAACACAACCTAAAGAGTCCCAGGGGTCTCGATAGAACAATGATTGAACATTAGCCACCAATGTGATGCCATAGCCGGCAAAGCAAATAAAACACTGAAGCATCTCAAACAAAACTAAGGATCTCAGCCTCCCACTTTACTCAGCCTTGGTGAGGCCACAGCTGGAGTACTATGTCCAGTTCTGGGCTCCACAGTTTAGGAAGGATGTGGAGAGGATTGAGAGAGTCCAAAGAAAGGCTACATGTATGATTAGAGGTATGGAGAGTAGGCCATACAATTAGTGGTTGAGATACTTGGGTCGGCTTAGCCTGGAAAAGAAAAGACTCAGAGGGGACTTGGTGGCAGCCTATAAGTATATAAAGGGTGCATATCAGGGACTGGGAGCAGGTCTGTTCACCAGGGCTCCCCAGGGGAAGATTGGGATAAATGTTCATAAATTGCTAGGCTGCTTTAAATTAGACATAAGGAAAAACTTTTTACAACTTGAATGTCCAGGGTCTGGAATAGACTCCCCCCAAATACGGTGCAATCACCTACTCTGGATATCTTTTTAAGAATGTCTGGACACTCACCTTGCTGGGAGTCATCTGACTCCAGCTGTCTTTCCTGCCCAAGTGCAGGGGGGCTGGACTTGAAGACCTTGAGAGGTCCCTTCAAGCCCCTAACATCTATTAATCTATGAATGAGTATCCTTAGCTCAGGCTGCTCGCTCCGCTGTGCGCAAAATCAACTGTGATGTAGTTTTGCATCTATGATGATAATCAAAGTCACTTTTGTTGTTTAGAATAACTAGCCTGGAAAACAGTGTTATATGTACATGTAAAGATCTTTGTGCCTGTGTGTACAGCAAAGTCAAAGCTTATCTAGGCTAGCCGTCACCAAATTGTGTCTTTGATTACTGCATGAATACAGGGAGTAGATGCAGGACCCCCAGTCTTACCACTTTGTGCACCCCACACAGCAGCCAAACACAGTCCAGTGCCACCGTCCCTTGCACACAGGGATCCAGGGGAGGCTGCTGGGGTTCTACATATGAAAGGGGCTATTTCAGGAAGTAATATCCTCATGGCTTTTGCTTGGCTGGCACAGATTCACCCAGTTAATCATTCATACCAGTATACAGAACCCTTAGCCTGGCCCCTAGAAATTTTACATTGTTTACGTGTCCAGTAGATAGCCTCAGGGTTAAATACTGGATAGTACAAGGATGGTGGTTGAGTTTCAAAGTATACTGTGAGATATCAGGCTGCCTTTACTTCATTGAATAAGAGTAGGACAGTAGATAGCATCAGGTCTGAGAGGACTAAATGAAGATCGCCCGAATGCTGGAATCTGTCAGTTATAGTATAAGTGTGAGGAAAGAAGAGAAAGACTTTTTGGTTTGACTGAAAAGGATTAGAACAGTGCAGTCCAACTGCCTCATCACCACTCCCCACATTGCTCTGGCTGTTTTAGAAGCCAGAGTTTTTGGGCTCCCCGTCTGTCTTCTGGCTACCACTTCCTTCCTCCACCCCAGGGTGAAGTGGAGTACTGCATGGCATGGGAAACTGAGAGTGAGCACAGGGCTCTCATATGAAGGATATTATCCATATGCCTTGTGCAGAGGTAGGTATTGTATCAATGCAGTGAAGTAGAGGGCAGGACACCTGGTGCAGTGGTAGCGGGAAGGAGTTGCCCACGTGGTGGTGCAGTGCAGCAGAGGTATGGCCCGGTGGCCTATGGTTCGACGGGTGCAGCATGCACTGCATAAGGTCCCAGGGGTATGATGCATCTAGAGATTTAGAAGCTGGACAGCCCTGGGTTAGAAAAAAAGGTTAATATAGTAGGTATATACAAAGGTTGGATGATTTAGGACAGTGGGAACCAACTTTTTTTTGGCAGGTGTGCCACAATTTTGCTTCACACTCTCCTCAAGTGTCACTCCAATCCACTTCCCCTAATCTATCTGCTGCTATCTGCTCCCTGTACTGTGTCCCCTGCCCAGTCTGCTGCTCTATTTTCTGCTCCCTGTCCTATCTGCCACTGTGCTGCCTGCCCCCTCCCAGATTGCCACATGCCACACCAGGAAGCTGCCCATACCATGTGTGGCATTCACATGAACGCCACATGCCCCTGGAGGTTGGGGGGGGGGGCACGGTGAGCTCCCACAGGTGGTGGCAGTGCTGTTGGCAGCGGGAGCATGGTAGCAGCAAGGGGGGAGCTCCCACAGGTGGCCATGGGGTGGCGAGTGCCAACCGGCAGTCGGCAATCACCTGCAAATGCTACCGGCAACATCAGTAGTGGCCAGACCGCCTGCAGATGCCGCCAATAGTGTTGGTGGCAAGGGGAGAGTGGCCAGTGGTAACACTGCTGGCGGTGCCTTTTTGCTGGGGGTGCATTGCTAACCTCTGGGTGCATGTGCATCTGCATGCACCCCCTAAATGTCACCAACAGGCATGTATGCCATAGGTTGGCCAACACTTAAGTTAGGATATAGATAGATGTAACAACTGTGCCAATATGAAGGGATACCGATAGGAGCTGATAGCATGCAACTGTTCAGCTTCAGTCCTGCAACTGTATGATTCTGTAGTGACACAAGTGTAACAAAACTGCTGTCACTTGCTTCACTCAGGGTCCAAGTGTGGGTCCAAGATTTAGCTAGCTTATATTGCCACAGAAATGTAGATGTAGCAGTTAGATCATAACAGCTGTATGTACTCTCAAGCAACACTTGCCCACCCTTTGTAAAGTGAGTAGAAGTACATTTGTCTAGACCCTTAGAGCCAGGTTGTAGGTGCATAAATTGTTACTCTGTTTCTACACGAGTAAGAAGATTTTGAGAGGATATTGTTGTTTAATCTAGAAACAGAAATGTAGAGTGTTTTGGTGGAAGGATCTATCACAAACAGGGGTGCTAGGCTACAAAAAGGAAAAGCTAGATTGTGCAACCTAAATTTTGAATTACCACATCCTGATTATTGCATTTTTTAAGGAAGGTCCATGTACACAAATGCATGTGCTTTACCACATCTGGCCATGCAATTAATTATAGAAAGAACCATTAAGGCTTTAAGTGATGCAATGGAATAAGTGCGATTTTATTTTATAAACTGAGAGGATATTTGGAAGAGCTGCCCAACATCATCCTTGGGACTAAAGCAATCTTTGTGAAACAAAGTGAAACCATTTTGGAGGAGTTGGACAAAGCAGATTGTCTTCCTCACAGCCTGCTTACAGTACAGTCCTTTGCAGGCACAAGGGTATGATATCTCAGCTGTATATGTCTGCTGTTTGCGAATTGACCTCTACCTCCTGAAAGATTTGCCCTTACCCTAATGTATTAATTTACCTATAGCTTTGTAATAAGGCTAGATTACATGGTAATTGAGTTGTTTACAACTTCAAGCACCTTGAATTATTGTTTCATTTAGGAAGATCCATTCACACAAATCTTGCTCAAGACAAAAACCCGTTTTCAAAAGAGCTTGTACAACTGCCTAGTTTCTATCTGAGATTCTTCCAATAACCAAACTTTAAAGAACTGCCTTTGAAACAATTCTTCTTTATGGAGCAGAGCATCTACATTGGGAAAATCAGGCTTGTGTTGTTTTTGTTTTGTTTTGTTTTGCTTTGCTTTGTTTTGCCAGTGACAAAGACCTTCCAAAGTCATTTGTCCCTGAATCACTTGGGAACTACAATTTTCTTACAACAAAAATCACAGGTGCTAAGACTGAGAATTAATTTTATGGCTTCATTAGTCACCATTTAGGAATGAAATTATAGCAGCATCCAAAAACAGTATCCCTACAAAGACTAGCTTGTTTTTTTGTCTTGCTCTTTCCTCATTAATTTCTCCTGTATGTAAAAATAAACTGAGCATGAGAGTAGCAGCCTTCCCTGCCACAGCAGGTCTGAAATACAACAGAATTCCCTCTTTCACTGGTGAGAGAGAGTGAAGAGCATGGCTCTGTGCAGAAATCTGTGGCCTGCACACTGATTCCTCTATACCTGTTGCTACATTCTGGAAAAACAAAAGTATAGGTATACAATAGGAAGGTGTTGACAGATGGCTGTGTGTTTTGTGTCTATAATTATCATGAGTCTCAATCACAGTAGCTTCAGCAAGTTGGTTTGTCAGTACATGACTGGTTGCTGCGGGTGAGCAACACAAGAGCACATTCTGTGCGAACCTCCATTAAAAGGAAAGCTGCAAAAAACATCCCTTCTTTGAAAACACCTACTTCTTGCTCTCTTTCTTTGCAAATGACATTAAATTGAAGATTATTAGCTGCATAAAAACCAGACAGGGAATTTCAAGCTGCTGACATTGTGGCATTGAATATACAGAACTCAGCAGCAAGACGCCAGCAGCAATCTGAAACAACCTTCAGGAGACACCCTCCTCCCCCCCCAGTCTAATCACTGTGGATTTGGAACACCACTGGATGTGCAAGGTTATTGAATAACAATCCTATCTCTACTAATAGTAGATGCTCCTAGTTTTCTTATAATTAGTCACCATGGAGTTTTTATAAAGGTCATTGGGTTGAAATTTAATGCTGTGATTTGTTTAAAGAACAAAAATACCAGAGGAAATTATCCTTCTACAATTCATTAGCACTAGTCACAGTTACCTCCGGCGTTTTTTGTATACATTGCAGGCCTTTCATGCTCTGCATCCTCTGAGTGATTATTATGTCAAGAGAGGCTGGGACCTGACCATCTGCAGCTCCCCTAAAGCCAGCAATGCATGCTGCTGCTTGATCAACAATGGCCACCTAACTTAAACAGAACAGACATTCCCAGTTCTAGCACTGAGAACATTTAATCTTTCCTGCAGCAGAGAACACACTTGTGTTTCCTGCTGTGGGTCAGTGAGCCTGTGTAATCTGTGTCTATAAATTGCAAACAGTTAGAAGAAGGCTAGGTCTTTCTTAATCAACACTGATGTTTCTAATTTTCTTTTTTAAATAAAAGTTACAAAACTTTACCAGGTGATTCATCAAAAGTATGTTCCACAGACGTCTGTGACATCACACCGGTGCCATCTGTTTTAAATTTCTTTTTAACAGTTAAACCAGAGAAAAACCACAGCTCCAGAAATATAGATATATTTTTGATTTTCCAGGCGTATGAGTTGTAAGTCTGTTAGTACACTGTGATTTGTGAATGCGTGCATGTTTTAACACCCATTAGTATATCTGCATCACTTAGAAAGATTCATTTTTGTTTCTTGTAGAAGACAAGAATTGAACCGTTAGATATCTTTACACCACAAAGCTTGGAGCATCGCTGCAGGCCCTGAAAAAGTCGAACCTAGATCTTTGTGAAAATGCACAGAAATTAAGAATGTGAAGGCTGAATACAGAAATCCAGCATAAAAGAGCAGCGCAAGGGGAAATCTAAAGAACTGCAAGCAGCAGAGCCCACTCCATAATCCTAGAGCAGGTGTACCTGCCTGGCTTACTTTTAGTTGACACATTGGCTCTAATTCTGTCCCTGTGTCTCTGTCCTTATCTATAGCAACATCATTGGCACTCTCCCAGATACAGTGGCGGCCTTAGGGGAGAAGAGATTGGGCCATCGCCTGTGGCCCCACAGTTCAAGGGGCCCCGACATTTTACAACAAATGTCCTACTTGCTTATAGGTCATCAAAACTAAACCTCTAAGGAGCTCCAAATGACGCTCTTGCCCAGGGCCCCAACAACCCTAAGGCCCCCACTGCCAAATAGCTTCTGTAGGGTTTGACTCAGTATTCAACAGGAGCTGTGGAGGCTTCCTTTAGTATTCATTTTTCTTCTGGGCTCTTCAAAATGGTAAAGCAAGAGATAAGATATGGTCTATGATGAAACACGAAGAAATATTACATTTGCCCCTTTCCAGTCAAATAGGCTTCAATGAGTGGCAGAGAGACCTCGTATCTGAATGAAAATGACAATAACTTTATATTAAATTTGTGAATAATCAAGAAAACATTAGATTTTACATACTCCCAGAAGGTGGTCATTTGATTCACACAGCTCTATAATTTTTAAATTCTACAGGCCTGTCCAAAAATAACTGTGTTTACATATTGAATTATTATACATAAAGAGGATTATTACCCATTGACAACAAATTCCCTTGTCTTAAATTTACAAAAATAAAATGTTTACGTACTGACAACATACCTTTCTTGATTACATATTTGTTTGGACAGCTATTGCTAGCGAACAAAGAGATTCAGGTTCTTTGTGTAAGAATATTCTTAAGACAACTGTTAGCAACCTGTACACCTGTATTTGGGCCATGAATTCCTGCTTTCTCTTCAAACAACTGCTGTTTTGCATTCCTTTTCAGTTCCAACATGCTCAGCTATTATTTCCCGTATCACATTGTTATCAGATGTTCTGCAGGTTGACAGTTATTACTGTGTGCCAATAGAAGATGAAGTCAGAATAATTACATGTGTTTATTCAATGGCTGGTATGCATGATATCATCCTAATCATAATATAATTCAATACTCTTTTCACCTTTTTTCCCTCCAGGCTTGCTTTGTTGTGTTCATAATCTATCCTGAATCAGTATGTGCCACATTCTGGTTTTTATCTATTCCAGTTCAGAAATCATTTAAAAAGTTATATATCACTGTGGCTAGTTGTGATTCATTAAACTAATGTTCTCTCCAGGCAAATGACCTGTGTCCTATGCATCCAAAAGGGTGTAAGAATTAGAAAGAAGCTAGTCTTTTGATTTATTTTTTAGAAAGGGACACTAGAAAGAAAAAAAATCACATTTAAACAGGAAAGATGTCATTATTACTGCTATGTGATAGCCTTCAAATACAAAAATGTAAATTAAAATGGTCACCCTTTGGTTTTGCATTGTTCTACGCATCCTACTCATTTTAGTGAAACTAGATTTTCTAGACTTTCAATGTTTTAATTTATGATCATTTCCAGCATTCATTTTCCCTGATTAGCAGGACACTGAGATATTTTGATGTCTAATATTGCAGGGCAGATCTGAATTTAAAAATGAGTAATAACAGCTCCAAATATTCCAAAAATCTTTGAATTATCCTGAAAACCCAGGAGAATAAATGTTTTGAGTAATGAAAAAATATGCTCTCTTTAAGTAACTGCCTTAAGGTTTTGAAGAACTTTTCTTTCTGTTTCAATTTTTCAAGACTTTCTCCACACCTTTTAAAAAAATCTGAGATGGTTACATCAACATTTGTTTCTGGGAACTGGTGTATTATAAAAAATAAGTATTTTGAGACTCAGAATAAAATGACAAAAGTTGAGAAAATGAAAGAGAGACCTTCACTGAAACTTAAAAATCTTGTTCAGATCACATTTGGAAAAACAAATATACAGTATTTACATTATTCCATTTGCAAATGAAGCCAAATGTCCTGAATATTTCTGCAATAATGTTCTGAACCAGCTGTCACTATAACCAACTAAAAGTTGAGCTGGTTGGAAATTTTTGGAAGAAATGTTTCTTTTTCCTAAAAAAACAGTGTTTTATTGAAAATGAAGCTATTTACAGAAAGAGAAGTGCATTAGATTAATCTCCTCACGGAAAAATCAATAAATACATCAATAAATAGAAGGCTTCGATATTATCTAAATGAAAAGATTTAGTTTGAAATTGCAGTTAATTTATACTAAAAGAGTTAAAAAATAAAATCAAACAAGATTACAAAATTATCAAAATGTTGATACGATATGCTTAGTTGATATAATCCAAATATTGTTTCTGATAAACAGTAATGGTCCATTTTGCACAGGAGGTTGAATGAGATGACCACTGAAGTCCTTTCCAGCTGTATCATTCAATGTTTGTTTCCTGTAGCTTTCCTTGATTTTGACTGTGTGACCAAATTCAGTACCGGGGTGGGGGGGAGGGAAGATTTCTCAATGATTCACACTTGACAAAAAATGGATTCCTCATAGCTTTACAAGACAGATCAGTGTTCATTTGATCATAATTCAGAAGCAAACCTAAAAGCCTCCAGAAGCCACATGCAGATCTATGATTTTTAAAAGTGGGGTATAGGAGCTGCCATCTATACATCATTAACTACAAACTGCCTGGCTTTCAGATCTCCACTCCCCACCATGGGTAGATGGCACCATGGCAGCAGCAGCTGGGGACCTTTTCTGAAATAGGTAAGACTCCCACTCCCCTCATCCTGCTCTTGCCACCTCCCTTCCCCTTTCTCCCACAGGGTTTGCCAGGGCACAAAAACTACTAATTATGCTTCTGGGTGTGGGAAGGAGAGAACCTCTCCTCTGCCATTGCAACCACTGTCCCCAGCTGACCCACACATAGAGGGAGCCCCAGAGTTTCTCCTTCCCCATTAGAGCCCTCTGACTGGGGATGGCAGGGAGCAGCTATGCAGGACTCCAAGCTCAGCTAGGAACAGTGGCAATAGCAGGTGGGTACCATCTTCCTGCTCCTGTTCCTGACTGCCTGGGAACACTGGGAAACACGGCAGGAAGCAAGTGCAGGAAGGGGACACTCCTTGTGGCTGCCACTGTCCAGAGCTGAAGTTCCTGAGTGGGGAAGGGGTAGGGACAATGGAAATGGTGCTCTCTGCCACCCTGCCCTTTAGTGCTCAGAGGCTTAGCAGATGTAAACCTTGTTGGAGAGGGGAATGGGAGGCGACGATGCCACTGGGTGCTGAAGGGGAGAAGTGGAAAGGTGCAGAGAGTTGGGAGGAAAATGCTTATTTGCTTTGGAGGCTCAAAATAAACTCTGCCTGCTGCTGCTACAGCCTGTAGTCCACAAAGGACCCAATCTTCAGTGGCAACAAGGAACAAGAACCACCAGTTCTTGAGCTACATAAAATAAAGGAGGAAAAAACAAGCTCCTGCACCCTCCCCTCTGCACCTGCCATTGCCAGAAGATCCACCTAAAATGATGATTATGTGTAGCTGGCAGCCTATTAAAGGAACATTTTACTTTAACAACACTTAGTCACTTGCTGGATGGGAACCTGCAATGCAGCATGTGTACAGCTCCTTATTAGGTATAACTAAACTGATTCCTAAGAATCGTGTTAGTGGCTACAGTCATTTAAAATCCCATCTCCCTTCTTGCCATTTATTTTAATCTAGCATTTTGGCCAGAATTCAGTTTACCAGAACGCATTGTACCATCCAAATATTCTCTGTAATTTCCTATCCTGAACTATGGATGGTTTCATTATGAACTGTTAAGCAGTTGATGTGCTTCAGGGTAGAGAAGATAATATTTTAGTGATGGTAACAAAGTAGAAGGTAAGTCCATTGAAATCTCTGTGGAAAAGATAAGAGGAGAGAAAGAAGGGGATGCCATGGTGGGCATCTTCTCTAGTTCACCAAACCAGGAGGAAGGATGAGGCATTCTTTAATCAACTGATGGAAGCTTCCAAATTGCAGGACCTGGTTCCCATGGCATACTTCAATGGATGGAACATCTGCTGAGTCGGAAATACAGCAGTGCACAAGGAGTTCAGCAAAAGCTTGCAGTATGTTGGGGATAACTTTTTGGCACAGATGTTAGAGAGGCCAAGTAGGGAGGAAGTTCTTTGATTTGCTGCTCATAAACAGAAGAATTGGCTGAGAATGTGGAGGTAGAAGGCAACTTATGTGACACTGGGTCATAGGCAACTGGTGCCTCTGAGCTGTGGGGGGCACCAGATTGCTGACGGGGGGCGGGGTCCCCCCGTGGCTGATCACTGAGTGCGGAACCACCAGCAGTGAAACCAGAAGTGCACTTCCACCGGCACTTCCAGTTTCACAGCAGGTATTTCCGGGGGGGCAGGGTCTATCTCAGGGGGTGCTTATGCACCCATGTGCACCTCCTAATCATTGCCAATCCACTGGGTGCATCTACAAGTGCACTTAACTGCAGTTGACTAATTAGCTCTGCTGCATAACGTCACCGTCTACATGTGTTCTGGTATTAGGAGTCCACCTCCTTTTGGTGAAAACTCTTCAGTAAATTTGACCCAAAATCATGGCTAGTCATGAAATGTTATTTTTCAGTCACTTGTTATTTGTGTAAAAAGTTTCAGCAATGTTATCTCCCATGTTTGAATATTTAAAATTTTTAAATTTTATATCTAAGGGTACTGAATAAATATGAAACTCATATTAATATGTATCTGCATTTAAAAAAAAGCAAGATTCTGTTTTAAATTTTCTCAAAAAACCCCCTGCAGAATTAAAGCTTGTCTAGTTTCAGAATCTCCATAAATACCTTTAATCTTATAATCACCTTTCATTTTGACATCCATTAAAATAGACAGATATTAATTTAGAAACTATAAAAACAAGATGAAGAAAAAACTGGATTTTTTCCTAGAAGTACTTAAAAACCAATTTTTGTTTTCTCTCTCACACACACATTACTACTCAAAAAAAGAATGTAAAATAAATAGACTAATACACAGCACTGAGGAGTGATTTCTTATCCTTCAAGTAACCTTTGAAAAAACAATTCATTTTGCTCAAATTCAAGTCTAAAATGAGCAAATGTTCCTCTGGAAAAATCTGCTCCTTCAGAAAATGGGACACCTTAATAGAGAAAAATCACTAGCTCTTTTCACTAGAAACAAGCAGAGACAACGGGTTTTTTTTTTCATTATTATTTATTTTCTAGTGTCATTGTAGCTCATTTAGTTTGGCCTCTAGCCTGACAGTCAAAATCAGTGGTGGGCGAGCTGCTGCATGTGGATAGAAGTGTCTTCCTTCATAGGAGGCATTCAGATAACTTTCATTGCCACCTGGGTGAGTGAGGATTTCCAATAAGTCAAGTGATAAAATGCAAATGTGATTCAGCTATGAAATTCCTACAGCTCTTTTTGTTTTAGTTATTAGCTGTTTAACTGTCAAGGGAAGCCTCATCACCCAAATCCCTTTCACTTAAAACATAAAATCATCATCATTAAAAAAAAAAAAGAAAACAATGTTAATGGAAAGTGGGAAACAATCTAAAACTGACTGGAAGTTGGGGAGTAAGCAGCTTATTAGATCATCTCACCCAACTAAACTTGCTATTGTGCTGTTCTTGTTGAGTTTTGTTGAAAACTAAAACTACCTACTAGTATAATTTGTATTGATACATTTCCATTTTCAGCTTGGAAAACTGGAGATTGCTTATTATAGGCTCAAGCCTACATAAGGTATGATGGAACCATGCTGTCACACCGGGGAAGTGCTCAGTTGATTGATTTTGGACATGTGAACAATCCATTTAATTTCAATGGGAGCAGCTTTTACCTGGACTGTTGGACTGCCTAAACTTAAGCATGTGGTTAAGTGATTTCTTAGAAGAAAAGAGAATGCTCAGACTAAACTCTAACTTACAGGCTAGAGTACAAGTTTAAAGAAAGATACTTTATACTACTTACAATTAATAAAAAATGTACAGTTTTCCTGACTGCATTCTGGCATGAAAGTGAGTATATGCTACCATATGCTCCATCATGTAAATTTAAGACTCACCTGCCAGGTTTTATTAAAACAAAGGAATGAGAAAAAACCACAAGTTTGTGCTTGCCACAGCATTTCTCAGCTAAGAAATGTATATTTTGAAACCCCTTTACCAAATATCTTTTGTCCATTCCTCATCGACTAACTATGAGAAAGAGAAAAGGCCAAAAGAATAAAGAGAAAAACAGCTTCATCATCCCAATGTAGCTTTAATCAAATGTTTCCAAATTTGTAGAAATAGCCATAAAGTATCCCTGCGATGTCTTCTCTAAGACCCCATCTAAACATTACACTTGTGGTATGATGTTAATCATGTCTTAAGTTCTTACCCAACCACACATCCAACCAATTAATGGAATGATAAAAGAAAGTATAAGCTATAAAGCTACAAAAATATGTAACAATTTTGTGGCTTATTCTTATCGTACCATGAACTGAATATGTGGTCAGGTGTTCTCCTGCTACTGGGAGCCCCAGAAGCTGACAGGGCTCCTGGCTGCAGGGGTATACCACCTACTGCCACAGCTGCAAGCCCTGCAGCCCTTCTGGAAGGGATTCTGGGAAAAAAAGTTGCATTTAAAAAACAAAATAGATTTAAAAAAATGCTCCACAGAATGGAAAAATCTTAGGAAATAGTTTAGAAATAATCAAAATGTCTCTTCCTGAAAGATTCAAACCATCATTGAGTCTGGCAGCCTGGTCATCGGCTAGTCTAACTGAAGAGGCATAACTGGGCACTTCTGCCCCCAGTGACATAATCAGAGTTAGAACCCGGGCAAGCCTCTTGGGGGCGGGGGAGCAAGGTTCCCAGGGCCAGAGGAGGGGTGGAGCACTTGGGTTCAAAGAGCAGGAGTGGGGGAGGGGTGGGAGGAAAGGGGTCCCTGCCTTCGCAGTCACAAGATTGAATCAGCAAAATATGTCAGAGCTATCAATAGATTTCACAAATCCCAATGCCTGATCAGCTGCTCCTACGTCACTGCATTTTTTGGGTGCTTAGAAAAAAAAAAAACGATTCAAAATATGTGCTTATATTGTACTGGGTACTTTGCTGTAGAACTGGCAAGGAGAAGATCTAGGCTTCCTGGAAGCCCTGGCTCTAGACAGGTTTCAGTTTCTGTCTCTGCAACCTTCATCCTTTATATTCTGATCACTGATGGTCCTATGCTACATTTAATACCATCCTCACCCTCATGCTTCTTTTACTACCGTGTTTATTTATTTGTTTGCAGTTCTTTTCATTTTAACATAAGATCATTTTAGTTTGGTTCATTATATTGCATATTACCCACACTTTTTGGCAGCAGTAGGAAGCACCATAAATGAAATTATTAATGATTACATACATACATTTTACTATTTTTGCTGATCACAACATCATTAAACATAAGAAATAGGCTTGACTTTGTGTTTTGTTTTGTTTTAGTGAACAGATGACAGGTCTTCTTCATTGCTTTTGTACTTTGTCCCGTTTCCTAATCTGCATATACAATAAGCAATTCATTATCACTTGTTGTCTGCCTGCAGTAACTCACCAACTGAAGCTACAGCTCATGCAAAGCCATCTGGAAAGGGTAAATATAAATACTCTTTCAATCCCCTTTTGTCTTGTGTCTGTATTCAGCTCTTTTGAGTTAAACCAATAAAGTGTGTCCTTTTATCCCCCCAACACTTATTTATTCCAATTTTGAAATGCATGGACATCAACAGGAATGTACCCTGATTAAGGCCCTCTTGATTACGGCCACATTACAACATTAATTCTGATGTCAGTTCTACAGCTAAATTTCCTGGATGGTTTTGGAAAACACCACCTTTGCCTCTAAATTCTCATCTGTCTTGAGCTAGTCTTCAACCTCTAGCCTTTTCATTTTAAAGGCTTAAGTCTGCCACCTCTCCAGCTTCATCAATATTTTCTGATAGAAAAGGATGCTTGTAATTTTTGGCAACTGCAGTTTGACATGAGGACTGACAAATAATTCCCAGAAAGTAGTAGAGATCAGATCACCTTCAACTATGGCTTTTTTTTAGTCACTGTGGCTGCATCTATATGAGATACTGACTGCACAGATGTTACTATGCAGTCATTTAGTACTTGTATAAACATGTACCCAGTACCCAGAGTTACTGAGTAGTAGCATCTCTGAATGGCTCTTTTTGTGATGCTGACTGTGTAGTAGCCTGAGACTACTGTGCAGTAATGTCGTGTCACACTTTCTGCCATGTGATGCAACTGCACAGTAGTCATAGTCTCATGTAGACGCAGCATGTGATTGCATATATGTGTGTGTGTGTGTGTGTATATATATATATATATATATGTATATATATATATATATCTTCTTTTACATTTTTGTAAAAGAAATTACATTTTGAATGTAATGGAGGTGAGTAGGGAAAAAAATAGTATACACAATCTCTGAAGTGCAATCCTCTGGCTAAATATTTTATTCACAAAAGGAAAAAAACCACCATTACCTTTGGAAGAGAAGTTATTATTTACTGAGAAGTGATACCAACTGTGGAAAGGAATGTTCTAAATCTATGATTTACCAAGTACCAGAAGCTTATAAAATAAAATAAATCTAAAAAGCTTTTGTGTGGTCTCTAGCATAAAAAAAAGTCTGGAGCAAATTACAGCTGATATAAACAGCAGAATCTGAGGTTTGTCTGAAATCACATATGGAATTTTACATTAGTATGGAGAATGGGTAAAGCTGTTAGACTGCAGAGACAGAAGTCAGAAGTAAATATAGACCTGTGTCTAGTGTTCAACTTAACCTATTTTGAATGCTATTTTTTTCATATATTATGAAAGTAAAATAATAAGCTTAATTGTCTTTGAGGCAAGGATTTTTGTGGGTGATCTCTTATGGACTAATTGCATGGATGGGACAGATTTAGACAAGTTTTTGGGTACCACAATACATTCCTTCAGCTCTCATCTCAGGGTACATTATGGTACTGTGCTACCTACAAGACTGTTTAAGGCCATTAGCAGGTGTTTATTTCTACCACTGGAAGTTTCCAAGAAATGTCTGAGAAATCAGGAATAGAGTGAGAACTGGGCAAAGACCCCCACCCACTCTCCAGGATCCTGGCTTGGGGAACAGCCACAGAACAGCAAGTCGCTGTTCCTCTGTTCTGTTCCTGGTCTTATGGAGCCAAGTGAAGAAGCAGCCCACCAACATCTCCTCCCTCTATCAACTTCTCCAACCAGGGACCCTGATCTGAGGAGTGGGTAAGGAAGAAGAGCCAGCCGCTCCTCTGCTCAGCTTCTCTCCTCCCTTCCACTCCTGGCTTATATGTGGGTGGGATCAGATGGTTTCCCTGCCTTCCCCAAACCAGGATAACCCCAATCTCTGGAAGGCACAAGGAGCCTTTCCCTGCTACTCAACTTCTCCTGTTTCCCAAGAAGTGTCAAGCGTTTCCAAAGTGGACATAACTTTGTTCTCCCCAAAAGTGATTTCCACCATGTTAGGGATAGGTTATTTTTCTCATATGACATACATTTTAGTACTGGAAGAAATTGTGTAAACACCTATACACTCCTGGTTTGTACTGAAAAAGCCATGATTCTTCTGGTAGAAACATAATACCTACATAGGTGGCATAAGTCTATCCTAACCATGCATTTGGACTAATAAAAGATATCACACAAAATAACCCTTTCTTCTTG
>NW_017728947.1:84492975-84494081 GCF_001723895.1 Crocodylus porosus | reverse complement strand
TTTTGTGGTGTTTTTTTCCCATCATTCTTTTATTTAAAGGACTTTGTGTTGATAAGAAAATTCAGGAAGATATTTTTAAGTGCAAAATGAGCATAGCCTTGCACTGTGTACTTCCTTTTATGCAAAATGATTCTGTTTGCTAAGTTAACTTTTTAAATATAAACTTTAAAATTATAAAGGTTCTTTCACGTTTTGAAGAGATCAAAATGACTTGAATGAATATATGACAAGTAGGGGGGAAATAACTGAAAAGGCCCAAAATATCCTTTCATCTATACCAGAATAAATGGAAATTGAAACCTGCATAACTGAAAAGAAAACCGAGAAAGGAACCTAAACCATAAGATTAATAATTTGATTAGCTTGTATTTTTTTAACTTGCTTCTAAAATACTTGACTGTGGCCACATTCTCAGTTGGTATTAACTGACACAACTATCTGTACATGTCTGCCTACATAATTTGGATGGCAAACCTCATTGTGCTATCTAGGTGCCTCAGACATTAATGGATTTTTATCAGAATAACAGAGAAGTGTTCAATTTTAGGGTGGGGAATTGAGGTATAATAAAGTAAAAGACTTAACCAGGTTTACAAAAGAAGTCTGTAGTTAAGCCAGGAAGGGAATCTTGAATCCTAATCTAGTAAAGCAGGAATTCGACTATCCTTCCTAACCCCACATTGATCAACCTATAATGAGGTATGCTTGCTAAGGCTCTGGTACATCAAATTACCTTACAAGAAATACATTTCTCCAGGTGGACATTCTTGACTAATTAGAATGCATACTCCCAAACTTACTACATGGTTAATCTGACTGGGAGACGCATAGTCAGATAGTCTGCACCCTTGCTTTCCCCTTGCAGTTAAAAATACCTTCCACTTATACAAAATGTAGAAGCATCTTACTTGATCATCAGCAGGAATTGTCCACTGCCAGAGGCAAGGAGATTGGACCTGAGAGACAATGCTGCTGTACAGAATAACAAATTATTCTTTTTTTTTCCCTTGCAAATTTATAAGACCCAAGGGCAGTCTTCTTGACTAAGGGGCCTATAGAAATGCTGTTAGCCTCTAAAGTAAAAGAAACTAGGGGATTTTTCTAGC
>NW_017728947.1:84476775-84492555 GCF_001723895.1 Crocodylus porosus | reverse complement strand
CCTCTGGCTCTAAGGGATGAGTATGTACAATGTAACAGGTAAGATGGTTTTTTTGCCATGTATTCAGAACCTCACAGGATTAGGCCCAAAAAGAATAGTGAGACAAACTCAATATCAGATAGAGGTCAAACTGGAGATTATGAATAAGATAACAACAGGGACACTGCTGGAAAAAAATCTCTGGATTGGAAAATTAAAAACAACAAGAGAATGATGGACAATAAAAATGCAGTTATGTGCAATTTCAGTGTCCCTTCAATATTCATTACAGCTCTGGTGAGACGGAGTGGCAGAGACAGGAATAATGAACGGTGCCATTGACTGCTTCTTGAACCAAACTGTCAGATACCCTCTAGGGAATAGCGCTTCTCTTCATCTACTCCTACCTAATGACCAGGATGACCTAAGCAAATTAGAAATAGATAAGTCACTGCATGAAAGCACAAGGACTAAACATTACACATTATGTAAGCGGAACCAGTACCAAACAAAAACACCCTTGGACTTGATACTTACACTGTCAGGCCAAAGAGAGTTTTTTTCCACTCACTTTTCTTGGAGCCAAGAAAATGCACTGAAAGAGACCCTTCTTTTAAAAAGGGGGCAAGCTTAAAATTAACTATCTAACTGAGCTAGGTAAAAGTAATGGAAGTGCCATAGTGTAATGGCAAAGGACTATTTTACAATTATATATTCTGGTCCAGTAAAGTAATTCAAATGCAAAACACATAATAGCAGAGTGGCTTCAAAAGTCCCTTGTGGTCAAGTCATGAGGTTAAAGACAATTATAAAGTAGGGAAAAATTATGCAATACAAAAATGATAATGGGAATGCAGAGCTTTAAGTAAAAAAAATATAAGGAGATGCTACAACAAAGACTAGATTTTTAAATGAATATTGGCAGAAATTGTTGCCCTGAGGGGTCAGGCCAATGCTCAGGATCTCAATATTGTGCTGTTAGACAGGAGGGTGCGGTGTACAACTACACATGCACACGTCACCCCGGGGGGGTGGACTAGGATTTAGACTCACCCAAGGGGTGGGTAGACTCAAGAAGGGTCTGGATTCAGTTGTCACCTAAGGGTAGGGTCAGCCTTGTTAAGGGGAACTCCTGCAGGACAGGAGCCCGAGCACCCACAGCACTTTCTTTGCTGTTATCAGTGTCGTTGTTGTTGTGGTAGGACTAAGAAGTAACCAGTATGTTCAGGAAGAAGACCCCCATCCCAGGCATTAGTGAGCATGGGGCAAAGTGGGTGAAAAAAGGAAGAGGTCTCCTTCTTGCCCAGGGAGATCCTGAAAGAGTGTCCTTCTCCTTGGAGGGAGGATGTGTGTGTTCCAGGGTTCTCCCTGAATGATACTGAGGTTCAATTTGAGAAATTTTGTCTCTGTGAAAAGCCATCAGCCCAGAGACAGCACAGTACTGCAGTTTGGCTACTGTGGCATGCTGTGAAAACAGCAACTGAAGAAAAAACCCGAAGAGCCTCTGAAACTGAGAAAAAGGAAATTCAAAATCAGGCTCTGAGGGACAAATATTCACAATTTGAACTGAATAACCAAATATTGAAAAGCCTCCTTCGTAATTTGGAACAGGAAAATGAGAAATTAAGAGACACAAATCTGAATCAGGCCCAACAATTAGAGTCACTTGATCAGGAAAAAGCAAGCTGGGAAGCCTTGCAAAACCTGGTAAAAACCATGGTAAAAGAACAATCTGACAAAGAAGCCAAAACTAATCATGGACCCTGTGAGGAAACTAGCACCCGCTTAAAGCAGGAACTCCAGGAGCGCAGTTTACAGGTGGCTGTTTTCATACAGGGAGAAACCAGGAATGGGGAAGGGGGACCACACCATGCACTGTACCCCTCCCTTCATGATTTCGAGTCTGAGGAGGAGACAGAGCCAAGGCCTGAGGTATGCGCCGTCACACGGACTTCCATAACCAGGGATACCCAGGGAAACCCCAGCCAAACCACACAGATCACAGTTCGCCTTAGTGGGGCAGATTTGGCTGCCCTAGGTAAAACACTGGGACCTACTAATATAAAACATTTGGGGCAGTGGCTGCAGAAATCACTCCAAGTAGTGGAACATGAAGCCCTAGATACCCAGGAGTGGCACCGTTTAATAAGAACCTGTGCCACCCCAGAAATTATGGCAGTCATAAACTGGGAAGATGGCCTTAGGGGGAACTTGATCTGCTGGAGTATACCGGATTTGGGAGTGAATATTGGGAGGAAAACCTTCAGGGAGCAATTTGGGGCTAGCAGCCAAAACCCTGGGAAGCCAGTTGGGGATTATGTAATTAGGTGTGTGATGTTAGGGTTGTTGTCTGGGACAGCTTTCCCATAGATGAGGCAGGAAATAGGACCCCTGAGATCAGAAACATTGATTATCCCCCTGGATTCTGGAAGGAGGTGCAGGAGGGAATGCACCAATCCATTATAGGGTTAATGGGGCCACTTAGGGAAACCTGGACTTATACTCTGGCGGAAATCCTTGCCAAAGCCCAAGATGCAGAGAGGCTGCGTGGTAGGCAAGGGGCGGGTGGTGGCAGTTCTCGAGCCCCAAACTGAAACTAACAGAGCACCAAACCACATGGTCACAACATACATGAATGAGAGTGCCTAGCCTGATTTGGAGTGAAGGACCCAAAGGCCCAATTTCCACCCCAATAACCATCCCAACTACCACCAATATGACAGTAGGGAGGAGTATAATGGGGTTCTGAGTACCATATGGAAATTTTTAATGCAGCATGGGGAGCCCAAGGAGAAATGGACCCAGAGACCCTTGTATGAATTAAATGAAAGGATGGTGGAACTAAGTACAAGAGAGAGCAGTCGTGATAGCTAGGGACAGGGGGGCAGCCTTCCATGTCACTGGAACTGCGGCTACAGCACCGGTATCAGAGGATTGCTGATGGGGCCCCCGTAATGGAACCCATGAGCAGAGCCCAGGCTCGTGGGTAAAACTGGGCACTCTAAATTGGGATCCAGGAGGGAGACCCAGAATACTCGTTATGGTGGGAAAACAGGGGCAAACCAGTGCTCTTCTGGATACCGGGGCTGCATTAAATGTCTTTGGGAAGAGATGGGATTTAAGTCAACATAATAATGGACAGATAACTCTGCGCTCTTTCACAGGACAGGAAACTGCAGGTATGGTTTGTAAGGATGTAATAATCTGCATCCATTTCCCAGAAGGGCAGTATAAAATCAGGATAGGAGGGGTTCAGCAGGAGGGATCCACTAAAGAGGTAATCCTGGGAGCTCCCCCGTTCAGCCACGAAGGCTGGGTCATAGACCTGACAAATGGGGTGGTGTGGAAAGCCTGGGAGGTTACAGAAACCATAAAAACTAACCCTTACTGGAAACTGGAATGGTGTAGAGGTATAGGGGTAATTAATTTTGATATGGGAGATGAATGGGTGCAGCAATTCCCGGATGTATGGGCATAAAGCAAAAGTGACTGTGGCAGGGTTGATGCTTGTGTAAAGATTGTGAGTGACCTAGTTCCTCCTCAGAAACAGTATAATTTTCCAAAGCAGGCTGAAGAGGCTATACAGGCAACCATCGAGGACCTGCTGAAGCAAAGGGTGTTAATTGAAACCCACTCAGAATTTAATTCCCCAATAAGGCCTGTCCTTAAAACGGACAAAGAATCATGGAGACTGACTGCAGATTATAGAGCCATTAATAAGGGGCATATCCTATGGCTGAAATTGTTGCTGACATGCCAGCTATGCTCAGCAGAGTGCAAGAAAGTCCTTGATGGTTCTCTGTTATAGACTTAGCCAACTGCTTCTTTGCTGTTCCCTTACATCCGGAATCCTGGAAAAGGCTTTTACCTTCAAGGGAAAGCAATACACTTTTACATGCGTTCTGCAGGGTTTCTGTAACGCCCCAGCTATTGCTCACCATGTGGTGAGCATGTTGCAGAACCTAGGCAAAACAGACCAGGGCAAGGTAATATCCTGTGTGGATGATGTTCAAATCTGGGGGGGACCAAGAGCAGGAGGTCACAGATTGGACCAAAAGGGTCCTGACTTTGATCCAGAAAACTGGATTCAAGGTCAGCAGACCAAAGGCCCAGTTAGTGACTCAGGCGGTGATGTACTTAGGTGTAAGATAGGGGTAGAAGGGAAGAAGATAGATCTTCATATGATCAAGGCTCTATCAAACATGCCAGTCCCCATAGATCCCCACTCCCTACAGGTATTGCTGGGAAGGTTTAACTTCCTTTACTCCTATATACACTAGTTTGCTGAAATTACACAGCCTCTTTGGAAATTGCTAAAAAAGGTGAAATGGGAATGGGGGAAGACTGAAGTAGGTCTTTTGCCTACTAAAAGAAGCCCTGGTTACTGCACCAGCACTAGCATACCCAAACCCAGCCAAACCCTTTTATATTAAATTGGCTCAATTTAAAGAGCAAGCCCTTTCAGCTGTCCTGTTGCAAAAGGATTCAGATAACAAACTGGTGCCTGTAGCCTACGAATCATAGAAACTGACTGGGCCAGAGATGGACTTCAACCAGTGTGAAACAGTGTGTTTGGCTTCAGTATGGGCAGTGCAAAAATTTGAAAGACTGACTGAAATAGCCCCAGTAATTATCCAAACACATCATTCACCCCTGAAGTATATCCCATCAGGGACATTGACAGGGTCCAAGGTCTCTAATACTCAGATCGCTCAGAGGGCTTTGTTTTTAACTGGGAGAGGTGTGAGACATGAAACTCAAGCCAAAATAGATTCACTTCTCTTTGCCCTCTTAATAGAAGGTACAAGGCATGGGTGCCCTGATGTGAACCCAGGCAAGGAAGGCACTGAGGTAACTGAAGCTCTGCCACTGGATGAAAATCCAGCAGTGAGAGATCAGCCTGACCATGTCTGGTTCACAGATGGGAGCTCCAGTTTTGAAAAGGGTAAGAGATACACAGGGTATGGAGTGGTAAATCTAAATGAACATCAAATAGGAGGCCCCCTGTCTGCAGGTTACTCAGCTCAATCCGCAGAGATAAGGGCTATCAAGGAATTACTCAAGCAGCAGTACCCCCTTGGAGAAGAGTTATGGGTGTACACTGACTCAGATTTCTGTGCCAAAGCCCTAATGCATTGGATCCACAATTGGAATAAACAAATTGGCATACTGCAGATGGTAAAGATATTGCCCAAAAGGAAGATTGGCAAGTGATATGGGAGTGGATTCAAAAATATCCCACCTCATTACATATTCAGCATATAAAAGGACACCAACACAATACCTTAGAAGCCCAAATGAACCAATTGGTAGATACCACTGAAAAGGAAAAAGCTAAAGAAAACATGTCCACAGTACAAACTAGGTCCTTAAGCCACCCAGAGTGGAAAATACAGCAGGACTTCAATCAAAAAACTGGGGGTTTTGCTACAAAATTGTAACAACAGAACAAGTTTTTGTCTAATGCTTAAAAAGAAGACATAATTATTTGAACAAACAGGTGTTGTATATGAATCTTGTAGGGCTAAAAGCAAGGCTTTGTAATGCTAAAAGTGAGGCCATTTCTTTGCCTTTTCGCCTCCGTTTCATAAAAGCGGACACAGCACTTACGAGACGGCTGGGAGGGAAGAGGGGTACTGTATGAGGGTCACTGATAAGATATGGAACTATCTGAATCCAGTCAACAGAGGAGTCCCGTCAACAGGGGAACCTTGAAAGTCAGGCATGGATTGTTTTTGTAAGATAAAGAAACATCTTGAGACAAAATATATGGGGCATGTAGTCACGAAAGTTAAACTTCAGTGTTCACACTCACAGTGCTGCTTGATTGGCTAGAATAGTGATTTAGTTTAATAGATGACTGGGTATTTTTACAAGCATGAGCTAATCACAAACTAACGCTGAAGCACTTACAAACTATAATAAAGTATTATAACTAGTAGACGGGGTCGCTCTGCGGAGGCACCTCGCTCGAGTGAATAAAGATTCTGTATCTGACTTTGGATACTTGCTCTGCGTGATCATTGCCCCAGCCTAGAGTGAACTGCACGTGGCTTTAAGAGCATAATTCGTAACACAGGATTATGCAGTCCCTATGAAAAAAGTAAAGTGGATACAGAAACTCCATAAAATAAGAATGCCTGTCTCATAAGTAAATTAATTCTTAGAAAACAAAATACAGAGGGATATATTTGCTGAGAAGAAAGCAAGCTGTTCACATCTAGTTCATTGGCTTGGATCAGTGATTCTCGACCATGGTGCTGTGGGATACTGTTCAATGTTAGAATTGTGTACAAACATGTGCACATGATTCACAAGATAAATGCAGAGATTTCAAAAAGCAATCCAAAATGTCAAACATATTGTGACCTGTTGGGTTATTTCTAAGTTCTTTGCAACAAAAGAATTCTTTGCTCTGTTATTTTCTATGTTCTACATACCTACCTCTAATATTTTTTCATAGTCTAAAAAGAAGTGAAATTAGATTTTGAAATGAGGTGCCACTTCATTCCAAAAAGTTACAGGGGAGTCTTAAAAAGGCTGGGAACTACTGGTTTAGATTTACTGCTTTAGATTACCATCTAATATCTGGGGTTAGTAACACATGTGGAAGGACCTAGAAGCTTCAGATAAGCTCACTTACTGGAAACTATGTTGGCTACATATTCAGTGTTTCCTGAAGACCAAAAATAGTTTCACCAGGCACAAAAATCTTGCTTTGTATTAATATAAATTCTTCCCTTGTATAATTTCTTGCCTTCTATTAATATAAATTTCTGAGGAAAAAATGTGCTACTGATAATCAGAACAAGGGTACGAGATGCTTACTGTGCATTAGCTTGTTACTACTGTGCAGCAGCATTGCCGGACATGAACCGAACTACTGTGTAGTAAGAACAGTAGGGGTTTTTGGTTGTAGCCGTGTTGGTCTAAGGACATGGGCAGGCAAGGTTCTTTGAGTAGATGTGATATCCTTTATTAGACCAAGTGAGTCATTGGGAAAAAGTTATTAGCAAGCTTTCAGGTGCAATCACCCTTCTTCAGGCACAGGGAGTCTTTGCTGTCCTGAGACTCCAAGGAATGAGAGAAGCTAAAAGTGTGGCAGAATGACAGTGAGAATGTAAATAGGTAAAAATTAAGCAGGCAAAAGATAAAGCAGGGAAGGGAGGGGGAATAAAGCAGGGGGGGAAAAGGCAAAGGGGAGACACTACAGTGATTAGTAATACTAGGTAAAAAAGACAGGCTGTTTGTGGAAAAGGAAATAGTTGGAAATCAGGAAGACAAGGGGCATAAAAGCGGGGAAGGGTAGGGGAGAGAAGGTGGGGAAAAATAATGTAAGGGGTCAGTTACTTAGTGAATCAGGTGTCAGGCAGGTTGTGATGTCTCATAAATCTGGTATCTATATTGAGTCCATGGTTTTATGTATCTAGTAGATTTATGAAGTGAAGTTCATGGGCTGGCCTATGAAACGTGTTTTGTAAGTTCCCTTTGAGGAGTAGGACTAAGAGATCAGAGAGGAGTGATTGTCTTGTGAGAAATGTACACCCACAGGTAATCGGGTATTCTTGTCTTTGATAGATTTTCAGCGTGCCTTCATCCTGGTGTGTAGTTTTTTGGTTATTCCCACATATTTTCCATCAGGTCATTTGGTACACTGGATGAGATATATAACCAGGAATCCGTGTTTTCCGTTTCCCACAGAAAAATCAAGAAAACCACAGAATTCCTGGTGCAGTGGTGGTGGTGGTGGTAGCTGCCACGTGCATCCCCGTCCCCTCTCCAGCCAGGCAGCGTGTGTATAGCTCGCAGAGGGGCACTGCTCCCTCGGCCCCCCCCAGCCCTGCTCCTGGGATCAGGCACAAAGTGAGCCGAGGGGGAGGGCAGGAGAGCACCACAGTGTGTCACATGGGGTGGGCAGTGCCCCTCACCTCTCTGCTGCCGTGCCCTGAGGTGCACGCTGTCCCCACCCCCCATTTGCCCGCCCGAGCTGAGGAAGGGGAAGGTGTTAGGGAAAGCCCCACCAGGAGTGCCCACCAGCTGGCAGGCACTCCATGTCTTCCCCCAACACATCCTCGTTCCCTCAGCCCCTAGACAGCTTCCCCCTGGGCGGTGGTGCTGTGGTGGCAGCCACTGTGTGCGAGCTTCCCCCTCCCCAGCTGGGCAGACCATGTGTGGCCTGAGGAGGGGCACCGCTGCACTCGCCCCCCACCCCTCCTGGGAACAGGCACAGAGATGCACTCCTCTCTCATTCTCAATCTGCCCCTCAACCTTTTCCTTCCTCCCTCCCATACTGTCATGGACTGTGTGTGTGTGTGTGTGTGTGTGTGTGTGTGTGTGTGTGTGTGTGTGCACGTGTGGGGTTGCGGGGGCTATTGTGGGGGGAGTAAGGGGCATGAGCAGGACTGGGGAGGCTGTGTGGGGGGCAGGTTTTGCATTCCTTGTCCTGGCATGGTCTAAGTCCATGTGTGGTTTAGGTCATAGGGAGTTTTCTTCCGGTGATGAGGTTAGCAAGGTTCAGTGCTGTTTAAAGGCTAAGATGGATGGTGCTGGGAAGTTCTCTTCAAGAATTGGGTCTTCAACTAGTATGGGTTGTAATTGTTCGAGGATTTTCCCCGTAGGTTCCAGGGAAGGGTGATATGTCATAACTAATGGTGTGTGATTTGTGGGGATTTTCTTTTTGTCCTGCAGCAAATCTTCATGTGCTCTTTCAAAAGTGTGATCTCTCTCTCTGGAGGAGTGTCCTTCTTGGCTGAACAATGAAATATTCAGCAACAAACACCATTATAACAACTTCTCCCTCTGAGAAATAAGGGCCATAGAAACTCTGAGATCCAACTACCAAAGTGTAATACAACCAGCAGATAAAGGAGGAGCTACAGTTATCCTTAACCATGATGACTACATAAAAGAGGTCAGACTCTATGACACTACCTAGTATATAAAACTAGAGGAAGATCTCATTCCTGTTTTCTCCTCAAAGCCACCATCACATTGTTTCCATCAGAACTACAAGAGAAACTTCATAGATTTCATAGACATTAGGACAGGAAGGGAACTTGTGAGATCATCGGGTCCGGACTCTTGGTTCAGTCCTTGATCTCTACACTACCTAATCCAGGGGCTTTTTGCCTGATCCCTAAAATACACAAACAAGAAAACCCCAGCAGACCTATCATTTCAAACCATGGAACCCTAACAGAAGAAATATTAAGTTTCATCAAATCCATCTTAAAACTGCTCATCACCCAAAGACCAAATTTCATTCAAGATACAACAGACTTCCTATGAAAACTCAGAAACATAGACCACCTTCCCAGCAACACCCTCTTAGCCACCATGGATGTCACCAGCTTATATACCAACATGCCACAGCAGGATGGCATCCAAGCATGTTTCAGATATCTGCCAGAGCTAGATTACAACTCAGAGAACAGACCTCAGGATATCACTGAACTCTTATACTTCATCCTTATACACAACTTCAGTTTCAACAACCAACACTTCCACCAGACCATAGGCACAGCTATGGGCACCAAAATGGCTCTACAATATACCAACCTTTTTATTGCTCACCTAGAAGAAGAATTCCTTGAGGACTGCACCATCAAACCCTTACTATATGTGAGATACATAAATGATATCTCCATCATTTGGAATGAAACCCTGCAGTCTAATTCATTTCCACCAAAAATTCAACAATCATCACCCCTCCATCAGAATATCACTTGAATACTCTAACACTGGCATTTCTGTTTTGGACACTGTGATCAATATCCAATATGGTAAAATTCAAATCACCATATATAAGAAACCCATGGACCAACATACATATCTACAGAGAGCCAGCAACCACCCTAAACACACCATGAAAGCTTTAATTTACAGCCACGCTGTCCGGTACCACCAAATTAGCAGCAAGGAGAATACCCATGGTCACCACCTCACAAATCTCAAAAAGGCCTTCAGTCAACAAAGACGCTCCTCCAGAGAGATAGATCATATTTTTGAAAGAGCCACACGGATATCACATGAAGATTTGCTGCAGTACAAAGAGAAAATCCCCACAAATCACACACCATTAGTTATGACACATCACCCTTCCCTGGAACCTACAAAGAAAATCCTCAAACAATTACAATCCATATTACATGACGACCCAATTCTTGAAGAGAACTTCCTAACAGCATCCATCTTAGCCTTTAAATGAACTTTGCTAACCTCATCACCAGAAGAAAACTCCCTATGACCTAAACCACACATGAATTTAGACCATGCCAGGACAAGGAATGCAAAACCTGCCAACACATCCCCCACCTCCCCCCCCACCAATAACTACACCCCACAACAGAACCATCACCATTCCTGGATCTTATACCTGCACCTCATCCAGTGCATAAAATGCCCTGATAGAAAATATGTAAGGGAAACCAAACAACAACTGTGCACCAGAAAAAACGCACACTGGAAATGTATCAAAGACAAGAATAACCAACTGCCTGTGGGTGCCCAGTTCTCAAGGAACAATCACTCCCTCTCTGATCCCTCTGTTCTAATCCTCAAAGGAAAGTTACAGAACACTTTTTGTAGACAAGCCTATGAACTTCATTTCATAAATCTACTGGATACAAAAACTCATGGACTCAATATAGACACTGGATTTATGACACATTGCAACCTGCCTGACATCTGATTCACCAGGTACCTGCTTGATCTGACCCCTTACCTTCTTTTCACCCCACCGTCACACCTCTCCCTTCCCCTCCCACACTTTTCTCCCCTTTCTGTTCCTGATTTCCATCTACTTCCTTTTTCATGACAGCCTTTCTTTTACCTTGTATTACTACCACTGTTGTGTCTCCCTTTGGTCTTTTTCCCCGCTCCTTTATTTCTCCTTTTTTCCGTGCTTTACCTTTTGTTTTTCTAATTTTTACCTATTTACATTCTCACTGACATTCTGCTACACTTTTAGCTTCTCTCATTCCTTGGAGTCTCAGAACAGCAGAGACCCCCTATGCCTGAAGAAGGATGATTGCACCTGAAAGCTTGCTAATAACTTTTTTCCAACTACTTATTTGGTCTAATAAAAGATATCACATCTACTCAAAAATGTTGGCTGTAAGTGTAGTAATGAGCTACTGTGCAGTAAGTGTCACTAGGCAAGCATGCTGGAATGCTACTGCACAGTAATGCTGGTTACTGTGCAGTCATGTAGTACTTGGTTATGCAAGTACTAAATGACCATGCAGTTACAACTGTGTAGCAGGTGTCTCATGTAGATATACCTAGTGTGGCCCTGTTCACAATAATTCAATTCACTAAATCAAGAGAGAACCTGACCCCTTTGCAACATATGACCTTAGGTTGGGCAAATTTGGGCCATAAAATATGGTTAGCACATTTTCAAGTCTAGCATGAGAAGATTGAAAATAAGGATTTCACATACTTTACCATACTGACACAAATAATTTTCACACTATACTCCTTGAACAGTCACATATTTGGGTATTATATATATATACCACAGAGGGGGTTCCCAGGCAGTAGCTGATTTCAAATCTTCACCCTTTTTTCTTGGTGAGAAGGACAAGGCGAAGTAACAATTTAACCAGAAATTATTTTAATGCTTAGCTGAAATTCAGTATCTTTGCTTTATGCAGAATATCCTTGTTGTGGCCATGCACCCAGGCTGGTCCCTATGCTAGGTTTTCAGCCTTAAGTTGAGACTTCATTCATCTTCAACTGATAATATGAGATCTCTTAAAATGTATTACTACCTTTCAATTACAGTATAGCTACGAGGGGGAAGCCATGAGCAGGATTTCCTATCAACTTCCTATTTAGACCGTTGTAAAGACATGTTCCACAGTAGGATTTCATAAACATGCCATGATAACATTAATAAAAATAACACTTTGCATTTACTTCTATTTATTCCTGTTCACTTATAGTGAATACATATTTATTTGAAATACCGTAACTAAAATAGTGATGATAACTTAAAGATGTAAGAAAGTAAATGTAGCCTTTTTCATGCAGCTGTGACATTAAATTGTGACATTAAACATTTAAGCTTGCTGTTTGATGATATTACATCATGTCCTGATTATATCCATAATCAAGGATTGCACCATTGTGTTAGCAAGCAGCCTATATGACATTAATATGAATATATTATGGTGCCGTATTTTATGTGTTGCAAACAAGCTTCAAATGTCAGAATAGATCCAATGTTTATGTCCTGGTTAATGTGAATAAATACTATAAATAAATAATACTATAAATAAATAAATATCCAGCATTTTGTGTATACTTCTTCCGGCTATCAGTATCAACCAAACACACTTTTTAAGTATCTTATTTTCCTCTTAGTAGACAAGCTATGACGATTCCTTTGTTGTGTAAAACCAGGCATGTTCACAACATATACTCAATACAAAGAATAGTACTTTACAGTAAAGAACAGTACTTTACGCTTCCAACTTATATGAACAGTGAGAAAGGAATACGTTAAATGTACTTGGCAAATCTGTCAAAGACACCTGAGTAGAATTGAAGCAAGCTCGCTCTTCAGTAGCTAAAAAAATGCTCTAGTCAGCCAGGCAGCAGGGGGCAGGAGATTCCTTCCTGCTGCTGGGGTGGGCTCTACCAGTGGCACCTGGGTGGGGACAATGTTCTCCTACCCCAGCAGCAGAGAGCTCCCAACCCCCACGCTGAAATTGCTGGGGCTGGGAGTGGGCCCTGGGAGCTCCCTGCATGGGGAGAGTTCCCCAGCCAGCCTAGAGCTGGCTGGGACCTACCCCTGACCAGGACAGTTCCTAGCCGGCTCTGGGCTGCACAGGGACGTCTTCACATGCAGCCTGGAAGCAGCTGAGGACTGTCTCATTTCAGGCAAAGTAATTTACTTTGGAGTAAACCTACTCTGAAGCATTTGCACATATACATGCACCCACTGAGAAAAACACAGAGGGCATGTCTACCCATCCCTATTACTGGACTTGAATAAATTCTCAATCTTCTTGCTCCAGAATTTATTGCTCCCAGGTGTGCTGTTTGAACACATACCTGGGACTGAAGCACATTGAACCAGGTGGAGCAGGCCCAGTTGTCAAGGGACCTGGGGGAGTCAGTCTGCCAACCCAGGGCTGCTTCCCCTGGTTCAACATACTATGGAGGGGCTGACTGGAGTGGAAGGATGCATCAGAGCAGGGGTAGCCAGCAGACATCTCCTACACTGAATCAGCTTTATGCCCCAGCCAGCCAGGGTAGTGATTACACATGCAGTGCTGTGGAGTTTTTTTTTTTTTTTACTTTGCAGCACATAGTACTTATATTTCAAGTACTATCCTGCTGCAAAGTAAATTAATTTACTCCAGCCTAATGGGGGTGCATGTGTAGATGAGACATTTACTGCATAGTTAATTAGTCTACTGAGCAGTAAATGTCTCTTGTACACACACCCAGATATGCATAATTCAAACTACAGTTTTTACCCTGTGCCAAAAGTTTGCAATAGTAACTTGCTACGTTGCAATTAACACAGCTGTATTTTAGCAGTAACTGGCAAGACTGGACCATAGAAATGTGTCTCTCAAAATACAATATACATGATGAAACAACTCTCCCACTCTGCCAAAAAAGTGTTCTTAGGTCTTATGAAAACAGCATGGGCTATGTTGAAGACAAGCATATGGTCTGTTCATAATACAGGGTTGCTGAACACTAGGCTTTGAGGTAACTGCCTATTTCTGACAGTGTTCCAATCACTGTTTCTGGGAAAATTCACAGTTGTTTTCTGTCATCTCTGGACAATTCCAGTTCTCTAGACCATTTACTCCAGAAAAAAAAGACCCCTTTCCATCGCCTTTTCTCAGAAAGAACATCACCATCCTTCATTAATTTGTGACAATAGCAGAAATATTTACTTATATTAATTGTGGATTTTAAATAAGAATTTACTGACATTTGTTCATAGCTCCATTGCACTTGAGATTTTGGAAAACACTCAATATTGGCTTAATTCTGCTTCCATTGAAATTAGTGAGAAGTTACTTCAATTAAAAGAAAGTACTCTTAAAATTCCTTCAAATATTATCATCTCAAACAGAACTGTATATTCAACTGCAGTTGAATACATTTAACAATATAAAAGTCTAATTTTTTATTTATTAAAAAATGAGATAATCAGGATCCTTAAACTTCCATCTTCAGGGTGAATTCAGTTAATACTAAGCTCCTGTTTAGAAACAAAAATACTTCCTTGCCTGAGAATTTTTGGGTTCTGTGATCACAGCCCAGTAAAGAGCATCTCACACGATGGCTAGTCCCAACTCATTAGCAAAAATAAAGGGACAAATTCTAATCCACCTATTAAGCATGTGAGTAGATTTATGTACTTAAGTGTGATCTTATTGAACCTTGCTCAAGTTCCCAAAAAACAAGCTGCCTAAAAGTAGGTGTCCCCTTCCCCTCCCCAGTCCTCACTACTTCTTTGTGACTGAGTCTTAAGGTAAGATCACATTGGCCCTTGCACATGTTATGTTTAAGATGTGATTAACCAGTTAATCATGTCTTAAGTAGTTACCCAGCTACATGTTAATGAAATTAATGTTGTGATAAAACAAGGAATAAGCATACAAAGTTATTACTAATGTCTTAGTGTAATAACTTTATGGCTGGAAGTGGCTGGGGACTGTCACTGTGTATAATGTGCAATAACTTTATGGCTGGTGTAATAAATTTATGACTGGTTCTTATCACACCATTAATTGAATGTGTGGCCAGGGTGATTGTGCATTACAGAACATTCAGGGGAAAATACCATTTTATTGTGTGATACTACACATTAAGGGATCGGAAGATTTTTTTCTGACCACAGCTGATGAGCTTTTTTATGCTCTGGAATATTAAAGTTCACAGCATTTTATAATTAATCCCTGGCAAATGTAAATAAGGTTTTCATATTTACTCCAAACAAAATGGCTTAATATCCTGTGGCAGTAAGTTTCACAAGTTAATTATAAATTTTATAGAAACATATATAACAACACTTTAAAACAATAACCAGTTTTAACTCACCTGACTTTAAAAAATTACTTTAATCTTTTTTCTGTTATACTATATATTAGGACCTGGTCATTTTAATTCTAATATAATAAAAACCTTAATCTGTCGGTCTGTTTGTCTGTCTGTAATGCTTTGGGTCAACTGTGCATGCATTGCTGAGAGGGTGTGTGCCTGTTGGCTGCAAGGGCCTGGTGTGTTACAGACAGAGGGGGTGAGGGAGCAAGGGAGCTGCCTTGCTATCCCCCACCCCCAACAACAGATGGGAGGGAGGGATAGGTGATGGGGAAGAGGAGAGGAAGGGAGGGAGGGGAGTGGGAAGGGGTTTTTTCAGTGGCAGCAACCCCCAACCTGCCGCCACTGCTTTCCTCCCTCTGCTACCACCAAGCCCAATCCTCACAACAGCTGGCAGAGAGGGGGAGGCAGCAGGGAGGGAGGGAGGGAGAGAGAAGGGGAGGGGAGGCAGGGAGAGGAGGCATGTTGGGTGTCAGCGGTCACCTTTGCATGCAAGCTCCTCTCCCCCTCTATTCTTGGGAGCTGGCAGCAGCATGGGGTGGAGTGGCAGGGGGTTGAGGGATTACATGAGGCTGTACTGGGAGCAGTGGGGGGGCATGGGGCCAGACATGGGGGGGTGGAGGCGATGCAGGAGGTGGGGGAGGTGCACGGGGCTGGAGATGGAGTGACAACACTGTGGGGTACTGGGTGGTGGTACTCTCTCCCTACCTGCCCCCTCTCCCCCCC
>NW_017728947.1:84467319-84476323 GCF_001723895.1 Crocodylus porosus | reverse complement strand
TGATACATGAGAAGCAGGAGGCTGCTGGACCATGGTAATGAGCAGTCTCCACATTCGTGTACAGGCACTCTTAAATTTTAGGCACTGCCACCTAGGTAATGAAGCAAAATCTGATCCTTGGATCTGTAAAACAGGCATTATAGTGTTGTATGGGTATAACACCTTTCTAATTTAGTGAGGAGGGCTTTAAATTAGGTTTTAGAAAAAGCTCTGGTTCAAATGCCCCCACCACCATTTTTAAGTGCAAGAGCACTGATGCATGAGATGCTGCAGCGCTTTTATTAAAGCTGCTTCCCCCCACCTCTGGAGCACATGTAAAAGGTGCTGGTGGCCTGGAAAGTGTTCCAAATAGACAGAATTAGTTGTATTTTATCCCAATCGGTCAATCTGGGAGATTTAGTCACTTTGGACATGCTTAAGACCAGTTCAGGTTTAGGTTCATTGGACTAACTAGGGAGACTGGGAAGAAGTATGTGAGATCCACAGATCCCAAGGGAAACTAGAAGCAGGCAATAGGAAATGTGAAATACAATGGTTTATCTGAACAACTGCTCCCCTTCAGAGCATAGGCACCTCCATTCACTTAGATTATAGGAAGTCTTGTCCATCTTCTTAAAATAAGCACATAAATGACAGCTGGTGCCTTCCTTTTGCATAATAGCCTGGTCACAGGAACATTCATCAAAGTAGTAAGGGACCTACCTTCTAGTCCCTCCTCCATGTAAGTAGGTTCAGATTTCCATCACCCACCTCCTGGGAGAGTGTCCTAGCATCTTCCTTTAGAATAGACTGATGGGGGCATTCCCTGTTCCTCCTGCAGAAGCTGGGTGGAGTAGAAAGCTATGCAGTATTCTAAGAGCCAAAAAAGAGAATGCAAGAAAGAGTATGACTGTAGCTCAGTGATGAAGATATTTGCTTCTCAATGTATTTATGCATTTCCTGACAATCCTTTGTTAAAAAACAGAAAGAATGCCAAGTTAGTGACTGAAACCTAGATCTCTTGCCTAAAATGGAGGTATCGAGTAAATTCGGACTATCAATTAATTTCCATTAATGTGCATGATTAATGAATTAATTAGTTCTTGTGCTATTTTTTTTTAATGCCTTGATTATGCACGTAGTTTTGGAGCCTGCACCTGGGCTCCCCTCCACTGTAACCATTGCTGCTTCTGGGCCACACGATGGGGCAGTGGTGGCAGTGTAGAGGAGCCACAGAGCAGTCCAGGCATGGGCTCAGGGTGGCTGCAGCAGGAAGTTGGGGAGGGAAGCACAGACACAGACACAAAAACGCAGAAGCAGCTGCAGCCTACACATAGCCAGGAATGCAGCCCATCAGTGTGTAGAGCAGCACCCAGCAGGTAAGTCTGTGGAGGGGAAGGGGCAGGGGGAGAGGGAAAGGGGGGCATATCAAAGCCCCTATGGTGACATGGCAAAGGCAACAGGGCACAGAGCCCCAGCCCACAGGGGGCATCCCACCTCTTGCCGATGCACAAATACGGGGGGCACATGTCCCCCATGCCTCCACTGGAGGTGTGCACAATGGCTGCTCTTGAACCCATGGATGAGCCTTCCTTGGCTCCATCCCATGATCTGCCCCAGCCCTTGTGTCTCATTCACCTCAGCCCCTTCCCCTGACCTTGTCCCACTCCGCCCCTCACTGTGGGGGCCTCGACCTACCCCCCACCCCTTCCCTATCCCCCTGCCCCTTTCCCTCCACCGATATGCCTGTGACTTGCTCCTGCCCCTCACTTTCAAGCTACAGACCACCCCCAGCCCTGCTGCTGCTCCTCACTCCTGACCCACAGTACCCCACATCCTGCCAGGGCATGTGGGACCCCCTCTTCCCATGCTCCAACCCTCCCCCCACACACACAGCCCCCCACACCTTCACATATGCCCCCTCCACACTCCATAGAAAGAACCTGCATAATTTTGAGTTCTTCTGCACAAAATTTTGAGTTTTTAGCTGTGCAATTAAGTTCACAATAATTGCAACTAGCTTTTATAATCACAATATTTTTTTAAATCATTTGACAGCCCTAAAATAAATATTATGGTCACTGGCATGGGACTATTCTGGGTCATTCTTTGAGATATGGATGCCTAAATTACACCTCAGTCCTGTTTAGCCATTTATTAGGCCATTCTTGCCCAGGTGACTTGCTATCTATGGCAGAGCAGGAAATTAAACCTGGATCTCCTAAACACAGTAAATTCCCTAGTTACTGTATTATCTTTTGTCCTCAACCTGTTTCTGAGTTTAAGCTTTCAACTCATTGCCTTCAAATTACCTGTCACTTCAAAATGAGCTTATTTCCCACCTGAGAGGGGGATCATTTCTAAGCAAAATATTTGGAAAAGCAAGAACTAAAAACGACCAACAAAATTAAATAAAACCACTCAAAATAACAGACATCTTCTGGTTTTCTGAATTATCTTGCTACTGTTGGTAAGAAATATTTTGTCTATAGTCTCCTTTTAATATTTCCTTTAATCAGTGGCTTAACATTCTCTCTTCAAGTGCCATCTATTTCTATTTCACCTTTGTTCTATTTCTGTAAAACATCTATGAGAGGGGAGACAGAAACAAATTTCTGAAGTCTTGTTTAGCTCAAACAGTTGAAGTACATGCACTTTTATGGCTAAACTGACAATAAGTCCAAGTTTGGCTGGAACAGACCTGTATTTCAGAAGCCAGTCCTGGCCGGCCAGTGAACATTAAAATGAGTGCCCCAGGTGCAGGAACAGGGAAGGGAGGTAGAGTGGTAGGAGCTGTCAAATAGTAGATAGCAAAATTGCCTTAAAATAGGTTAGATTGATTAATGGAATGACCATTGGCACTATTTGATACTTCACAGGTGACTGTTAACACCTGTGAAGTAAAGAACAATGGGTCATTAACGGGTCATTAACAGTTCATTGGCCCCCCCCCCGCAACTTGCAGCAGGGGAATGGTGGGGGGACACCTGGATTTCACATTGTCTGATATGGTCACCCTATTTGTGGCCATTTAAAATATTGCTGAAATATATTTTTTATGGCTCAGAACTTTGACCACGGCACTGCTCTCCTCACATCACCTTTCTGGTTCCCCTTCTGTCATTCCATCAAGGCCTCAAATTGCCTATTTCTGCCCTAAAACACCACTGCAAATGGGCCATACCTGCAACTGCAGATGGTGCTGTGGTGTTGTTTCCCTGTCTTTGCCATAGCAGTGGTTGGAGTCTTCATCACCCATTGTCAAATTTTCAAACAAGAACTTCTGTGCTCTGTTTGAATTTGCTTCCATTTGTCAGGGGAATTCCATTAGCTATATCCTTTTTTGTCACATGCCAGCTTAATTTTTCTCTGCAGTGATGTCTACAGGGGGAGAAAAGTTAAGGTTAAGGTAGCTGCTGTCCTGTGACTACTGTTTTTAAGTCTGACAAGTGTCTCACTGTCAATTTGTGACATTACTTCTTTATTACTAAAGATGTAAGTATTATTAGTTTATACTTTTTTATTATTATTCAGCTACTGTTGTTTCTGTCTTACACTTAAGTTGTAAGCTGTCTGTGGCAAGGGCCATCTTTTTCCTTTGCACAATGAAAGTAGCACTTAGGGCAGTCACATAATAAATAATGAAAAAAAGTTATATTTTATTTCAATATGCACAGGAGATGACAGGGAACCTTAAAGTTAAGATAAAACATCCCAACCAACAAAGTGACTAAAATACTGCTTGAGATACAGTTGTGAAATTCACTCTTCATGATAAGGGGGAGGGAGGGTGGTAAGGGGGAAACAATCCTTTTAAGTTATTTGAGTTTATAAAATGAAAAAAAAAATAGGAAGAATGAAATTTCCCTCCCCCTTTCCTATTATCATTTAGGTCTTAATTTTTTTTCATAGAATCATAAGAAAAGTAGGGCTGGAAAGGACCTCTGGAAGTCATCTAGTCCAGCTCCCTTCCTGAGGCAGGGTCATCGCTATCCAAACTGTCCCAAGCAAATCCATGTTTAACCTATTACTAAAACTACACAGGCACCGCTGTCTCACAACCACAAAGTATAGCACCATAACTGATGTCCTGCTGTTGCAAAGGTTGCTGAAATACATCTGAGAGATCCAGTGAGGAAGTCCATGCCCTCTGCCACAGAGGAAGGAAAATCCCCCCATAACCCATACCAATCTGACTGCAGGGAAGTTTCCAGAGGGTGTGTAGTGGCATGGCCAAACTCCCCTTTCTGACCACAGGGCAGAAGCAGCAGCTGGGGTTTTTAAGCTCCCCCCCAAAAAATATTTTTCCCCTTCCTTCCCCTCCATGCACATCCCCCCCTCTCCCGATCTCCTCCCTTGCCTTGCCTGCCACTGTATCTGCTGTCCCAGAGGAGAGGAAAGCTCCTGCCCCACCAGGCTGTACAGACACTGGACTCAGCCTGGGATGGTAGCAGCAGCAGTGGCAGCAGCAGGTGGGTTCTCCCTTCCTATCTGGTCCCCCTGGGTGTTCCCCACCAGCAAAGATTGGAAATGATCCAACAACATGGTTGTAACCAGCTGGAGTCCTATTTGGGCCAATGGCATAACAAGCCAACTTGGTACCTAGGGCAAACCCCAGGGCACGTGGTTCTGAGAGCAGGGGGGTCAGGCAGATAGCAGCCTCACCTGATAGGAACTTCTAAACAGTCCGGGCTGAGCTGCTGCCACATGTGCTCTGTTGTCCCTGGCTCTGTTGCTCTTAAAGCAATAGCAGCAAGGGACTTTCAAAGTTCCCAGAATGGCCACGCTGCTGGGGCTTGGACACTGTCCAAGGGGAGACAGAAGAAGAGCAATCCAAGTGGCCCTCCTAACTTTCTGCCTGGGGATGGTGCCCCTATCATCTACCCCCCTCTGACCCAATGTGGGGAAGATGCTGGCTATATTTTAAAGCAGTTCGTTCAAAACAATTCTTAAGAACATCAAAGCACCAGTCCATGAATATTTATACCATAGCAATGTGATTCTGGGAAGGACCAAAGTAAGAGACTGGTACTGAGAGGAGATGAGCATAAGCACAAATGGACAATATTTTTGAAGCTCTCTGTATGTGGCATCCTACTAGCGTATCTATTGCATTTATGGTTCCCTCTATACTCCACCAGTCAGTGGTGGTTTGTTCAGTCTGGACATCAGTCTGAAAATCTTCTGACCCAACAGTATCCTAAAAATGTAGTCCACCAGTTGACTGATTTTCTTATGAAACAATACAACACTTTACATGGTGGAACATGTATCCAGAGAATACCCATGCTCTTTCCTAATCTCTGTGCTAGATAATATGCTGTTTCAGAAATTATGGGTTATGCCAGATACATTCTGCTAAAGAGCTGAAAGAGTAGATCCCCCAGGACTGACTTGTCCCCCTTCTGCAAATCTAGCTTGAATTTTGATTAAGATAAAGCTAGTATTCCTAGTGCCTCGAAGCATTTAAGGAGTTTTTGTAAGAAATAATTTGGAACAGTCATTAATTCTGACACTTAATTGCATTTCAGTTTATTTCATACTTTCTCATCTTGAATGATTTATAATTTCAGTCTGCTATCTAAAGGGAGAATATATAATTCTTTTTGAGACTCTGTTGTTTCAATTAACCCATGGTAATAGTTTCATATTTAAAAAGAACTTGTTCCTTTTCATCAGAATTTCTGTAACTTCCTCAAGAAAAAGGGACAAAAATATGATATAGCTGCAAGCACTGGGATGTTTTCACCTCTACCATGAGTTCTGATTCCTTTTTCCTCTAGACCAATATGGCTACAACCTGGATACTCTGTACAGTTTTGGAATTTCATTCTGTATTATTCCTTGATCCTAGCAGCTATGGGTGGGCGAGGTAGGAGAACATGCACAAATAAATTGTGATTTAAGATTTTGATTGTAATAAATGACTGATTCAATCAGGGGAGAGGCTAATAAGCAGAAGAAAATGCCTGCAGTACAAATGCTTTTGGCATATAGTTTTTGGGTTTTGATTCTAGTACGTGGATGAATCCATTAAATGAGAGTCTAATAACTGATGGACACTGAGGTAGTGGAAAGCCTCTTATTTAACTTCACTCAGTTTTGGATAAAGATTATCATCCCAGCTATCCTATCATTCATTTTTTCAGGAATGAAAACACTGTCTGGTTCCTACTCCTAAAAGCCAGGAGAGGAGAGGCTGGGAATCTTTCTCTCAATACCTGATGAAGAAAGCCTTGCTTTCAACAGAAATTAACTCTATATCAAACATGTATTTGGGTTCAATAAAAGATATCACTCACAAAAATCCTTGTCTCTTGCATGCCTCTGAAGTTCACACTCTGATGTTCTGTGTGTGTAGCAAGCTAGAAGTACAGTTTGTATCTCCACTAGACTGGCAGGGTACACAAGATGAAAATAATCATATACAAAGCAATGACCCATTCTTGCTCCTTTACTTCCAAGGAGTAGTCCTGTTGAAGCAATGGGACTACTCCCTTGAGTAAGACAGGTCAAATGAATTAGTTGAAGTGAAAGTAATGTAGTTGTGCTAAATCTATTAAAATATAGTAATCAAAAACTTACTACGGGTAAGAAATTTAATTAACATTTATACTTAAAACAGGTAACAATGGTGAAAACAGATTAAGTAGTCCCTAACCAATAAACTGATCTGCTGACATCTGGACAAGTCAATCACTAAACAGATCAATCGGTGACTGAAATATTTAGTCTAATGTCTGTTTTGTGGCACATGTAAATTTAGTGCACAATTCAAAAGCAACTGGTATCCTAACTGGTAACATGCGGCAGACATGGTGGTAACTGCATAGTAATGCAAGGGGAATTGTCTTTTTATTCTTATACAGTCCTAGGGCAATTGAGCAGAAGTTTGGATTGCCAAGGTCTTGGAAACTTGCCAATAGTATATGTTTTCTGTTGGTATAAATAGGTGTTACATCAATGGAATCTAGCCCATGTACATTCTGAGAGATAGCAGACCAAAATTTCTGAAAGGTAGAAACAATAATAAATGAGTCAGTACTCTGCCTGAGATGCAGTTTTAGAGAGTGAACAAGTGAAATATCCTTCCTGGAAGCTAGCAAGTAACAGCCAGGCTTTTAATCCTAGTAGCATTTCCATTAGAAATTGTTTTGCATTGCTGCCCTGATTCCTAATCAACACTAAACTTTATCAAAGACTTGCATCTTGTTTTTCTACTTCCTTTTATGCTAGTATGGGTAAAAACATGTCAGCTAACATAACAAAATAAGAAAAGAAGGTTTTTTAAAGTCCCATCAGTTCACTTTACTTGAACGAACAAAAGAGACGTGTCTTTTCAGTTAACTGTAGTGAAAATCTGTACTTTAGGTCAATTCAGATTACATTTTAAAATCTAACCTGTGGATGAATAAAAATGCTTTCCAAGACAATTCTCTACACCCCCTCTTAATTACAGAATTATATTTGGTTTAAAACACTACTAAAATGGCATTATTGATTGCATTTCAAATAATAATATCAATGGCTTGATGATGGCAAGATCTTTAAAGTGCTCCTCAAAGTACACAATCTATTGAGTGTTTTTAGATTCTTTTTATTAGTGCTCTATCATCAGTTTCTCTTCTTCTGCTACTATATTTCATCTGTACATGGTAAAGGTAGAGCTAAAAGTATATTTACACCATAAAGTGCCTGTACATAACCAATATTTTCCTAGAGTGGGCATTCATTCTCCTCTTTTTATTGTTTTATTTTAGGTTAGACTAATGTAGTGCTGTATAGCTGCATTCACTAAAGATAGGCAAAAGAAACAAACCTCCCCTCTACCCCAAAACAATAACAACAAAAAAAACCCTCTGAAGTTTCTTGGATTTATTTTCTATGCAGGTTAGACAAACTTGAGCATTGACTGATATGTTTGATGATTTTTGTAACTAATCTGAGGATTCCATTATCTCAGTTTTTAATCCTGCTTTATTAAATGGGTAATTTCACATAGGTACTCTCTAAACATTACATTTATGCTGTGATTAATATGATAATCATGGCACAATTAGAAAAGGTACTATATAAGCACCCAATTAAGGTGTCATAAAATGGGAAATTGAGCCACAGAAATGTCCCATGTGTAATGCAGAACATTTTTATGGCTGGTTTGTATGGTGGTTTATATATAATGTGTGGCTGGGGCTGACAATCACCTTATTGGAAGGGCTCGAAGACCAATAATCAGCTAATTGTCAACCCCAGCCTGAAGTTTGGGTGGAGGCATGAAAACTGAAAGTGTTCCATGGAAGGAGACAAGTGTTGGGATCAGTGGCCAGATCCCATGGCACCATTAAATGAATGCGTGGAAAGGGCCAAAGACATTTCTAAGAAGTAGAAATCCACTTAACTGCTAAGAAGAAGTGCTGAAAGGTGATGAGGAGGAATGTACAAAAGAGTTATTTTCCAAAGACTTGTGTTGCCATCTATCTGCCAGAGGGGAAAAAAAAAAGAAAGTTCATATATGAGTGGAAGAAAGTGCAAGTCATCAGTCTTCATGTTGAGCTGATCTTTTGCCATTCAATGCAGTGCTCAGCTCTTCTGTCTCTAAGCTCTCCTAGGGCTATAAGGCTTTATTAGGACTAGTTCACTGATTTCAGGCAAAATTTCAAAAGCCTTCTGTGTTGGCCTCACTCCAATCCCAAATTAGTCAATGGGCTTAACTCAGAGTTAGACTAAACATGAGCTTCTTATAAATTCCCTCCTTTATTTTGACCAAGTTAAGACTTGTCCTGTACTGCTTACTTTATCTACCCATGCCAGGCAAAACCAATGATAAAAAAGAAAAGAGGAAACTGGGGTAAAAAATATCCCAAATAATTGACTAGCTAGGTAATCATGCTATATGCCCATATTATCAGGCCTACTACTTCTAAATAAACAAATTAGCATAGTTCAAGGTAGACAGCGGCCCTGGATTTTAGGAGGACAGACTTCAACGAGCTAAGGAGGATAGTTGGAGAAGCGCTGAGGTCCC
>NW_017728947.1:84457409-84467308 GCF_001723895.1 Crocodylus porosus | reverse complement strand
ACCCTACAAACTATGAAACTATAATAGCACTACTGAATTACAGTTCTAAATCAAAATGTATTCAGTATTTTTTTTAATGGCAACAAACTTTCAAGTTATAATTTCATTAATTTAAGAGATTTTGCAGGTAAATTCCAGAGTGTATGCTCTTTCTCTAAGCTTAAAGGATGAAGACTTTAGCTGCAAAAGTGATGAATACTAAAAATAATTTTCTTATAAAGAGGTGCAAAGCAACCAACTGGTTGATTCACAGAGGGTGAAGACAGTAATTGCACAGGCAGTAATTGCACAGTAGCCTAATAATACTCTGCAACAGCATGTCAAGCAAAAACCATGCTAATATACTACTGCGTGGTAAATGTGATGAAAACCCATGCACTGGTGCTACTGCATAGGAGTGCAAGTTACTGTGTGTTGACGTAATGCGCTGTTAACTACAGTGCATTAATGACCATGTAGATGTGCCCAGAGGAGAAATAATCTACTGTTTGGGGCAGGCTATTCAGCAGACCTAGGTTTCAGCTTTTGTATAGGCACTCTTGTGTGACTTTATCAGGTAGCTGTAATATCTCTACCTTGGATTTTCTTCCTGTAAAATGTAGTTGCCTGTTACAGGAGGAAGTTGGGAGGCTTTATTCATGAATTACTATAGAGTCCTTGCTCTCTCTGGATGGATGACACTGTAAATACTAGGTACTATCAGTTCAGTATATTATTAAAAACAACCTTCTGAAAAGGTACTGTGTTTTAGATGTCCTTTGTTAGCATTAGATTCTGATCTTGTAGCATAAATATGATTCAAGAGACACTAAAGATGTAATATTACATTGAATTCTGGCTACCTCATTTCCAGATGGGTAATGAAGAATTGTTGAACAAGAGAAACCACCTGCAAGAAGTATTGAAAAGAGTTATTAATGAGCTTGGCTACATGATTAATAAGGGTGGGGTGGGGGTTGGGTATTAGATAACAAAACTCAAGATAAACACCACAGAGGATGAGGATTTAATTACTATAGTGCAAGGATAAAAAGTAATAGATCAAAATTTAGATTGAATGCAAGGAAACAGTTCTTAACAGTGAGAAGTGTTAGGTTGCAGACCAATATATAGAAAGAAATTAAAGAAACCCTTCCCACTTTGCTGCAGTTTACAGCATATTTGATAGCACTCTTGAGAATATAGTACAGGAAACAATTCTGCATTTGCATGTGACTGAATGTGGCTACATGCATCTCCTTTCTGTAACTACTTGAAATGAAGTAACACATTGGTACTACCTCTAGACATACAAATTAACCAGCATTTCAACAATGATTTTTTTTAACACTACTTTCCACTACTTTCCAAGTTATTGATACATAGTTTCTTACTATCTTTTGCCATTTACATTTCAGTGTATGTTCGAAAGACTCCCTGTCTTCCTAATTCCAAAATATTTTCATCTACTGTTTTGTACTTTCTAATTTGGTCTAGAATGGGTTGTCTGAGGCCCTCCAGCTGTTGTTGTTCAAATAAAGTGAGAATTAGCCATTCTTAGCTTTTGAAAAATAAAACTGCTCCTGATTTTGCCCAGATGTTAGAACTAGGTTTGTGAATAGCCAAAAGGTATCCAAACAATTTACCAGCTTAGTTTGTAATTTCAAAGAGGAAAAGCAGGGAAACTTTTTTTATATAAGAAACTTAAAATCCTTGATGGCTTTAATTAAGACTAGAGTAATTTTTTTAAAATGTGTTTTGGTTGGAGTGAAACTATTTTTGAATTCTTATCAAATCTGGAGATTAGTTTCAGTCAAAAATTGAGAGCCACTTTGAAATAACTGAAAATTGCTTTGACATTTAAAAGAAGTTTTCCATTTGAGAAATTATATTTATTTAATTTGCCTTTTTTAAATGAAACTTGCCATAGACAAGTTGAATTTTCTAAAACTCCATAATTATAACAATTCTGGAGGTCCCAAATTTACATATGTAAATTTTGCTAGATTTCCATGACTGAAATATTGGGAGTCCACAGCTGTAAACCTGTTGTTGCCTCTTCTTAATATAGTCTCTCCCAAGCCTATGTTCCAGTAACAAATCAGAAGGCTCTCTCTTTTTTTTATTTGATATTTAAAAGCCATTGGAGCTCTATAGCAAGCTATGCACTGGTAAACATTATTGTTTGACTGATGAGTTTGCTTTCTTGTGGAAGTGACTGTATTGCAATGAATCAAGTAATAAAGAGGTCAGGCAATACAAATTTGCACTTAACTGCAGTTTATTATATTTTAGAAATAAGGTTTCAAAAAAGATGGTGTAAATCAAATACATCCATTTCAGCAAGCCATCAAGGCCACAAGGAGCTGTCATTTCCCTTCTAAACTAGCAAGAATGCAAATAATGGCTTCATAAGCATTCTCTCTTCCCATGACAATTTATTATATATGCACTTGAATTTTTTAAGACTAAAAAAAAAGCATTCATCTTAGTGGCCCCTACTAAGACTCAAGTGGGGAAGCTCTGTGTGTGTGGGGGGGGAGGCTCTTTTCCCCCAGCTGCACCCAGGAGCATCAGTGTGGGGCTGTGCCAATTTTCACTGTGCTGGGAACTTTGGCAGCTGGGAGGGAATGGGAAGTGGAAAACACACACCCTCCCAGTAGGTGTGCCCTCCAGCTTCCTGGTTCAGGCCTTGGTGGGCTCCTTTTCCAGCCTCCCCCCAACCCCCGACTGCCAGAGTTCCTGATATAGCAAAAACTGTCATGCCAGTGTTTCCAGCTCAGCAAAAAGTGGTGCAGCTTTGTGTTGCTGTGCCAGACTATCTGGGAAAAGAGCCCACCCTGCCCCATCACAGCAGGGCCTGGCCTGGCCTCCACCAAGACCAAAACCAGAAAGCTAAGGAGGGCTGGCAGGGAGCACTCACTTTTCACCCTCCTGGCAGAGCTTCTAGCATATGTGATGTGTAAAGGGGTATGGGAGGGCATAAGCCTCCCCCTGAGATTGGCCTTTGCAGGCCAGGGAGTCTGGGGGTGCCAAGAGAAGTGCCAACAGTACTTCTGGGTTTGCTGCTGGCACTTCTGGTTTTTAAACACTTCTGATTGTCGATTTGCTGCTGGTGCCCCCCAGGATCAGGAGGCGCCAGTCACCCAAGGCTCCCAGCATGGCTAAAAGCAGCACTGGGCTGCAGCTCTTGTCTGCAGCTGTGGGAAAGGAGCCCCCCTGGCCAGGCTATGGTGAACTGCAGGGCCAAGGCAGCTGAGGACAGAACCTTCCCTTCCCACTCACCACTAGGCCAGGTTACAGTTCACAGTTGGCCAGAGAAAGGATGCGGGGCTAGGATCAGAAGCTGTCACTGACTCAGGTGTACCAACGGCCCCATTCAAGACAGTGATAGCCAAAGTGACAGGGCTGGCCCTATGCTTGTGCAGAGGAGATTAGCTCTTCCCTAGATGAACACCAAGCCATACAAGGGGCCTCTGGGATGCCAACAAATGCAACCTAGTTTAATGCCCAATGGGACGTGACATAGATGTTAAAAAACCCCCGCTCAAACCTAAAGATCTTTAGTCTGATAGCACATCTATTGGGGGTCAACTTAGAGTGTGATCCACCATTTTTAAAAACTTTTATGAGCCATGAATGTCTGTTGTTCTAGTTTTAGACCACTTTCTGTGTGCTTATAGTACAATAGGTGTAATATCTATACCTAGCCTTAATGATTTAATTTGGCTTCAAAATGTCCTTTATTTAGGAAAAATGCCTTTGAATATTCCAGGAAAATAGTTATTACACTGCATGAGAATGTAATCTATGAAGCTCTTGTGCATGCTAAGTTTTTAGTAAACTAACAAAGTGTTCAGTTAAGGACAGCTAAGCTGCACATTCATGGCAATCTTAGTTGCACAGTAAAATTTGTATCACAACCTGTTGGGTTGAAGCAAGCACCCCACAGAAGATACTACTTTGATATCTTAATATCCCTGAAAAAAAATGTCCCTTTCTAGTTTCCTTAGGCATCTATACACATGCTCTGGGGTGGAGGCATGAGTGCTTTAATTAGAGCAGCCTGCAGCATCATGTGTATTTGATGTCCCATGCTTCAAAATGGTGGTGGGGGTGCTTGAACTAAAACTCGTTCAATGAGTTTTAGTTAAAGTGCCCCAACTGCCATTCTGAAGTGTGGGGAAACTAAATAGATGTGACGTGGAGGCTGCAGGAATGCACTAATTAGCACACTTTGGAGCAGATGTCTGGCACATGTATAGGTGCTCTATGGTTGTAATGTACACTGGTGAGGGAACCTCTCAAGAAGAATCTAAAATGAGTTGTTTAGGAGTGGGTGGGCAAGTTGGTCACAAGCCCAGGGTGGGCAAGTTGGTCACAAGCTAAGGGGGAGGGGGCCGGGGAGATAGCACAGAATGGAATGAAATGGGCTTCACCTTCCCATCTCCACTCCATGGCCTCCTCTTGCACTTCCATACAACTTGAGCCCCTGGCAGCAAGAATGAGAACAGGTCTGTCACTGCTGAGGGGAGAGAACACTCCATTTTTTGCTGCCAAAAACAAGAGGGTTTTTTTGCTTGGTCAATGGGGGCATCTCCAGCAAACATCTTCCCTCAGCAGCAGTGAACTTAAAAGTATTGCTCCTGTGTTCTGCCTGCTGCCGGGGGCTCCAGAACCAGAAGGTACAGGAGAAAGATGGAGGGAGGAATGACCCAGGTGCAGATATGCCTCTGCTTAAGACATATAGTGGAAAATATTCTGGTAGGTTTAGTCAAATGAGGGCATATTGTGGGACTCTCAAACATCGTTATCCCACTATAAAGCAAAAACGATTTCCATAATCTTAGAAAAAATAATGGTATCTTCATTATTTATGCCTACATAAAGAGGTTATAAAGTAATCAGACAGGAAACCCAAGTTAACATTGCAGATATGATCTGTAAAGATACCTTCCACACTACTCTTCAACCTAGAGAAAACCCGAGAATAACTTCCATCTCATAGTAAAATCTTCCCTGGTCTTTAAGTAGTGTAAAGTCATCTCAATATGTGGACAAACATCACCAAAGGAAAAGGACCCATAAACCAGGTTTTCTTAAAACCTTTCTCCTTCACAAACTGGTTTGGCGTTCTCTCGCTACCAAATGAAATTGTAATGATCCAAAAAAAAAAAAAAAAGAAAAAGAAAAAGAAAAAAGCAAGCATCACAAGAAATCCCTTGAGAAAGCCAGGAAACGGAGGGAGATAGTATACAATGTCAGTTGTTTCTCTTTCTATATAATGTTTAATTAATTCTCCTTAAAATAACATTTGGGGGGAAGTATATGTATCATTGATTCTTTATGGATTGTTAATGGCCTATTTATATATGCTGCCTAATTTTAAATATTACTGTCAGTGTGCATATTTCATTTTGTACTCCTCCCTTCTTTGTCCACCTTCTGTCATTCCCGCATGCTCTTTGCTCTATAGCATTACAGCTGTCAAGATGGAAACTACCAACAGACAGACTGTGCAATATAATAAAAGTACATTAATGAAAACTGTAAGTCTGGGGAGGCAGAAGTCAAGGTCTGAAACTTGGAGTTGAGTGTTTACCACACTTCCCCTTGCATAGTGTGAATATAACCCTCAGCAACACTTAACAGAAATCATTTCTCATTCAAAATTCATTAAATTGTAACTGCAGATTTAGTAACATGCTGGCAGGTTCTATTGATTAACCTGAGGATGTTGTGGAAACCTGAAACACACTGAAAGTGCCTTTAAGAGGAGATACTGATTTTAGAAGGGAATAACAGTACATAAACCTGCTGGAAAGGGTTGAATGGTGCATTTCCTATGTGAGCACTAAAGAATAAGAGTGTGTGAGTTTGAACTACCGAAGGCACTTATATAACACCAGGAAAATGTATAAACAATGACAGACAGTCAGCTTCTGTAACCAAGTGGTTAAGACATTGATACAGATTGGGGGGGGGTGAGACAGAAGGGTTGTTGGCTCTAACCCCTACTCCCAGCACTGTTTAAGTGCTTTACATTGCACTGTCATTGGATGCAAAAAAAAAATGAAATAACTCTGGCTCTAGCACCAGAACCCATAAATCCCCACCAGCCTACAAAGACAAATTCTTTCTTGTTCTCCTCCAACTCTTTGTGGCATTCTGGTCTACCCAGTGACCAGCTTCAACAGATGAGATAAAACATAACCTCACTGAGCCCATTCTAGAGTCTGGTTTTTAGGGTTTTTATTAAAGTCTTCTTGGAAGTAGGGGACTAGCATTCAAATTCCTGCAGGATCAGCAGGTCAAAAACCTTTCTACATATCATGCACTGGCAAGGTCCTTAATTGCTAGGCAAATGGGTAACAGACCAGTAATGCTCTTTCATTCAATTTTAGGTTCACATGCTCATTGTTGTGCCTGTTTCCAGGGAGGTTAGCTGCCTCCTACAAGGTGTTTATATTACTCCTAGGCTGAGGGGATAGTTAGGCATTGAAGTGTGCATTCTCATTTGCTTCTGTTGAGACTAAGATGGATATCTCCTGCTTCAGCACTTAGAGACGGTATTAGCGGGATCTAAGTATTTCTGACATGCTTTATTTTATTCAGGCTCACTGAGGAATAAAGCATGACTATGAAATTCTGTTATTGGTCAGATATGTGCATTTTCCTCCTCATTACTTTACAAAGATGCTGCATTTATGAACAGTTTGTGAGGGTTGATGCATATTTAGTAGATAGTTTATTAAATTATGTTAGAAAGTTATGAAGAACTTGAAGTTCATTAAAAAAATGTGTTTTAGGTTAACTGGGAAATTATTTCTCTTTTCTGATGATGAGCCAAAAAAATCATTCATTTAATTGAAAAGTTACAAAATAATTTGCTGTATTTATACGGTTTTCTTTGTTTCAAGATAAATTTGAATGCGGATTTTAAAACTTTAAGACACTTTTAAATTGTCACAATACAACCCTCACCCCCTGAAATAACCAAAAAACAAACTTTTAAAAAATAATTTCAAAATGCATTTGTGAAACATTTTAATCAACCAACCTGCATTGCATTTCTATGTATTGTTTCTTTTTCTTAAACAGAGTGTTACCCAGCTTTACTTGCAGTCATGCTTACATTCCAAGGATATGTTTTGAGTCTATACTTCCATATTAATATGGCTCCCACTAGTGTACTATTTTTAGACAACCAGAATCTTTAATATATTTGCTTTCCACAAGGAATCAGATGTAGAGGAATATTATTATTTCCATTTTACAGACTTTACCTCAGTTCCCAAGGAGACTGACTGACCTACTTGGGGTCATAAAGGAATTCTGGGGTAGAGCAAAGATAGATGTTCCCTGGATCCCCTATCTTCTGAATCATCATTTCTTTCCACCATTAATACCATGTATAATCCAATTCTAAGATGTGTAACTTTTATTGGCCCTTTAAAAAAACTATACCTGCATCTCTTTATAAGATTGAAGCCCTTAGTCTTGTAGGCATAAGAAAGCTGTTAAAACATGCTCTCTCTGATACCTGCAAGATAATTCGCAACAAATTTCTACATTTTTGCCTGATCTGAAATGTTTTGAACTACAATGCCTTTCTTCCAGTTTGCTACAACTCAAGAATGCTGTTTCTCTTCTCCCCTTGTTTTATCCTCTGATCTAATCTTGTCATTCATTTTATTACTTCTCACAGTTGCTCTAGTGTTGGTATGTGATTCTTGCTGTCCCTCAGGCATCTGGAAAATCGTCAAGTACCACTGTAACATATAGATTCCTCTTTCTCTCTCCTTCACTGACTTTCCTTATGCTTTTTTCATTTCTTTCTTTCTGTTCTTTTTACCTTTCTGAAGTATTTTAGGGCTTAAGCTACATTAACTCCACCAGACAGAATATAGCACCGAGACTGCAGAAGGTGTATGTGGCTGGACTCTCCATTTGCTTGGAGATCCTTTGACTCCAGTGGCATGTAGCTTATTGCAGGATCTGCATTCAGCATTGTCTGTGGCAGTTGTGGTTTTGAAAGTTTCTCACTATTAACTTAACTCTGCTCCCACTGAAACCAATGAGAATTTGACCACTGTAACTCAATAAGCCAAGAGCAACATTATTCTACATTATCCTTTGAAAGACACTTTTGTGCAATATTATTTATATCATTAGTACAGTTATCGTTAGTGTAATAAAATGATGTAATCCAATTCACTATATTGAACTTGGGCCTAAAGTTAGCTCATGACCTGTTTAATTAGAAACAAATAAGGTATTGCTCGATCAAGCCCCTTTCTTTCTACAGGAACTATAAAGTGATTTATTATTATTATTATTTAAAGGCTTACACCCACACTGAAATAAAAAGCTTTGATTCAAGGTCAATCACCATAGACAAATTAACCTTTAACATGACAAAATCTGCAGTTATTTACAAGATAATTTTACTGGTTTAAAAAAGGAGGATGAAAAAAAGAATTTTAAATAAACATGTCCTTGATTATTTAAGGTAAGAATATAATTCAAGTTTGTGGTATAGGCTGGCATTATTTAACAAGACTTTCCCCTCGTACCCTTAATGTGGTTTGGTAATTTCATGCCTTCAGAATGTCAACAAGGGTAATAAAACAGCAATTTAAGACTGCATTAAAAGCTGAACTAAATGGCACCATTCTTCTGAATCTATTAAAAGAAAAATCACATCAAGTCCTCTTACTGTGCCATAGCTCTGAAACTAGTACAATGAAAAAAAGTTGTATGTTCAGATTTTAAGGACTGATATGTTCACATGGCAGGTTACATTGTTTATCTTCTCTCATTCTGTCCCAGAGAGCTTCTCATTTCCTCTCTTCTATTTCACTTCCCTGATTCTTTCAGTGTGGCTTTGTAAAGCTCATTATTAAAAAGTAAATGACATAACTAGATGGGAGATTCACATAATCTAGAAATTATGGCCAGAGATACAAGCCATAGCTTGCATTCCTCTGGTCTGCCAAACTGATTTGGAAGCTTTACCAGAGCAAGAAAGAAAATTCTTGGAAGACTGAGCCCAAATATTGGCAGTTCTTGAGAACTTTCAATATTGGGGTTGACCAGATAAGCAAGAAGGTAGAAAAAAATGTACTTCTGGTACTTCAGAAGTGTTCGGTCAGCTTTTATAGGTCAAGAAATTTTTTCATACATTGTCTTTTGTTAAACTGCTGCCAGAAGCATCACATACTCAGCAACAGAAATCAGCTATGAAGCTGATTGAATGCAGTCCACACTGACCATACCTGTAAAACACATGGCCTACACTGGGCAAACTTACTGATGAAAAACTACCATGAGGCTAAGTTGGTGCAGTCCACCTGATTAAAGTATAGTGCCCATTGTACTCACTCACCCTCAGAGCTAACATTTTGTCAACTCATAGTGAACCACCATATTAAGGTTCCTTTTAACCCTAAATTGCTATGATACTATGAATACATTTGACTTTCTCTTCACTCCTACAGCTGAGCAGTGCCTTTTTCACCCCAATTCCATAAGTTCTGTTTCTTCACCATCCTTAAATGTCTGGTAAACATCACCAAACATCTATGTAGATGAGAGGCTCTGTTGCCCCCTCTCTGGGCTCATCACATGAGACTGGTGTAGCCCTTCCTTCCATGTAGTGGAGCCAGACCAGATGACCCTATGCCTCATCTGCATCTAAATTTTTGGAGACTCCTAGGACTTGTGAAAAGATTTGGTTTCAGTTGTGAGTGGAGGGCTAATTAGTACATGGATCCTTTGTAGGGGTATCTATAGTACACATACATACTGAGGATTGCTGGACTGTGGAGTCATCATGGCTTGAAATGCTGTCAACTCTGCCCAGCCTAAGGAACTATGCAATAAATCATGAGCCTTTTAGCTTTGTACTAATATCATGA
>NW_017728947.1:84437832-84456360 GCF_001723895.1 Crocodylus porosus | reverse complement strand
AGAGCCACGTGCATGATCAGAAGTCAGGAAAACAGACCTTATGACAAGAAGCTGAGAGCCATGGGACTCTTCATCCTGGAAAAACACAGGCTCAGGGGTGATCTGGTGGTCACCTATAAGTTTATAAGGGGTAATCACCAGGATCTGGGGGAACGTTTGTTCATCAGAGCTCCCCAAGGGATGACAAGGTCGAATGGTTATAAACGCCAGCAAAAAGAACTTCATTCCTCTCCAAACCCCCATGGTCTGGAATGGCCTGGTGCCGGAGATGGTTCAAGTACCTGCTTTGAATGCCTTCAAGAGAAACCTGGATGTTTTTCTTCCTGGGATCCTATGATCCCAGCTGACTTCCTGCCTCTGGGGCAGGGGGCTGGACTCTATGATCTTCCAAGGTCCCTTCCAGCCCTAATGGCTATGATATCTATGAAATTCCTTCATTATCCTGCTGCCACAGTATCTTGCACCTGTGGGATTTCTGCCTGACTGCTAGGGTTGCAACAGGGTGCACATGTAAACATGAAGACATTTACTTCACAGTTAATTAGGCAACTGTGTAGTAAACATCTTGGGTAGGTGCAGCCAGGTCATACTATATACAAATAGGTACAAAGCGCTGCTCGAAAGTGTATTTATGGAGTACCTGTGCTGAAAACTTGCAGTACTTTGCAAAGTAGTTAAAATACAACAAGTCTGGATGAACGAAGTCTGTAGATACCTGCAATAATTAGCATATATGCATATATGCTAATTATTGTAGGTATGTTTATTTTTAAATCAGTGCTTTGTGGTCCCTTGCATTTCAAATAGCTTCTGCTTGCCTTTGGCAGCTTCTGCCCTTTCCCCCTACCTTACTGTCACGCACATTGGGCATGTGCTGAGGGAGGGAACTGAGTCCAAGCAGGGTCTGATTAAGTGGGGGGAGAGAGGAGCTGCATGGGCAAAGAGTTGGGGGGAGGGGAGTTGACAGCTAGGGGGCCAACTGACCTGCCCAGCCACTATTTCTTTTCTGTAGCACTGGGAAGGGGATGTAGTTAAGACAAACCTCCAATAATTAGATTCTATACCTGGAAAATTATAACAAGTTCATAATTTTTCCATGTAAGGCATCTAAACATTGGTAGTTAACTTAAATTCAGGATCATCTTAGATTTGAGTAAATATGATACTGTTTTTTATGACTCAATTACTAATTCACAATTCTCCTTTTATTAAATATTATCTACCATACAGGCACAATTAGAATCTGAAGAAAAAATGTGGAGAGGCGGAAAGGCTGAACAGAGACCTTTGTTTGTATATCTCTGATAGACAATGCATTTGATTGGCAAATTTTTAAAACATAAATTAGGATATCATTGACAGAAATTTCTGTGAAAATACTTCAGCGTTTCCCATCCACAATGAATGTTTTTTTCTTTTGAAATCCAATATGGATAATGTGGTCCCTGTTTTTTTTGCTAAATACAAGTTTATAATACATGCCATGAAAACACTCTTATGGACTTTATCTGATTTAGAAGGGATAAGGAGATTTTTTTCCAAGACAAGAATTTTCCAAGTTATTAACCAAGCTGTTTCCAAGATATGTTTGTGATTAGATATAGCTGTTTCATGTTTATGGGTGAAATGAGAAAAAATAGCAAAAGCTAACCAGAAAGATTTCATCCTGACTACTTTGATTGGATCATGCTTTACTTAGAAGTCTATTTTTCAAATACGTGGGACAGATAATTCTTTGTTATACCACTTGTAAGAATTCATCTAGCCAACTTTTGTAGGATGACCACAAAGTAATCCCCAGAGATAGCTAAGCATACAGTAAAATGTTGTTTTTAAGGAGTTGTTTTTTTAATTATTATTAGTGATGCTAAGCACACCTTAAGGGTTACAGCTTTAGAGAAGAAAATCAAAGCATGCAAATAAAATGTGGGGTGAGGTGGACACACTTGAAGGGAGAGAGAGGCTGCAAATAGATTTAGACAGACTACAAAAGTGGTCAGATGAGAATAGGATGGGGTTCAGTGTAGACAAATGCAGAGTGCTGCACCTTGGGAGAAGGAATCCACAGCATACATACAGGCTGGGGAGTTCCCCTCTTGAAAGCACAGAGGCAGAAAGGGATCTTGGAGTCATTATTGACTCTAAGATGAACATGAGCCGCCAATGCCAGACTGCAGCCAGCAAGGCCAGCCATACCTTGTCATGCATCCAAAGGTGCATCTCAAGCCGGTCCAGAGAGGTGATACTCCCCCTCTGTGTGGTACTGGTCAGGCCGTAGCTGGAGTACTGTGTCCAGTACTGGGTGCCACACTTCAAGAGGGATGTAGTCAGCCTGGAGGGGGTTCAGAGGAGGGCCACCCACTTGGTGAGAGGGCAGCAGGACAGGCCCTATGAGAAGAGACTGAGGGAACTGAACCTGTTCAGCCTCAGCAAGAGGAGGATGAGGGGGGACCTGGTGGCTGTCTACAAACTCATCAGGGGAGATCAATAGCAAATAGGTAGAGCCCTTTCCTCCCCAGCACCACCCGGGGTGACGAGGAACAACGGTAATAAGCTGATGGAGAACAGGTTTGAGTTAGAGATCAGGAGGCAATATTTTAGAGTTAGGGTGGCCAGAATCTGGAACCAGCTTCCCAGGGAAGTGGTCCTAGCCCCTACCTTGGGCAAATTCAAGAGTAGTTTGGACCCCTGTTTGGGGTCTTGTGAACCCAGCATTCATTTCTGCATGTGGCAGGGGATCAGGCTATGTGGTCTGTTCAGGTCCCTCCTGACCCTAGCTACTTAAAAAAATAAATACAAAAAATTTGAAGTCATATCTATATAGCCCCAGTACTGTGCCAGAGAGGCAGGACATGGACAGTGTATGAGTGCTACCATCCCAAAACAGAAACAGTATGTCCAGTTCAGTGGGTATCAATAGGATCTTGAGACAAAGTGTGGTATCAATAGGCATCTATGGGCTCAATGTAAAATCCAGTGAGTGCTTACTGGTTCACTCCCACTGCTGCTCTAATGCAGCTATGTTAGTTCCCCTAGTGAGGTAGTCCCCACAATGTCTCATTGTGGACCCACTTTGGGTAGTACTGATATATGGTGCAGGCATATCCTAAAAGATCAAGAGATCTGCATTCTGTTTTGTATATCTTGTAACTGTTCCAAGATCACAGGGGATTTATATATTCCTCAATTTTCTCAGTGGCAAGTGAATGTTTAAAAGAAATGTACAGAGGTGCCAGGAATCGTAACTGGTAAGCATTGAGTTCCTTGAATAGAAATTTTTATCTCAGTAGAAAATGTTATTCTGTCCACAGGATGCTTTTTATACTCAGTATTTATGTAGATTACACTTTTCTTTAAAAAAAGAAATCTCTAAGAAACAGCAGAACGGGTACTGGAAGTTAAATGTATGTTACTCATGGATCTATGGAGGCATGAGACAGTTAGATACATTAATTGTTTTCTTAATCATGTACAGTATGCATATTTATATTTAACTGAAAAGGGACAGACATGTTAAACTCCAATTAATTCAGACATTTACAGCCCCAAAAATACCATTTTATGTTGTTTTACTACTTGAACTATTTAGAGGAATTAAAAAGGAGACATTGTAGTCCGTGCCAGCCATGTAATTTTAGTGAACTAAAATATGAAAGAAAAATACAAACCTAAAAAGAATTTGTGATGATTATGAAAGGAAGGTTTAAAAGAACCCTGAAAATTCTATACAAATTTTGTTAAAGCATTTGTCACCAGAGAAATGACAGTACAAGTTATATTTATGTTTCTATTCCATTTCTTGCTCTTTTGATGTGTTTGTCTCTCTATGGATTTTTTCTTAAAACAAGCTGATATGACTGAGGAACTCAGTGAGATATCCTTTATTTGATTCTATAATTCTCCCTCTCAACACAAAAATCTAAGGAGATATGAATAATTGGAACTGCATATTTTCATTTTAATTTGTTAAATACTTTTGGCCCTGATTCATTAAGAATCCACAGCTCCAGTGATTAAGGTTTAGATGTGTGCTCACAGGCAGAATTCAAAAGAGTTATGTGACCCATATCTCCTTTGAATGGAGAAGTTTTTCAGGAGAATGCACAAACCAGTCAAGAAGTAGTGCAGAAGAGGGGTTTGTCTTTAAGACCCTGTCTCTTCCTGGAATATGGCTGCTTTTATACAAATCCCTGAAGCCTGGACTTCATTGGGATTCAGTGACAAACTTCCCTAAGAGAAATAAAGATGCACAAATCTATTCCTGGGTGAATTAAGAATAAACCTACTGACCCATGGCTTATCTGCTTTGTTTACATGCCACCATTATTAACAGTTGTGCATTCCTGCTGTGTGCTCTCTCCTTTTTCCTACTGAGGACTGTTGATCTCTTTTTTTTGTTTTGCTCCTTTGTTGCTGCGTGTAACTCATTCAATAGGACTGTCATGTGTTTTGCCCTTGTGAAACTGTATTTTTCAGCTTTTTATGGTTTCCTTCATTCTAGTTTCAGATGAAACAAGATATATAGGTCTTCCAAGTAAAAAAGAGTGACTTATGTACATTAAAACAAAGAAACTCTATGAGGCATACTGTATGGTTCCCTTCTAAAACAGGAACAATGAAGTGTCACTTACATATTATATTAAAGAATAAATACTTTTTTTAATTACAAAAAAGTTAACTAAATATACCCTTCTGCTAGGAGTTCTCACCAGATGTAAGAGAACAGCCTTTGATAGCCAAACCAAAATTGCCTTTAGAAGAATTCAGCCTTTGAAAACCCCATAGATTCAAATCATGGACACTGCCACAACCATAATATTTAATAGGATCATAGAAAAGTAAGGCTGAAAGGGACCTCTGGAGATCATGTAGTTCAAATGTCTTCCTGAATCATCCCTATCCAAACCATCCCATAAAAATCCTTGCATAACCTATTACTAAAACTACACAATCAACCCTATCACACAACTTAACCTGCAGCTAAAGCAAGGGGATGATGACTGTCAGTGTCCTGCTGCTTCAAGAGTTGATCAAGCAAAAGAAATCACATGAACACATTTAGGGCACATGCCAATTTATGATCGCATGGTTTACTATGATCACGTTTGCTGGTGGTGGGAGCTCTGCCAGGAACACAATCTAAATAAGTTGGGGTGGGGAGAGGGGTGGGCGGGATTGAGGGAGGCTCTAGTGGGTTTGAAGACAGGAGTGTCTATCTGGGTGGGAGGAGTTGGAGGATTAAAAAAGGCCTGGTCAGGGTCAGGGGCAAGGTAGGAAGAGCACATCTCTGAGGCTAGGGCAAACAGCTGGGCTTTCCAAGCCCTGGGATTATATACTATGAATGTGTACACGTTTGGTTAGAACAGGCATGAGTTAGCTTGATCTATATAGTGCACCTCATAGTGCCAAAAACAGATTGGCCCGACAGGCATTTTTAGATTGTGCCTATGAAATGGGGCAAATGTGGTACTTTATATGGTCAAGAATCCTGTTACTGAATACAAGATTAAAGCTTACCTTACACTTTACAATTTATTATTACAAAGAAAATGGTGCACTTTATGGACACATATTGTAGCTAAGTGGACCATCTCCAACTTCCTATTTAGGTTTAGCGTAAACATCAAAAGGAATAGCTTAACACAGAATTGATTAAGATTTGACAAGTGCATAACCATTTAGTCATACATAGGGACCTACCAAAAGGATGGTGGAAGTCAGCTGCGTAGCAGCTCCTTTTATCTTGCAGGTTCTCCCATGCACTGCCCCCCCCATCTGCCCCCATGGCCTTGCCACTTGCTCCTGATAAGCAGGGAGGTAAAAAACACAGTTTTACATATGGTGAGATTTTTGCCTCCTGGCTGGTCAGCAACAAGCAGCAGGGCCCTTCAGCCAATCAGCAATGGAGGGGAGAGTGGGTGTGGGGGAACCTGTAAGATTAAAAGAGCTGCCACACAGCCCACTTCTGCCATGATTTTGGTAGGTCCCTAGTCATACATATACGGCCAGATCCTATCCCAGCTACTAGGTGTGTAAGTAGATTCAGACACATAATTGCAGGGTCTATTCCACCCTGTTTCAATTCTGAAAATCCAATGGGATACAGCTACATTTGTAATCCACTGTCATATGACCCTTCAGACTGAGTCACAAAAATATCAATGGGGTAGGAGGACCCACCTACCTCTTGCATTAGCAGTCTTTCAGGGAGTGGAGCACAATGGAGTAGGATAACACTTAGTGCCTAAGTCCATTTATGTGTGATAAAATCTAACCCATACTAATTCATATATCACAGGAAAATTCATGCAATTTATCAAAAAGGCAACTAGAGTGCATAAATATATTTTTAATCTGCCTGTATGCTTTTGCATTTATCTTTCTAACCATTCTTATTTCCAAAACCAGAGCAAAAACAGCCAGCTAATTATGTGTCCCTTGGGGCTGTTCTCAGTTACATGATGAAATGGGAAATGTGTGAAATACGGCCTGAAAAATAATTAGTTACACATACTAAATTATTATTATGAACTGCAGAAGTTACCATCCCAAAACCAGTATTGGCCATAATATGACACATTTATTATTTTGTGATTTTAAAGGAAAATTTGCATATCAAATGTGAAGTTATTCTAAGCAAATGCTGCCTTTTAATGGTGACCAGTATCTTGTATTAAATGAATATGGATATTTAAAAACAAAATATCCATTATTCAGCACATTACACCACTGAATTTCCTACAGTGGCTGGAATTAACTTGCAATACACTGCCGAAGTGTGAAAACACCAACACCATTAAAGCAGTGCAAAAGCATTTAGCCCACTTTAAAGTGTTGTACACATACACCTCTCATTTTGTCTACACATGGTGGCAAGAATTGTTGACATATTCAAGACAGGAGATCATGGTACTCTTACTCTGTGAAAGAATTGGGAATTTTGTCCAAGACAAGATTATGGAATTTGACACACTTAAATATTATTCCTGTTCCCTAACATGCAACTATAGCTGCATAAGGAAGAGTGGTCAAATACAGACATACATACATAAAACCAGATATACAGTTAAGTTATATACATAACTTAATGCTTTCCTTATTTAAAGTAAAAGCCTACTGCTTTTCCCCCTGTAATGCATGATTATTAAACAGGTTGCATTCCTGAGTTTATATTAAACCCAAATAAGCATATAAATGAAATGTAAATGAAAACTGACTCCAAAAGGTCCTTTGCAAGCCCCTTTACTCTCTACTTCATTCTAATGCGGCTAACTTATAGCAAAGGGTCAGCAGAAAGGATGTACTTGTCTAGACCTCTGGTAAACTGTTCAGTTCATGGAGCTTTACTACTTCTTTTGAGAAGATATCAGGACATTTTCCTTGCTGTTCAGTCCAGAATTTTTCTTATTACCATCAAGTCTGTGGTCAACAAATGCCAAAGAGGTGCTGGCTACCTGGAACAAATATTTTGACAAAATGCTAAACCTTGAAGTCCATCCAGATGCAAACATTCTAGACACACTAAATGAAAAAGCCAGTTTGCAAGGCAGAATGGGTAGCAGCATTGAATCACCATCAGAAGAAGAAAAATAGATTGGTGAATTGATTAAAAAGGGGGGCAAGCCTTCAGGAATAGACAACATAATAGCTGGGCTCTTAAAAGCTGAAAGACAAGTGTAAATGTGGGGGGAGGGGTGGGCAGGAAGATGCATGAGAAGTTATGGGAAGGTAGACAGGAGCCCCTGGTAATCCAAAGAATTACACAGATATGGTCTGTTTCCTGCCAGTACCTGGAAAAATCATGAAAAATATGCCAGTTTTAGGTGAAGTAGTGCAGGGCTATCCAAATTCTATGTAGCCAGGGACTACATGGACATGGTCCACACCAACAGGGGCCAAACTAGTGCAAGCTATGGGTTCTCAAGCTGCACCCTTACCCCAGATGCGCTGCATGTTAGGGGTGTGCAAAGTGGGTCCTATTCGATTCAGATTTGACCTGAATCAGGGAGAGTGATTCAATTAGTTGATTCAGATTACTGTCCCCGATTTGATTAGGCCAAATTTGAATCTGAAGTTTTGATGCTGATTCAGAGAATCAGTGATTCAGACACAGACACAGCTTTAAAAGTTTCTTCTACATACCTTGAGGTATTAGGCACAGCTCATGATTGCTGCAATGCTGGCAGGCATGGAGCATCCCACAGGAGTGTGGGGGGGGATGAGAGGGGCCTCCACATGCTCAGTGGCGAACCTGGAAGTGGACAAGATATACTTCTGGTCCACTTTTGGGTCTGCTGCCAAGAGTGCTGGGGAGCCTCCCGTGCTTCTGTGGAACGCTCCATGCACCCCAGCATCATAGCATTCATGAGCCCCTCCTACTTATAGGTATGTAGAAAAAACATTTAAAGCTGTTTCTATGTCTGAATCTCTGAATCTTTCTGAATGTCTCTGAATTGATTCAGAGGGTTCTGATTTGATTTGGAGAGATTAAAGGGACCTCTGATTCAATTCAGATTCGGAGATTTGGCCACTGAATCATGTCAAATCTCCACCGAATTGAATCAGGGACCGAAACTTCGCACAGCCCTACTGCATGTATGGACAGTCACTCCCCACCTACCGCAGCACTGCAGATGTAGCCCCCATCTTAACTCCCTTACCACACTGTATCACAGGCTCCTCCGGCATGAAGACTTACCATCCTGCCCCTGGGGTGGAAGCGTAAAGTCAAAGCTGAGGGAGGGAGTGGGAGCCTAGAGATCCAGCTGCAACATCAGCTTGAATGACAGGGCAAGCAGTGACTGGGTAGGACTGGCAGGCAGGGCTGCCAACTGTCCATAAATTTACAGACAGCCCATCAAAAGTCTATATATGCTTGTCCATAAAGTCTGTTAAAAAAAAAGACCTGTTCATAAAAGCTAAGAAACCATGAGCTCAATTGAAAATCAATTGTTTGAATGAGGCTGGATACAAGTTCTGGTGGACAAAGTAGAGCAGTACCACCTTGTGTCTAACCCAAAGTACAGCTAAGCATCCTTCAGGGAGCTCTCTTGTCAAGGCTTTGTGCTTCACAGAAGCCTCAGTAGAGTGCCAGTCCCCACATGCTGCTGGTATGTGCTATCAGCCTGTATGCGATGGCTGCTTGCCTCAAAGGTAAGCAGCACTGAGCGGCCCCAGGTAGTTTAAACCCCTGAATTTGAACCCAGCCCCTGTGACTGCCATCTAGGGTCAGGCTGAAGGGTTACCATTATAAGATGTAAAACAGATCTCAGTAAAATGTTTGGTTATCAGTGAGTTTTTTTTCACTGATTGGCAGCTCGGGGCTTCTACAGACACGTTTGGTGCTTGCTTTGATTAATCAAAGCTGCTGGAGCACGGAAAATGACAGGTTTCAGCAGCTCTTCCATGTCATGTGCATCAGCGTCTCTGTGCTGAAAAAATAGTGGTGGCACACTTTGAAATAAGACACATTCGATGAGCTTTAGTTCAAAGCGCCCTGCCGCCATTTCTTTCAGTGTGGGGACACATGGGGATGCTGATACATGCGATACGTGCACTTTTAATTAGCCTGGCTTGCTAAGTGGCCAGCACTGTGTCCCACAGCATGTGTAAAAATGTCCTCAGAGCCCAAGGGCTGCACATTAACTCTTCACAGGCTGCTTGCCAGCTGTGGACCATCATTTGGACAGCCTGAAGTAGTATCTGAGGATTAGTGTGGCTTCAAACCAGGGTGAAGCTGCTCTGAATGTTCACATATGCTTGTTCTGAAAATGAACACACAAATCAAAACAAATTAAAGGAATAGAAATTTAATCAGCTTCTGGTTTTGGCCCCAGATCCAAATGCTAGTCAAACATCTATCTAGTGCAAAACGGAAACAGCACTGGGATAAGAAGCTAATACTCAAGTCTTCTGCCCTCTCAGGTGCACGGCCAAACACTCTATTTCATGATCTTCTTCTTTCCCTATAATTCTTCTCCATCTTAAATGCCCTGCGGCCTTGCCTAGCCCAAGGCCCAATGGTGAGTACACTTTGCTATAGGAAAATGAGATGTGGATTCAAGTTACCTATGGATGAGAAAGGCCTTCAACCTGGCTCCCTTTCTCAGGAGGAACTGCCCTAATCCTTATTTTATTGGGTTAAAAGGTGGGTGGGACCACCCTTCTCCATCATCCAATGGTTGTTAGCCATGTTTTTTCTGTGACTAAATGTTCAGGACTAACAAAGAATTGAGATGCTTCCCAAGGCAATTAGCATTGCAGTGAAATGTCTGTGAAAGTAAAGGAAAATACATATGTAGAAACCAAATGAGCATGCTCAGAAAACCACAAAAATGTATATAAGGAATCTAGAGGCTGATGTGATTTGGTGACTGTTGTGCCACCATTGTTGCATTTAGTCTTTTAAATACCTAAACATGGCTTTAGAGGTAAGTTCGGATTTAGCCCAAAGGAAGTTAGGTAAGTAGGAGAGTTAGGGACTGGATAATAAGTTATACTTTCCATAGCTTTTTGTGGATGGCATTTCCTCACAACTGCCAGATATATTTATACTAAAAAAGATACTCTTTGCTATGTCAGTGTAGGCAACTAGGGCTTAAAATGGATTTAAGAAGTAGTAGTTACACCTAGGAGAAGAGACAAGAGAAGAAATATAAAAATTCAGCAATGAAGTAATAGAACAAGTAACTCTTATGAGCACTAGGCACACATCAAGCTTTCCGACTGTTGAGTCAGGATGTGGTTAAAATAGATGTGCCTTAGCAACAAGTGCTTCACAGAAATTGACTAATAAAAGTATAACATTTCAAATCAAAGTCCAAATTTATCAGACCAGTACACTAAAAGTATTGCCCTATGGACTAGAAAGTATTGTATTAAATGAAATAGAGATCAGAAGGCTGGAGGCAGTAGAGATGAGAGTGCTTTGAAGGATGGCAATCATAAAGTGGAATGATTTTAAGATGAAGATGTTAAAAAGATGGTGCTGTTCTATTTGAAGAAGAGCATTCAGTGATGAAGAGAAGAATTAAAATTATTCTCCTATCCTTAAACAACTCCTCCCCATCATTGATACTTACAATTTCAAGCTATTAGCATAGCTTGCAATATACATTGTCCCATGAATTTGTGTTTTCCTACATTTATGACCATATATTAGCTGATATAATCATTTGATTGACCTTAGCACTATGAAGGTATATAGTAAATGAGGATTTTGTCCTTGGTTCCCCTGAATTTTCTTTATGTGCCAGTGCTTGTTGAGTTCAGCCCCAACAAACTTCAACTTTCGTTAACTTTTACTGAGTTCCCTCCAGTTTGACCTTGTATTGCTGGTAATTAGATGCCCAGATACTAGTATTCACTGTTTAGTGTAAATGCAAATAAGTTTTGCCATTATCTTCAATCAGAACATGATCTCTTCACCCAGTGATATATGGCCCCCAAAAGCATTCACTTTTTTCTGATAATATATTTCTAGTTTTTACAGCTAGCTTGAAAAAATCAGTAGTACTAGGTTTTAAGTTGTTTGTCCATTAATATTCATGCTGAATAAAAGGATGGGTTCAGTTTGCAACCTATATAACCTATACTGTTGCATCTATTAACACTTATATTTCTTTCAGGATATACCTAAACAAAAAAGTGAAGGTGTAGTTATAGCACAGATTAAGCATACCCATATCTAACTAGTACGGGTAGAAATAGCAGTGAGTATACGACAACTCATGATTCCTCATATGTAGTACATTCCCAGGTATTCCATTGGTCTTCTCCTCTTCCAACCATGGCACTGCTATTAATAGTATTCTTGGATTAAAGCTAGCTTGTATGAACCTATCACCCAGGCCCCGATCACATCTTCATTTTGTTGTGTAGCTATAGCTTTAATATCACTAACTTCTAAGCATCTGTCACTGAATATTCTTGCTCCGAACTGTATTGTCTTAGACTTATTCTAGCTGTGTTATTACTTGTGTACAGGCAACATTGTGGCACATGTGAAGAGAACTCTTCAGAGTTAATGCATGACTTTACTTAAAAACAAAACAAAACAAGCAACAGCAACAAATACAAAACAAGATACCCAACACTAGATTCTGTCATTCCCTTTGTATTATTTGTCTTTAGAAAAGTTTGAAACATGCCTCAAGGACTATTTCAGTTATCAACAATTGGGGTGCAGAACTTTCTTATTTTCAGTGCATGTATCCATTCTGGGTTTTCAGTAAATTGATTTTTTGGAAAGTTCAGCAAAGTTTTCTTTGGCTTCATCACCAAGACAATGTTCTGCAAAACACTGCAAAAGTGACCCAGCTACCATCAAGAGGGCAGAGGGAAGCCAGAGGCCATGCAGTAGCCCTTAAGAAAGAAATTCAATACTTAATCATCAATACATAATTTATCCATACCAAAGGCTTTTAGGATCACTTCCTCCAAAATTCTCTTACCTAACAAATCTAAGGTCTCCTCAAAAGACAGGTCTCAGTCTGGGTCTAACTTTCAATAAAGAGTTACTCCCCCTCCCCCCCATACACACTTAGCCCTTTCTTTTTGTTCTTTGGCCTCCTCCTACCCGCACCCCTTTTATTTCCTTTTCACCCTCCTTCACCACCACCACAAGTACAATCTTTGTTAATGTCACCTTTCCTCAAGTGAGCCAGGTCTGCCTTATATAGTACCAAGGTCCCCCTCACTCCCAATCTCTGCAATGATTAAAAAGCTAGTTGGAGCCATCTGCTTAGTTAGAGATAGGTGGCAGGCTGACAGCTCATTCAGTAACAAGCTCTTTGTGAATTAATTGAACATGGAGAAATCAAGAAATAGTTTCAAAACTCTTTCCCAGATTCAGGTTTTGCATTAAAATAATGTTTAAAAATTAATATTGTTAGACTCAGACCCTGGATTCCTTATGCCCTTATTCTTATTTGAAATTAGTGGGACCCCTTGTGCATAAAGCCCACTCAGTTTTTATGCACAAGGAAAAACATCTTTAACTTGCTCAAAGCCTGCTTTAGAGAAGCTTAACTCAAAACTGTCTAAAAACCATGTACGGTATTATCCATTCATACTGTAGATAAACTGCAAACATGTAAATTCTTGTTGAATCAGTGCACATTGCATTTTACAAGTGTTTTCAATTGTTGAAATAGCCTTAACATCAGCATCTTCTTCAACAGAGCATTTCAATGTCCAGAACACAATTTAGCATTACGGTATCTAGACTGAATGACACTAAAATGGTTAAATATTCATTTTACCAAAGCTCCAGAGTCATTTTAGTAATAAAGTTAATACCGTTTAAGTGATGCATCATCTAGTTTTAGGGCATGCATAGTAGGAACGCTTAATATAAAAATAATATACTTAATTTATGAACAGGGCAAAATGTGTGCCATAGATTATCAGTTTTTGAAACATCTTCTCTCTTTTATTTTTCCAGTGAGCAATCTTGGCTTTTTTGGAAGCCATTCCACACCCTGGAAACATTTATTTCTTTATTTTAAACAAATGATCATCCAGTATTTTATATGACTAATGATTTCAAGCAATAAGACAGGAGAATGATGCCATAAAATAAATCTAGGTAACTAAAGAGCTCATCATTGTAAGATCATACTCGAATTTATTTGTGTAGGGAAAGAAATGTCTTTATATGAAAATCTAGTTCGCCTAATTAAAAAACCTGCATACGCTATCTGTCATTAACAAGCCGCCACTTGGCAAGTTACTGACCAAACAATTCAACCGACTAGTTTAAAGGTAAACACACAGCTGAGTACCTTGATGAACTGGGACCAAAATAAAGAAATACGCCTCTATGAAGACTACCCAAATACAAATCATCAAATCCTGCTGGGCACAGCTAACAGGGTATTTCTGTTAGTGACTTAGAGGTAGATCCATTTAAAGATTTAAGTGAATAGGTCAGGACCTAAGCAAGACTGAAGTGCCTATATCCAAAATTATGATCCCCAAACTTCTGTTCCATGCTGCCATGTGGCACTGGAAGCACCTACACTCACTTGGCTCCCCCCCATTTGACTTGGAAGTTCTCTAAGCTTCTTGGGCTCTGCTTCCATGCACATCCAAAACTGCTTCAGTCTGAGCAGCATCTAGCTCGTGCCTACACACAACTGAGGCCTAGAAAGCAGGCATTCTTTCTCCAAGGTCAATAAGGGTCAGAGCCAGGAGTGCAACTAAGACGCAAAAACAGGACTGGGCTTTCTACAGAACACTTGCAACTACTCTCTTTTAAAGGGAGGGCATACTTTATTTGTGCTGGCTGATATCTTCTTGGTTGGAGCACTCATCCAGCAACTGGAAGATATAGTTACAATTCCCTTTTCTACATCCTTAGTGGTGAAGTAGTAAAGGTTATTTCCCTTTTGTGGGCTGAGATGATGGCATCAGCCAGACTTTGTCAACCATCTTTGCGTGTGTGTTAGCAGTTTCAGTAAAGCCCTTTTGAGAGCAAGAAGTCTCCTGGCCCTTTCCAGAGCTCTGAGGTATCATGAAAGATGCATGCATGCTTAAATAGCAACATATCTATAATAGGAGATTTGGAGAGTATGGTCACATCCCCCCAGCTCTGACATGGTGCGTGCACATATGCACACACAAACACAACTAACCTACGGTTATTAGATTGAGCCTTTACTTCTCCTATGGAAGTTAATAAGGTTAATAAGGTTATTTCCCAGAGAGACTAGGGACATAGAACATGTTAGTCCTTCATGCTTGTTTGCTTATTTCCATTAAGTAGTGCACATTTTGAGTCCGTGAGTATGTCTACTTTCCCAAATATACATCCATGAATAGAGAGAATTAGTTAGCTGTATTAGTCTGAAGTCAGGCTGAAGTCAGGGCAGAGTGGCATCTTAAAGACTAAATCATTCAGAGAGGCATAAGCTTTCATAAATTATAATCTACTTTGTCAAATGCTACAAAGTAGACAGTAGCCTATGAAAGCCTATGCTTTTCTGAATGAGTAAGTCTTTATGGTGCTACCTTGTTCTTCCTTTTGCCAAATAAACATCTAGTAATAGCAGCTGGATTCTTGTGGGTGCTTCTGTTCTGAGCACACTTGCAAAAACATGGGAAACATTCTAATTTCACTGTGGTGTGGCTACAAACCTGCTTTAATTGTATAAGCCAAGGTGGGTTCTATACACAGTACACTGTCAAGCACAGAAAAATGTAAACCTAAGAGATTAAAAAACTTCTAAAATTCACCATGCCAGGTCCTTATTGCTATCATTAGTTCAATATATGTATTACGAGACTATTCATTTCTTCCTTTCAGAAACCCTTTTATATAATTTTCTTTTTTTTTACATTTGTTGATGTGCTCATAATTTGCAAGGTAAAATCCATGTAAAACTTAGCATTTTTCCGTATGTACAGAAAACGATGACCTACATTGTAGGATGAATTGTAATGTTTCTCTAATGTCAGAGCCACCTGCCTGCCCATTTATACTTGTCTATCCTCATGACTGAAAAACAGCTTATTAAAGTCTAACAAAAGACAGTATTCAGTTCTCAAATGCATGAAAAAGGATTGGTTTCAAAAGTAATCATGAGCACAGGTAATGAAAGAATCTGGCCCAAAGTTTTTCTTTCTTATCAAACCAACATTATTATTATTATTTTTTTTAATCAGCCATAGTCTTGGTGATCTATGTTGCATCCAATCAGAAGTAATTGTATCTTACCTAATGTGCAGTCATCAATATTCCAACATTAAGTGCTGGAATCTTCCCATACAGTTTAATATCCTATCTTGCTGTTGGTTACTCTAGAAATGTTTCCTTCTATCTTATTTACTTTCCTGAGCAAAACTTCAATTTTGGCTGAATGATTCAGAGACATTTTGGGGGCAATATTTCTTAAATTTATTTTGTGGTCATTATGCGGCAGCACTTTTCCATTTAGCAGCTACTCATTTTATTCCTTGCTTCCATATTCATTATGCTACTTTTATCTTTTCTGAACTGCTTTCAGAATCTATTAAGAAAGGTGCTTTAAGCTATGCATAAATAACACAAAAGCTTTATCTCTGCAACAGTAGGTCAAGTATAGTTCTAGTAGCCAACCATGGTAGGCCAAAATAGACCAATTAGAGGCTACTGCTCTTTGATAATAATGGGGGTTTATAGAAGTGTTCCAGGAGGCGGGGGACACTCTAATTAGTGCGACTCCAAGAGTCACGCTAATATGTGTATCAGTGTCCCTGCACTGGAAAATGGTGGCGAGGCGCTTTGAACCAAAACTCACTGAACAAGGTTTAGTTTGAAGTGCCCCACTGCCAATTTTCAGCACAGGGATGCTGAAACACATGATGCTAGAGTCTGCTGGAGCATGGTAATTACCATCCTTGAGCAGACTCAGTGAATTGAGCTGTAGTTATAGTGCATTGAAGCAGCTTCCTGCATGTGTATAGGAGCCTAATCAGACCAGGAAACAAACTCCTCTTCAGTTCTCTATTCTTCATATTACATGTTAACACTACAGCACTGAAAGCTGCTTATATATATATAGTGTTTTTTTCCCTGAACAATCTCAGAATTGTGTCTACAGGATTCCATCATCCTTGATGTCTGTTAGCTGTTCCTGAATTAAACGCCTCCTCCGCCCAAATGTCTAAAGATACTCTTAAATTACAGTCTTAAGACAGCTACAATCTTAGGTGTGTTGTTTGTGGAATTAGGTCAAGGTTTTAGTTGAAAATGATAAATATAGAAAAATTAGTTCTTTTTTGAGTGGATGTGTTTGTTTTTATGCTTGGAAATATTTTTGAGGATTGGTAGTTTAAACTGTTATTTTTTTATTTTTAAAACATTCTTTTCACATACAAGATACCTCCACTTCTTCTCTTCAGAGATTTTGCACTTGATGCCATTTATAAATTTTTCATATCTAAAGATATATATAAAAAACTCTTGAATAAGGTGAATTCACTTGATTGGCACTTCAGTAAATGGCTTGCTTGCTTTAATAAAGCAATTTCTGAAGAACAGATTCAAAATGTGTTCCCATACCTCTAATCAGTGGACTAATGGCACACCTACCCCAGCTAAATGGCACATCCACAGCTGTCTGCAAAACCATTTGTGGTGTCAAATGTGTGAAATGTTTTTGGTTTGCATAGGTACTCTATTCTGAGGCCCCTTGCCACCCCTCGGCTCTGTTCCTGGTGCTGAAGAGGACATTTTGACTATACCTTAACATAATTCTTCAAATGTTTAAATGTTTCCTTATTATGATTCCCTTGTTTACAAGCCATGGATGATATAAAAGGAGATATCTAACAGAAATTCTTTATAACTAGCATATTTCTATCTCCATAGGAATATCCCAATTAAGGGCATTCTTCTGTTTCTCTGCTGTTTCCTTAACCTTAGTCTTACAACCTCTATAACAACGTTAAGAGTCTTAGTGACTTATCGCATCATATTACAAAGTCTAATATATACTTATATACATGGTTTATTTTATTTTATGTTCTTTTGTAGTTTAGTTCATGAGTTTAGTTTCATGACTCTACCCTTGACCAGCCTCTCTTCTCCTGCACCCTGAATTAATGCAGCCAAAATAATTATTTTGGGTCTTTTTCTTCTTTTGTCAGTTTGTGGTACCATATAGTAACACTAACTGCTTACACAAGGTAGTATAAATCCCTGTGCAATACAGAAAAGTACAGATATAAAGAGTATTTTACACAAATACAGATTCTCTGCCCAAAATAACTTATAATATTACCTTGCAACAGACATACAATACTAATAAAAAGTAGAAATACTTCCTTTAGTATCAATGTACAAACACTGTTAAAATAAAAAATATCAAAGGAATACTTATATGCATTGATAACAGTGGAGTATTGCTGCAGTAGGTAAAGGGTATGGGGAACTCTCAGGGCTGCTTCAGCAGTCCAGGTGGTACAAGGAGTAGTATTCCCAGGTAGCAACTGGCTGGGCCCCAGAAGCTCCTGAGAGTGAGTAGCCCTGAGCTACTTGCCAGGGCAGTTTTTTGTATTGAGAGGCAGCAAGGACAGGGCAGCTTCTTATACTGCTGGGGACAGCATAGGTGCTGGCCCTGGGCTTTACCTCCCCCCTGGCTGCAGATCTAGGAGGAGCTAGACAGGGTTATTTTACCACCAGTGGCACAATTTGCTCCACAACAAAGTGCATGTCTGAGCATGTGCACTGAGACCAAAAGCCCTGGCTCAAATTTGCACCGCTTCTATATGAACTATTGCAAACGCACATGTTTGCATGTGTGGTCATGCCCCAAGAGTCTATGTTGGGTTTGTGAACTCCATGTAAGGAGACAGGCTCCAGGAGCGGCATGACAGGCTCTGGAAGTGACAGAGACAGGCTCCAGGAATGGCACAAGCTCATAGATTTCATAGATTTCATAGACATTAGGGCTGGAAGGGACCTTGGGAGATCATCGAGTCCAGCCCCCTGCCCAAAGGGCAGGAAGTCAGCTGGGGTCATAGGATCCCAGCAAGATAAGCATC
>NW_017728947.1:84433280-84437662 GCF_001723895.1 Crocodylus porosus | reverse complement strand
TCATGGCTCTCAACCTGTCATCGTAAGATCTGTTTTCCTGACCTCTGATCATGTGCGTGGCTCTCCTCTGGACTCTCTTAAGCTTCTCCACATCCTTTTTGAATTGTGGAGCCCAAAACTGGACGCAGTACTCCAGCTGCGGCCTCAACAAGGCCGAGAACAAGGGGAGAATGACGTCCCGGGATTTGCTCGAGAAGCTGTGCAGGTGCAAGCCTGCTGTGCCCCCACTCCCCCAAAGGCCTCAACAAATCCAAACTTCTGTGGAGTGTCCCCGCCGACCCCCAGCAGCAGCCGGAGGTAAGTGGGGTCCTTGGGACTGGGAGCTGGCTAAGCCAGAGATGAGAGGGGTTTCACCCCTCTCCGGCCCCTACTTGGCCCAGCCCCTCAGGGAGAAAGTAAGGAGAAAGGGAGGGTACCTACCTACCGGTCCCTCCCCAGTGAGGCAGGGTCCCCTAAAGCCCGGGTAGGGTCCCCTAGCCTAGGAACAGCTGATTTCTGATAGTGGGTTCACTGTGCATGGGTGAAGTTTAAAAGGGACCACCAAAGGAAAAAAAACCCAGACAAGCTCTGGGAGCAGCACAAGATGTGTGGGTGCAATCCTGCTGCATCCCCGCTCCCCCAAAAGCCTCAGCAACTCCCAACTGCCACGGAGCACCCCCACTGACCTCCAGCAGCAGCCAAAGGTAAGCAGGGCCCCTGGTGGAAGGGACTAGCCCCAGCCTAGGCAACTAAGCCGGAACCGAGGGGGGTCTCACTCCGCCCTGGCCCCTACTTTGCGCAGCCCCACAGGAAGCCACGCAACTAGAGCCTTGAGAACAGGCTGTGCAAACAGACACACTTGTCTGCCCAGCGTGTGAGTTAGCACGCAGTTTGCACAACAGGGTAAGCAGGAGGGCCTGTGGCCCTGCCTGTGCACCCCCACCCTAGGGAAACCAGTCCCAGCCATAGTCAGCCTACCAGCAGCATGACACAGATGGGCAAGCCCTGTAACCCAAGTGTCCCCTCTGGGCCTGCGGGACCCCCCCTCTGGAATCTCAGAGACCGTCACCCAGATGGAGCCCCTGGTTCCAGGTTCCATACAGATGGAGCCTCTGGCTTGGCTGTGGAGGCTGCCCTTCACTTTTTCAGGCTCTGGGGCCTGGGAGCATGGCCACCTCCCCTTGTGGGGTCTCCTCCCTACTAGGGTCTCTGGCATGTCATCTGGAGGAGCTCCAGGCCCCAGTCCAGAGACTGCATCCCATCAGGGACTGTTAGCAGGAGATTGATGCCTACTGCCAGGCCTTCTCCCCTGGGAGGTTGAGGGTAGACCACGGTCAAGTGCCCCAAGGCCCACCGTACCAAGGCCCCGCCCCGCTGGAGCTATGCAACAGGTTCGAACCTCTTGCAGCTCCAGCAGATCCTGCTGAGTTGCAAGCTCCCACAGGCAACACGGGCACTACTGTAGCTACCACCCAAGCTCTCCCCAAGGCAAAATGCAAAGTGTTTGTTATGGGAGAATCCATCCTGAGGGGGACTGATGGGACAATCTGCTGTTCTGACCCCTTAGCCTGGGAAGTCTGCTGCTTCCCAGTAGCCCGCATCCAAGATATTGTGGAGAAGATCCCTAAACTCCTCCAGCCCACTGACCACTATCCCATGCTCCTTATCCATATGCACACCAATGACACAACTCAGAGCACTCCCAGCTGAGTCATGAGGCACTACAGGGATTTGGGAGTGGGGCTAAAGGGTCTGGGGGCACAGGTGATGTTCTCCTCGATCCTCCCAGTCTCGGGCTGTGGGCTGAGGAGGAAGAGGAGGATTGATGTAGTTAACTAAAGACTGCGGCACTGGTGTCATTGGGAAGGCTTTGGCTTCCATGACCACAGTCCACTCTTTGGTGAGAGAGGCAGCAAATTGCTGGGAAGAGACAGCCTCAACCTCTCTTCACTGGGGAGGAGGCTTTTCTCAGCCAGACTGGCTGATCTGCTCCACCGGGCTTTAAACTAGGCCCGCTGGAGGACAGGGGAACTACCACCACTTCTGGCCCACTGAGCAACCCTTGCAAAGGCACCAGACCAAGGCACATAAGGGAGCCCACCCATGCCCCAGCCCTGGAACAACTGGTAAGCAAGGCAAAGGCCCCCAAGGGGACACTTGCCTGCCTGTACACAAATGCCAGGAGCTTGGGGAATAAACAGGAGGAACTTGCTCTCCTGCTTAGCACAAAAAAATACAGTACCATGGGGATAATAGAGACCTGGTGGGAGACTCTACCCATGACTGGACCATGGGTATAAATGGCTATACTCTGTACAGGAGAGACTGAGTAGAGAAAAGGGGTGGGGGTGTAGCTCTCTATGTCAAGGAGAGCTATGCGTCCCTGCAAGCCAACAATGGCAACCAGGGTGGATGACTGGAGACCCTCTGGGTTAAAATCCATGGGGAACACAGCACAGGGGACACAATGGTGGGACTCTACTACAGACCTCCCACCCAAAGTCAAGAGCTTGACCAGGAGTTCACCAGGAAATTGGCTGAAGCCACATGCTCCAGGTCCACGGTTGTCATGGGAGACTTTAACTACTGAGACATCTTGTGAGAAGAGCACTTGGCTAAATCTGAGTGGTCACAAAGCTTCCTTTCCTGCATGGATGATCTCTATATGACACAAGAGGTCTACAGGCCACTGAGAGGAAAAACACTGCTTGACCTGCTATTGGCAACCATGTAAAACCTAATCAGTAACCTAATGATTGAAGGGAAGCTGGGTGACAGTGACCACGAGCTGATCACCTTCACCATCTGCTGTAAAGCTGGCAAGTCAGTCAGCAATACAGAAGTCCTTGACTTCAGGAAAGCTGACTTTGACAAGCTCAGGAGGCTTGTCGGTGAGGGCCTAAGGGACCATGACCCGAGGGAGAGGGAAGTTCAAGAAGAGTGGTTGCTCCTCAAGGGAGTGGTCCTCGATGTATAAGCTAATGCTATTCCATCTCAGAGGAAAGGCAGCAAAAGGGCACAGCAGCCGCCTTGGCTCTCCAGGGAACTAGCGGACCCCCTGCAGCTAAAAAAAAAAGGCCTACAAAGGAGGGAGGATGGAATCCACCTCCAAGGAGGAATATTCCACACTGGTCCAGTCCTGCAGGGAATGAACCAGGAAAGCCAAGGCTGTGATGGAACTCCAACTAGCTACAAGTATCAAAGACAATACAAAATCCTTTTTTAATTTTTAGATATGTGGGGAGCCGCAGGAAATGCAAAGGCAACATTGGACCCCTGCTAAACCAGATGGGAAAATGCCAACATCTTAAATGGGTACTTTGCATTTGTCTTTCATCAGTCCCATAGGACACCCCTGCCCACTATGGGACAGTGGGGCCTGGGTGAGGGAGGCCTGGGAGACACCCTGCCCTCCATCAATGCTGACTTTGTGAAGGAACTCCTTTAGAGGCTGGACACCTTCAAGTCAGCTGGCTCTGACAATCTGCACCCCAGGGTACTCAAGGAGCTGGCTAGCATCATAGTCCAGCCACTGGCATGGATCTTTGAGAACTCCTGGTGCTCTGGTGAAGTGCCTGAAGATTGGAAGAAGGCCAATGTGGTGCCTATTTTCAAGAAAGGGAGGAAAGTGGATCTGGCAAACTATAGGCCCATAAGCCTGACCTCTATCCTGGGGAAAGTCTTAGAAAAGATTATCAAAGAGGCCATTCTCAACAGACTGGCCAATGGCAACATCCTGAGGGATAGCCAGAACAAGTTTGTTGAGGGGAGGTCTTGCTTGACCAATCTCATCTCATTTTATGACCAAGTGACCTATCACCTGGACAAGGGAGAGGAGAATGACATCATATATCTTGACTTCAAAAAAGCCTTTGATTTGGTATTCCGTGATCACCTCTTGGCAAAACTGGCCAATTGTGGCCTTGGGTCTACCATGATCTGCTGGCTGGGAAATTGGCTCTGTGGTCAGACCCAGAGGGTTGTAATTGATGGCAGTTAATCATTGTGTTGTCCTGTGACCAGTGGGATCTCCCAAGGCTCTGTCCTTGGACCCATATTGTTCAACATGTTCATTAATGATGTGGACATTGGAGTCAGGAGCGGACTGGCCAGGTTCACCAATGACACTAAACTTAGGGGCAAAGCATCCACACCAGAAGACAGGCGGGTGATCCAGGCTGACCTGGACAAGCTCAGCAAATGGGCAGATGAGAACCTGATGGTGTTTAACATTGAAAAATGCAAGGTTCTTCACCTCGAGAGGAAAAATCTACAGCATACTTATAGGTTTGGCAGTGTTACACTGGCTAGCATTACAGAAGAAAGAGATTTGGGGGTCATCATTGACCACAAGATGAACATGAGCCTTCAATGAGATGCTGTGACTAGTAAAGTGACCAAAA
>NW_017728947.1:84425137-84432139 GCF_001723895.1 Crocodylus porosus | reverse complement strand
ACACACACACACACACACACACACACACACATATATATACATGAGGGTGACTAATAATTGGAATAAATTACCATAACAAATGGTAAATTCTTCATCTTGATGTTTTCAGATAAAGGCTGGGTACATTTTTAGACAAACACAAGAAATGCTTTAGTCAAAGGCAGATTATTTGATTCGGTAGAAAGATAATTGACCTTTGATATGAAGGTTACAAACTAAATGTTCTAATGGTAATTTTTAGTTTTATATTCTAGGCGGAGGCTACTTGTGTGGACAAAAGTTAGTACATTATATTATGAGTGCTACAATATCTGATTGATTTAATCTAAGGGTAGTTTTGAACTCTTTCTTAAATATAAAAGCTATCATACCCCTTCTCACTGACCAGGGACCATAGTAAATTAAGAACACACCTATGGATCAGATCCCTAAAAAACGACAAATAGCATCTGTATGTGGATCTTATGTGAGAAAAGAATCTAGAAATACTTTCATATCCTTGGTTGTTTTGGAATGAACATATTATCACCAGAATAATGAAAAGGTCAGATTTTAATACATTAAAGAAGTCTCAGCCAATTCTCAGTATCACAATTGCATGCATTTTATAATTACCACCTTTTTTTTTTTTAAGTAATCCTGTGACATTCATAGTACAATTAAGCTCAGTGAAAGTACCAAGTTGATTTCATCCTTATCAGATGATAGAATTAAACAGTGCTGGGTGTGGGAAATGACAAAATCATATCTTTGCCTCAAAGTACCTAAAACAAATATCAAGAAAAGCAAACAGAAATAGGAAAGAATCATCCTTATAAAGGAAGCCCAAAGCACTCCATTGATTACAATAAATAAAATGAAGGTCAGATTTATGCTGCTTGGTCTCCTTTCCTTGGGCTGACATAAAAGCACTGCCCCTTCTGAATCTTTAGAAAGAAATAAAGTAAGTAATAACTTTATAAGTAAATATTAAACATTAAATTAAAAAAGTTAAATAAGTTGTTTCAATACCTTTCCTTTGAAATATCATTGAAATATGCATAGTCCCACATTGAAATTTCAGTTTTGATGAAAATTTATTTTCCAACAGAAAACTATTCACTGATTCTCCCCTACCAACCCATCCCCAATAACAATCAGATTTACATTAAACCTTTGAGTCAGCTGGAGTTATGACACCAAAACTTTTATGGAGGATGCCTTACAATTATATTTTCATAGTTGGTAGGGTCGGAAGGGGCCTGAGCAGATCATTAAGTCTGAGCCCCTGCCATGGTAGGAAAGAGTACTGGGGTCAAACGACCCCAGCAAGGTGTTCATCTAGCCTCCTCTTAAAGACCCCCAGGGTAGGAGCCAGCACCACTTCTCTTGGAAGTTGGTTCCAGATCCTACCTGCCCTGACAGTGAAGTAGCGCCTCCTGATGTCTAGCCTAAATCTACCCTCTGCCAGCTTGTGACCATTATTTCTAGTCACTCCTGGTAGCACTCAGGGGGAACAGGGACTCCCCCAATGCCTGCTGGTCCCCTCTGACTAGTTTGTAAATGGCCACTAGATCCTCTCTCAGCTTTCTCTTGTGGCGGCTGAACAGGTTCGGGTCACTTAGCCTGTTAAGCAGGTTGATAGGGCCTGCTGTGCTGACCCCAATCATATGGGTGGCCCTCCTCTGGACCCTCACCATGTTGTCCACATCCTTCCTGAAATGCAGCGCCCAGAACTGGACACAGTACTCCAGCTGCGGCCTGACCAGTGCCGCATAGAGGGGGAGGATCACCTCCTTGGACCTGCTTAAGATGCATCTGTGGATGCATGACAGGGTACGGTTGGCTTTCCTGACCACGTCCCTACACAGTCAGCCCCTGTTCATTTTGGCATCAATAATGACTCCAAGATCCTTTTCTGCATCTGCACTGATGAGAAAGGAGTTCCCCAACCTGTAGGTATGCTGCTGGTTCTTCCTCCCCAGGTGCATCACCTTGCACTTGTCAGTATTGAAACCCATCCTGTTCTCATTTGCCCACCCCGTAACCTGTCTAGGTCTGATTGCAGCCATTCCCCTCTTCTAGCATGCCCATGGCCCCCACATCTTAGTGTCATCAGCAAATTTGAACAGGATGCTTTTTACCTCCTCGTCCAAGTCACTGATAAAGATGTTGAACAGTGAGAGCCTGAGGACCGAGCCTTGCATAACCCCACTGCCCACATTCCCCTAGGTCAAATATGAACCATCCACCACCACTCTCTGGGTGAGGCCCTCCAGCCAGTTAAGTGACCCATTTGACTGTGTAGGTGTCCACGCCACAGTCTCCTAGTTTTTTAATGAGAATGCGGTGAGAGACAGTATTGAAGGCTTCCTAAAGCAAAACTACATCCACTGCTACACCTGCATCTAAGGATTTTGTGACTAGGTCATAGAAGGCCACCGGGTTGGAAATCTCAATCTCAGGTACATTTATTTGAAAAAACCTTCAATAAACAGGTAAATTTCAAGAAAATATTTCTCTTGCAAAAATACTTTTCAGTCTCTTAAATAGGAAAGAAAGCTTTTTTGGTGAAGGAGCTCAATTAAAAAGGAAAAAAAACCCACCTCAGGACATACCAAGAAAATGTAAACAATTTCTGGACACTTTGATACAGCAACTAATCAATTCCATAGGATGAAAACAGTGAACAGGAGTTAATCAGATAGTTTGGCTGGGTAGGACAATCACTCACAGGTAATATAAGGAAAGAAGAGCCAAAGAAGGGAGATCGCGTTAGCTGGAGACAGAGGCTGGTGCTCCAGGGACTGTCTCTCAGTCAGGCCCTTAGGCCTATTGATCTCCTCCGTCGATTTGGCACTCTGTGTCCTTAACTGATAGTGATTGCGGCTTTGATTATTCGGCTTTTGATTGATTTATTCGCCATCCTTGACTACGATTTGGATTCTCCTTATACTGACAATTCTCCGGTTACTGGACTGTTTTCGCTTTGGCCTTGACTTTGCCTTCAGATCACCCTCGGTACCTCGACATGACTCTACTTACCTGGCTTTCAACCTCGGCTTTCATCATCGATCATCCGTTTGTCCATTGGACTGGCATCACGACCCCGGTTATTGACCTACATGTTACAGTTCTGTTTGTCTGTTTACCCCGTTTATGAGCTGTTGACCAGCCCTGGGACTTATCCGACAGGCTTGCCCTGTCGGGGAACCTCGTGAGCCAACAGACCCCTTCATTGTTATCTGTTGTTAATACTGTAACTGAAGACATCGCTGCCTACACCTAAAGTGTAAGTTAAATAAATTCATCTTTGTTCAAATCCACTACGGGTCCATATCTCCTGACTCCACGCCAATAATCCCACCTGTCTGTATCTGATTGCCACCCCGGCCCACCGTGACCTTGGGGCCTGATTCATTCTGTTCACTTTACCCCAACAAGGAGAAATGGCAGATAGGATTAAAAGTCCCAGGTAAAATTAGATGGAACATAAGAGTTTTTCTTTTTAATGATGTATTTCAAGATTTCAGTTAATTTTCATTCTACTTGGTGATAAAACTGCAAAAAATCAATATAACACCCTAAACTGGTCAGTATCACTGGGAGAATCCTTTGGTGGGATATGGAAGATGCCAAGATTCAAATCTCTTCTTTGCCTGATTTAGTCTTCCCATGTGTCACCTGAGTACCCTAACCACTGGACTATTGGATATTCTGGAGTCTCTTCCATTCTAACCAAAAAAAAAAATCCAAAGCAAACCTAAGCCAATTTTTTGTTGAAGTGGATACATTCTGCCAAAAGGTCCTAGTTTTGTCATTGTAATTTTCAGTGGAAATGCAAAGAATCAATCATTAGCCCATTTTTTTCATGTGTGTATATATGTCTGAATATTAGTTGTCCCACCGCTGTTACTGTTGGTAGTGTGCTGTTCCAAGTAGTTAACATTTCATGTTAAAGAAGAGCTGAAAAATCAAACTGGTTTAATGGAAACTATTTTTCAACACTGAAGGGGTTCACTAGAATTCTTGAGAAATGTATTCCACACATAAAATTTCACCATTATAATTATTTTAATACCTAAATTCCTTGAGTTATATAATACAATTCATTACCAGGAACAATGAAATTGTGCCCTGTAGCAGGGAAACCTAGCCCTGTCACCAAAAGACAGGTCGGCTCCTTTAGGCCCTGAACTTTCTGGGCACAGAGGGCCAGTAAGGAGGGGGTTAAATGCTAAGCCTAGCTAGCTAGTCACCTGAGCGAAAGGAACAGGCCAGGACTATAAAATCACTGGGTAGAGTGGCAGTAGGGGCCAGCAGCTAAAGGGGAAGGAGTGTGTCCCAGAGCTCCACAGAGAGGCTTGGCAAGTGGTCCAAAGCCTGGAGGAGGGAAACTACGAAGGACTCCGGAGGGATGGCAGCAACCCCAGAAGAAAGGGCATAGCCGATGGTGGGGAGCCAAAGCATGAACCCCGTGTAAATGTAAGCTGGCATGCTGCCTTCTCTAATCACCTTTTTGGGTGGCAGTTATTGCATGTGTACAGAACTGTTCATATTCCTTTTTTTTTTTTTTTTACTGAATAACACCGGTGGTTTGGGTGAGGCTATTAGAGGAAGGAGGAGGCCTCATTTTGGGGCCCACTACAAAGTGGGGACCCCAGCGCCAGTGATGGCATGGCTTTTAGGGTGGCACAGACCCCAAAGGCTGAAGGCATGATCTTAAAAGGCCAGGGAGGTCTGGTGCACCTGAGGTGCAATTTTATTTTATTTTTTTCTTTGGACTGAGAAAATACAAGTTCAAGGCCATTTCCCCACCTTTGAACTGGTGACCCCCTGGCTGTGGGACTGGTGGCTGGGCCTCTGGGCCACAGGGGGGAAGGCTCCAGATCAGAGCAGGAAATGGGGCCACAATCCTCAAGACACTGGAAAAGGCTAGCGCCTTGGAGTCAAACCCTGTTTGGTGGGTTTAGACAGGGAGGCCTAGCTAGAGAAAGACTGGGGTCAAGGCCCATGGTGGTGAAAGGCTCTGATATACGAAATACAATAGGCAGTCTCCAGCTTACAAGAACATCAACATAATAATTTTCATCAAGACATGGCAGGAGAGTAGAGAGTGGGACATAAGAACCTTCAAGAGGACTCCAAGGGCACCCCATGTAAGGTGCAGATTAACAGGGAAGATGGTTCTGGGGAGGGCAACCTGTTACATGCCCATTCCTTGCTGACCATAACGCCCAAAAAAAGCAGACACATGATCTGAAAAAAATATATATGAAAAGTGAGAAACAGTTTTAGTTCATGAGAGATTAAATAAAGATGCCTAAATCAGCAAGGTACAATGCAGCTCTGGTGATAAAGTAAAACAAACCTCAGAGAATTTAATGAAGCACTCTAGTGCACAGGGCTAATGCCAGGTAAACGTGAATGGTAACATTCACAAACCAACAGAAGTTAGGAAAATGAAGCCTGTAGAGACACCAAAGTATCAAAACCCTCAGATTTATCTTTAAGGTATACCTTCCTTAATTTTTTTCTTAAGTGTTTCTTTGGGAAGAAGTTCTGCCATTGTTTCATGTACCAGGTTAAAAGCCATTACACAAGTAAACAACTCTGTGGAATGAAGATGGATGGATAATCTGGATCCAAATCTTCATGAACAAACTCTACAGATTGCCTGAATACTACTATGCTGAGCACTGTAACATTACGTTTTAGGAGCCAGGCCATCTAGCAAACTTCACAAGTCTGAAATAGGCACCTAGGTTCTAGGGCTGTGTGAAAGTTTGAGTCCTGATTCAATTCGGAAAAGATTCAGTCCAATTCAGCAGCCGAATCACAAAATCCAAATCAAATTAGGAGACCGATATAGATTTGAAGCTCTCCAAATCAATTTTAGGGGCTTTTAGGGGCTCATGGCAGATACCTCCCACATAGCATGGGGCTGTGGAATGCAGCAGAGATTGCCCCCCCACTTGGCAGGAGCTGATGAGCCTGGGGCTTTTTATTTTTTAAAGAAGTGGGAGCTGGGGCCAGGCAGGGCAGCCCTGGTGGGGGGCTGGGAAAGTGGGCGGGGGTCAGGGGGATCATGGCAGAGCCTCCCATGCAGCATGGTGCAGGAGGGATTTCCCCCATGCCTGGCAGCATTCAGTGAGTAGTGGCCTTTTTTTTTTTTTTTGAAAGAGCCTGGAGGCTGGGGTTAGGTGGAGCAGCTATTGATGGGGCTGAGAGAGTTGGTGGGGGATGAAGCCTCGCTGATTCATAGATTCGGCCAAATCAGCGGTGGCCAAATCTCCGAATCAGATTTGGCTGAATCAATTATTTGAATCGCCAAATAGAATCACTGTCCCCCAAATTGACCAAATCCAAATCTAAAGTGAATACTAGCCACTGTGCACAGGTAACCCAGTAGGTTCCTTATATGAAGAGGCATAGGTGACTAAGAGGGTCATTGCAACACAAAACCTTTTATATGCCTTACGTCCAGCTGCACCCTAATAACCTGAGTAGAATCAAGAACTTTGTTAGGGGTATAGACACAATAGACAACACAACAGGAAAATTAGGTAGTTCTGAGTGGGATCTGAAACAGCCACCACATGTAGGTAGGAAGGGATATGCTTATGTCAATATAGTCATCATGCGGCTGCTTAAAACTAGCCAATAGGAAATGCTGTGGATGAGGTCTGAGCTACATCACTCTCCCTTCAGCCATTCAGGGCTGCAAGTCAGTTCAGTCAGAATATGCAGAATATCCTCTCTGGAAGATGAGGGTTAGTTTTATTTCATATTAGCTGCACAGGGATAACTCCTTTCTTTTCAACTGCTATCTATATCCAGGGCCTTTTGTTTTATCCAGCTAGATCCAAAGAGGGATGTGGCAACAAATACAATTTAAATGCCTGTCCCCTAGAGTAGAATGCAGAACCAGAATCATGTGGTTGTCACATAACTCACATACAGCTTACCAATAGGAAATGTGGATTTCATAGATTTCATAGACATCAGGGCTGGAAGGGACCT
>NW_017728947.1:84389197-84424552 GCF_001723895.1 Crocodylus porosus | reverse complement strand
TCACCACCCAGCCCCAGCCCCCCAAGATCCCCCGATCCCTGCCCCCACTAGCATCTAAGGGGGAACCTCCAAAACCCCGAACCCTGGCACTTCCTGGCAGTTCTAGCTGCTGTCTGGGTCACTGGGGCCCTGCCCCACAGTTCAGGGCTGGGTAACATCCCTTGTGGCCCCAGCCCTATGGCCCCCCCACTGCCCTGTGCTGCCCGGGGGATGGGGCTTTTTATTTTTATTTTGTTTTGTTTACGTACCAGAGGCTGGGGTTGGGAAGAACAGCCATAGGGGCTGGGGGGGAAGTGGAGAATGGTGTTGGGCGGGGCAGCCACTGGGGGCGCTGCAGGCTCTGGCAGAGCATGGGGCCAGGTGGGGAAGCAATCTGGGGGGCTGGGGGCTAGCACCTTGGACCCAGCTGGCTTTGACTGACCTCCTGGCCAGTTGGAGCCAGGAGGACATGCTTTGACAGTTCAAAGCAGGCCATCACACCCAGAACATCTTCCAGGCAATAGCTGCCCAGATGGCCGGGCAAGGGCACACATGGCAGTAGTGCGCATAAAGGCCAGCTCTGCAGCCACAGCCCACTGGCAGCTGGCCCAGAGGGGCAGATGCCTCACATGGGTCTGGCAGGTGTGCAGCAGGTCACAGCCAGGCTTCAGCCCCCACTGCCAGACTGCTGCAGTAGGTAGTGGGTACAGGGAACTCTCAGGGCTGCTTCAGCAGTCAGGCTGGCACAAGGGGTAGTGTCACCAGGTATGAATTTGCCAGGCTCGAGGAGCTCTTGAGAGTAGCCCTGAGCTACTTGATAGGGCAGCTTTTTGTACTGATATGGCCAGGACAGGGCAGCTTTTTATACTGCAAGGAACGTACAGGTGCTGGCCCTGGGCTCTAGCTCCCCCTGGCTGCAGATCCTGGAGGAGCCTGGCAGGGTTATTTTGCCCCAAGTGGCACAAGTTGCTCCACAACGGAGTGCATGTCCCAGCACATGCCCTGAGGCAAAAAGCCCTAGCTCAAATTTGCACTGCTTCTATTTGCACTGCTGCAAGTGCACGTGCTTGCACACGTGGATGTGCCCTGCAGGGTTAAACACTTCAGCTCAACTCTACTTTAAGCTACTTCAAAATAAATAAGGAGTGATATGTTCAAGTGTTCATCACTATTGAGTTTAGTGGAAGTGGGAGGAGGGGGAGGGTGTCTACAGGAGCAATTGCCTGGTCTAGGGAGCTTGGTAGCCAGAGGACTAAAAATTGCCTGGTCAGAGTCAAGGGGTGTCGGTAGGAACAGCACAGCCTCAGGGCTAGAGTAAATGGCTGGGCTTCTCCAGCTCCCAGGATGTGCTGTAAATGTATACAATCATTCACTAGACCAAGTTAACCCAGGTCAATCTACAGATAGCTCACCTCTGAGCCAATGTGAACCTTGTGAACACCTGCATGCCTAGCCATTTAGATCCACCTCACCTTGCTTAGGTTGATCCAAATGTAAGACTTATGCATACCTTTAGAGTCCTCCAAAATCACAGCTCACCTCAGCTAGTCTTTTCAGAGTCTGCTTTAATTTGTCTGGGAATGCCATTCTCTTTATAAAAAAGCCTTTAAAAGCTAGTCTCCAAATGTTGTTGAAAAGGTATATTTTCATGGCGAGTTTTGGTTTCAATACATCAGGGTTTTCCAAGACTGTATTTTACTAAGAATACCAATTAACTTTTATATTAACATCTTACAGGGTACTGTTTACATTATTTATGTTGCACCTTGTTAGTACAGGGCTGTTAAGATAAACCAGTGGTACCTGGATCAGAAATTGTTTTACAGGCACAATAGATGAGCTTTTAGTGGTGGGAACTATAGATTTAAATATGAAATCTATTTAGTTCCTGAGAAGATGGAATTAGGGAGCCAATGTTTGCAACATGGGACACCAAAAACCAGATATTATACAAATTCCTTGCTGTGGTGCAGCTTTTCTTCCTTTCATCTCTGCCTCATGCTGAAAAGATCCACAATGAAAACCTTTCCTAGAATTGCCTCTTAGAGCTCTAGAATTGACTTTTTCTGGGTTAGGTTTCACTCCACTGTATTTCCAAAATACCCTGAACTTGAACTTCATTTTTACTAGCAATTGCCTACTTAAAACACACTGTTCCAGAAAATGATTCTTTGAAAAAGCGCCCTTTGAAGGATTCTGCCAAGCAGATGAAACTCCTGAGAGAGAGAGAGTAAGCTCAGGGACCAAATGATACATGCTATAAACGATCAATCAGAATTCAAAACCAAGCACAGGAGATGGATACATGAAAATAAAAGGAGATGAATGCATCTTAGGAAGCTGTGTTAACATTCATTACTTGATTTATTTAAAAAACAAATGAAGAGGATTTAGTTGTATAATTTTTGTAAGATGAAAGATGAGTTTGGAAAGGCAGGTCCCTTATTTTCAAATTTCCCTCAATTAAAAGCAGCAGGGAGATTAAATCCACTAACTTTAATTAGGAGAGACTATGTCCTAAAGTAGGAAAGGCCAGTCGACTTCTCTTAAAGCTGTTATGTCTTTAACCATTAAACAAAGCTACTAGTCAACAGAGTGATTTCCTGTTGAGGGTATATACATTTAAATCTCCTTTCATGTGAAGCTCCCACATGAATTGCATCCCATGAGTCTAATCATTTTCACCACCCTTTCCTGAACTGTTAATGTTGCCAGAGTGCTCATTCCTTGTCAGGTGATCAAATTTCTATTATGAGATGCATTCTGCCAGTTTGCAATATTAAACCGCCTTTATTACAGCCACAAATAGATACAAGAGCTTATTTATCATCTCTCCTAGTTCTTTCCAGTTTAAATTACACTAGATAAAATAGAAATATGTTTACGATCATTATTCCAATAGGACTTTATATTTTGTGTTGTGAGTAAACAGTGGAAGACCCCTTAAAATTTTAAATACATAAGACATACACTTTTACAATCATGAACACATTTTGCTGTGAAACTAAAACATTTAATTCACCTGCTGGTGAATAAACCTGCTGCAGATAAACTTAAACATGGAGCTGTGCGTCAAAATTTACAGCTGGCTTTATACTTTGTTGGTTTCAACTTTATTAATTTTCCCTCTTAACTAGTCAGACAAACCATAAATGGTGTGTATTAGGTCATTTTGTATAAAAAGGAAACAGTTATTGAGGTAGTAAATAATAAACTCTACAAATTGCTTTTTTTGAAAATGCTTCCTTTACTGTGCCTGTACAGGTCATTTTCAAGAAAAATCAAGCAATGAAACAATCCTCATTAGTTAACTGGAACCATTAAGATATATATTTTAGGATAAAATGAATTTAGTAAGGTAGTTAACTGCATCTTACACATTTTCCAGTTCAAACCATGCCCAGTGTTGGTTTCTAATGGTTCTGTCCAAAAAAAAAAAAAAAAAGAAGGATCACATAAAAACAGGGAAAGCTTATTTTCCTTTTGGAAAAGGACAGCATTTCTATTTTTATTGTGCTTTTTTCTCAATGGCAGTCATCTGAACATTTTCCATTATGCCTTATTCAAAATATTGGGATTTGTACACCTTGAAATACATTGGTGTGATATTCAAGGAAAGATAAAGCCTGTGAACACGGGTGGCTTACTTTTTTGGGACAGATGGTCACACTGCAGTGCTTTCATCCCTTATGCCCTGATTTTTCTCTTATGTGACATTACCATGCTGAGATGAGTGGATAATTAGTTACCCAGCCACTGATTACAACTCTTTAAGAACATGCATTTGAAACATCTACTTAGCATGCCACAACAAAACTCTCAGATACATAAAAAAGCAATAATGGAAAAACCCTCTAAACTTTGGTGTCTAAAATACAAACCAGGATCAGAATTAGATTCTTTGCAAAAGTTGTTAATTTTACAATTAACCAAACCAAAGTTCAGTATGTGATTACTATCTGCACTGCTTTTCTTGGGATGCATGTCTAAAGTTTGTGGTTAAAGCCCAGGACCACTGTTGGCTCATACACATTACATACCCCTATACACATTCAACCCTATTAGGTTTAGAACTTTTTGGTAACTCACATCTCTGAAACCCCACTTTACATTATTATAGTTAGAAATCAAATGATTATTTTACATCTTTCCTTCTTCTATGTGCTACACAACAAAGCATGAAACGTAAATTTCCCAGATTTTAAGTACAGATACTCTATAATATATACATGTAGCTTCAAGGAAAACCATTCTAATTAGATACAGTATTTTTCTGTAATGTCTCTGTGCCTAGTTTATTCATTCTTAAAAAGGGAATAATAATCTCCTACTTTGTCATGAGTATTAATAGCGGAGGGGGCTTTGCCTGTGGAACAGATAGGGCTCTGTTGCTACCACTGTGGCCACAGCAAGGGCTCTAGTGCGGAGGGAGGGCTTTGACCACAGTGATCCTAAGGCTCTGAGTATCTCCCCCCCATGCAGAACTTCAAAGCCAACACCAGCAGCCCCATACATGGCCCACATATTGCTGGAGGCACAGGGCTCTGAGGTGGGTGGGGGAGGGGGAGATGTGTGGCCAGACATTGCTCCCTGTGGCACTTCAAACCAGCCCCCGCAGCTTGCACATGGAGTTGCAGAAACAGCCTTCTGAAGTGCTGCGGGGGAGAGGGTAGATTTGCCCTCCTGTTGGACTTCAAAGCCCTGTGCCTGCAGCCCCATCCAGGTGCCAGCTCTGACATGCCCCGTGGGTGCTGGTAGGTCTGGGCTGGGGGGGATGCTGATGAGGCTCATGGAGAACTGGTGAGTGGTTTCGCCTCCGTCTGCTCAAGATGAAAAGAGCTAACAGTTGGAGAGCCTGGGAGCTGTGAAGAGGAAATGGGCTTTCCAAACTGGCAGGGGGAGGGGTTTGGGCTGCCAGTCAGCCAGAGCAGTGGAGTCTGGCCAAATCAGATAGTGACTCTCTGGGAGGGGTGGGAAGCTGTGAACACTGGGATGCCTGGTGGACAGCGCAGCAAACAGCTGTCACTTCTTAAGTGAACAAGTGTTCGTTAAACCTAACTAATCCCTCTTATCAGTCTAGACTTAGACCTTATCATGCAAGGTCTAACTTTGCACCAGTACACCATTCTCAGACCAGATTAAGCATTGTGGATGCTTGCATACTGAGCATTTCCACTGGACTAAACTAGATTTTGTAGATCTAAACGTAATGTTTGTACACACCCTCTGTCACTAAAGGAAAATTGTAGCAGTAATTTTACATCAAGCACATCCTATTGATTTCAGATAAGCTAATGATGGTATACAGTATTAGCCAATGTAAGGTTATTGTCATGTGGCCCTGATAGTTGACATTTACACATTATTTTATTTAAGGATATAAGAGAGAATTAGATTTTTTCCCCAATTTCTAGAGATGTTCTTCAGTGACTGGCTTGAGTAAAAATGATGTAGAGACTTTTTTGCAGTTCCACCGTCCTTCTGTTGAAATTCTGTCCGCAAAATACATCTTCAAAGCTATTTCACTCAGAGCAGCCAGGTTATTACTCAGCCAGGTTCACATAGTGACTAGTATTTCCCCTGTTGTAGCACTATTTTTCTTCCATTGAACTTTCTTTATATTATTTGAAAAAAGGATGCTGAATCTTCGTTTTAGAAGATAACAGAGCTATTTTGCTTCTAGCTCCTGCACTGAATAAAATGAGCCTTTCCATTAATGGGCACCAAAATGATTCTGTTTCCAGTTACACTGGTATAAAGCCAGATCAGCTTCACTGACTACATTTGGTTTACTTTGGATTTACCATGCTGTAACTGATAGGAGAATTTGGCCTGGACTTTTAAATACCAGACATCAGAAATTATTGAAAATCTACAATTGAAGCTTGATTATTAGAAAATATATATTGAATTTCTTATGCCTGATCCTACTACTTAATCCCAGCAATAACTATGGTGACCACTGTACAATAACGCACATAGAGGTCAAATTTAATAAAACCTGTGGTGGCATAAATCCCTGACTAATTTAACTTTGCTCAAACTGCTTGTTGTTGTTTCCCATGAATTAAACATAGAACGGGTACAGGTATTTATACCCCATTCTATTATGCCTCATACAGTGCACAAATGAGTTTGAACTACTCTGTATAAACCTGAAACTGTTTTTTATGATAGCATAGATTTTTATACCACTTATCCAATGTATATTCTGCATGCTGTGTCCCCATACAGCATGCATTACCAGCTAAAGAGCTTTGGTATGGTTTAATCCCCAATAAAATTATTTACCAATGTCTCCTGTCCTATTAATCCAAGTTATTCACATTCAACTCAGATGTCTGTTCACAAAGCAGCAGAGTCTGCCTGTCTAAAGGGTTTAAGCTTATGTGCAATAAAATGATATTATGTTTCCCTCTGATTGGAAAGCTGTGCTATCTAGGGGATTATGGTGGTATTGCAAGTGGCACCAATCGTATTGTAAGGCCCTCAGGGGGCAGGGAGAGATCTGTCAAATTCAAAATGACTTCTTCTTGTAAGAATATAGTTTAAAAAAACTCAAAAAACACTGCCCCTCCCCCCAACTTTGTCTTTCACAAGCTCTAATCCTCTCTTGGTTTTTTTCCAACTGCTTTATGGGCCACTGTATGAAACATGCTGTCATACTGATCATTGCAAGATGACACTTTAAAAAAATAAATCCAGAGAGAGCTTGATAACCTTCATTGTCAAATGGAAGGCAAAAAGGTGGCAAATGCACTCGAGTGATGATTTTATTTTGGTTTCTTTTTTTCTTTTTAAACTAAGTAGGAAGGTGATAGAAAGACAAAAGAGCTTGTCAAGTCTGGGCTATGTTTGGTAGCTGCTCTGAGTAAAAGAACAAGATTGTTGATAATAGTTTTATCAATTCTTCTCAGACTTTAAAATACTGCCATTGAAAAGAATGTTGCCTCCAAAGGAAATCCATAAATTTTCAATACAAATAGTTTTTGTTTTTTAGCAAACAATAACCAAGGGAGAATAAATTAAACCAGGTTAGGCTATTATTATCCACCATCACCATTTTGGGAGTACAGCTTGAGTTATGGCAGCAAATCTCAGGCTGTTAATGAATCCTCTTCAATGAGTGACATAACATGAAAATTCATTAATATTTGTGGAGGGGGAAAAGCATAGGATTGCATCGTATTCTCCTTTTGTGCATACTGGCCTAAAGCAAGTTACATTGTCATTGTTGAAACATAAAGGAAGAACTGGCTCATAATTTATAAACATCAAACCATGTTTATGTGCGCTGCAAAAATGCCAAAAACTAATGGAAAATACACATCAGTCTTCATGAAACTAATCAATTTACTTAATTTTCTCAGAGGTTTGTTTTGTTTCCTTTCTTCTCTTCGTCAGTTAGGACCCTCTAGGCCAGTTATATATAATATTTAATGGGATCTTTGTTAATGCTAATTGTTTTCAAACCAACTGTGATCTTTAAAGTGATTTGCTTTCTATTGCCTGTTTTATTAGTTTAGTATGAATTAATTCTCCTTTTGGGTGTTCCTCTTAAACTACATAATCCTCAGATGAATGAAACAATGCTTTTCAGAGTTGAAAATCCACCCCCAAGGAGAGAAGGGAACTAATTTTTAATTGCAGTTGTATAGGTGATTTTTGCCCGAGCTCGTGCATGCAGGTGCATGCAAGTGCACTCACATGTGTGTGCATGTAAGAGAGGAGTTCTTTCTCAGTATGGACCTTATGTCAAATTTCATAGCATCAAAACAATATGATAAACATAACTGAGTCTGAAGATCAAGCAGTTTAAAACCTAAACAACTTCCAATAACTTACCCCTCATCTTGAACAGCCAAACTGAAGTATCCTTATGCTGTATACCGCTGTTAAAAGAGCTATGCTTTTGGTATCTCTGAACATAGATTCTTAAAGATTAACATGATAATATCTCTCTTCCAGCAAGAGGCAATTAGCACTGACATGAACTACACATAACATAAGGTGATCTTAAGCTGCTTCCTCCAGCAACACAGTAAGTGAAACTTGGTTTTGAGCTCCTAGACAAGCAGACAACCACAGGTCATGCTGTTGAGGACCCTGAGTTTTTTTCACCCTTCTCTTCAGCAAGGATCAAGGATCACCTGTTAGAATCACCAGGGCCTATTTTACCTAATCAAATCCCTGCCCCTGCAGATGCTCCAGGCACTGGTACCATCCTGGTCCTCCCTCTTCTCTGCCTGTGGCACACAATGGCTTAGTGTCCTGAAATAGTTTTATTTCAATCCCAATTATTCAGCTCATAGCTAGAGTAACCAGCTGAAAAGTAATAGCCAGCAAGACAAGGGTTCTAAAGGCCCCTTCTGGCCTTAAACTCTGCACAAGTATTAAAATGTGAAACACCAAGAGACAGAAATGAAATGCCAAATTTTGACCAAAATCATATTGGAAACTACCACTTATATTCTCACTTCTGCATACTTCCTCTTGTATTTTGAAATGGTAAATGTTGTGTTAAGGCTATTATAAACCCCCTATCTTTAAAACTGCATTAATTAGCTTTTTAGAACTTCTCAGCTTTAACTAACCCTGGAAGGATCTTGATAATTTCTTCCACACACACTACCAATCAAATTAATTACAGAATGGTGTGGTGAGGTAATGAAATCAAGTCTGAAGACTGAAATTTCCAGTTTACTTTGCAAGACTGAAGCAAAAACCTGCTACGGAAATCATACACATAAAATAATTTGTAAAACTGCAGGGGTAAATAGCTCTTCTCACTATTACTGATTCAGTATCTCATCTACAAATTGCTGCCCTATAGCTTAACAATTCATCTTCACCAATTCAGTTCTGCACTGTAAGAATACCTGACACTTAAAAGAAGTGAATAATGAAAGCAGAGGTTTTTCATGTCAGAGCTAGTTTTACCATGAGCTGTAGCTCTGCAAATAAAACAATAATATAATATATGCTTTTGATTTATTTCTTTTTAAATATGTATTCTTTTTTTCTCTGAAAGAAATCCAATCTTTTTGTAGAGTAGAAAATGTACATAGCTCACATCAGCTGAAGAGTAGATCTGTCCCTAGGGTCTGAAATATCAGTACTTAGTACAATTTGAATTCTTAACAGAGTAGTGTCCCTAATGCAGGGGTGGGTAAAATCCAGCCCACAGGCCAAAATCAGCCCTAGCGACCCTGTCTACATCTCTGCAGCTGGTTTCCATGAAGACCCCAGGAAAGGTGGGGTCCTGAAAGTGCAGGGCCAGGGTTTCCATAGAGACTAGCCCCAGCAGTGCTGGCAGGATGCATGTTTGGGTGGGGAGCTGCTCTGGAGCTGGGGCTGGGATTTTGCAGTAGTGACAGCATGGTCCAGAGTTTGGGCAGAGCCTCAATCCGCTGCCTGCACAACCATGCTCAGATGCCCCTACCCTGCACACCCTTGTCACTCACTGCTTCAAAATCCCAGAGCAGCCCCCTGCCCAGTTGCACACCCTGCCAGTGCTGCTGGGGCCAGTCTTCATGGAAACCCTGGCTCCCCACGGTCAGGGCCCTGCCCCTCCTAGGGTCTCTATGGAAACTGGCTGTAAAAACATGGAGTCCAGCTGCATCTGCCATTTTGCCCACCCCTATGCCCTAATGCCATTCAGCTAAGGGAAGAAGAACTGGGCTGAAGGCTGTTTCTGAATGCTGATCAAAATGAGCAGTAGCATCCTGCCACTAAATCCAGTTAAATGCTTTAAAAATGCCCGTGATAATCTGAACCCTCATTGATGCGAGTTCAGATGAAAATGGTGCAAAGTGGAGTGACTTCATTATTGTCTGTCAGCATAGCCAGGAGCAGGGCTGGGCTGTGTGGAGGAGGGGAAAGCAAGAGACAGCTGTGGATTTCCCAAACAGTGCTGGAGGGTGGGGCAGATGGATTGGAGCCTCCTCTGAGGTGGGGGGCTTCAATCCACCTCCCCACACTCCAGCATGGCTGGGGAAACTCCAGACCAAACTCACTCTCCTGCCTTTTTCCCTTCCCATCCTGAGACAGCAGGGGAGCTTGGAGAGGGGGCAGACATTGCAGACATGCAGCCTCTTGCCCTGATCATCTCAATAGGAGAGCTGGGTCACACAACCTTCAATCCAACAGCAAATGTCTATTGGATTGGGAGGGTCAGTCTAACTCATGGCACTTTCTGTGAAGCATCATGAGTTAGACCCGGGAGCTACATGTCTGTCAGCACCCAGTATTTTAGTCTGTAGATGTTTTACCAGCAGTAAACACAACATAGTACATTGCATTTTTAAACATTGTAAAACATTTTCTTTAATCAAAACATTGTTAATGTCATATAAACGTGTGACCATATTATTCCTCTGTTCTGAAAAGGCAGATTTGTCCTGTTTTTTTTTCATATGGTGACATATGAAATAAAGACCTAGTTTTTATGCATTTTGTGAAGAAAGTCTCCCTTTTTTTAATTGCTAGGATGATGTAAAAACAATTATGATTATATTTAAAAGCAGTTAATATGCTTTACCATATTAAATACAGCAGATGGGAAAGATTCAAAATGACTTTTTACATGTCAAGGGAATGATCTTGGATGTCCACTGATTGCTGAAAATGTGTGCAGAACAAGTTTGTGGTTGATGCTAATCAATGTCTGCAAACCTCACAGGCAAGCTGAGAAATGATCTGAGAATGCAATGATCAAGAAACTTATGGCAACAAAGTTTTCACAGACTGAACACACATTAAACAGTTTAAGCTGTAAGAGGATTTAAGAAACAACTAAATCTATTGTCTCAAAAGAAGACCTTCAAATACCTAATTAATTTTTCATTTGTTTTATAGTTGTAACAGATGTTGCATTTTTGCAGATTAGCTCATTGCTGAGGCGCTTGATAAAAAGAGAGAAGACATGTCTTTCGCTACATTTCAAAATGTACTTTCCCAAATGGACACATATCTCTACAATACATGGTATCATGTTTGCATTTTCAGAATGTCACTGGAAGTTCAGTAGGGACCTAGCACTTTCCATTATATTTATTGTTGATTATTTTTAAACACCTAATGACTTTACATTTTATAGTGGGTATCTGAACTCAAGGAGATGCCCCAGGGTACAAAAGTTTTCTTTTGCTCATCTTACAGGAATCTATTCACATTTGGTCAAATTATAAACCAGCGCAGGCCAACCTTTTTGGCAGGCATGCAACAAACTAGAAAGCCTCTCACCTTCCTAAAGTGCCACTCCAATCTCCTGCTCTACATAATCTCCTGCTCTGCTTTCTGCTTCTTTCCCTGTGCTCTCTGCCTTCTTTTCCTACTCTATTTGCTGCAGTGTTGTCTGTCCCCTCCCTGATCTATCATATGTATCATATCATACAGAAGCTGCATGGTTCACTTGTGACACATACTGCAGGTTGGCCACCTTTGTTATAAACAGTCAAATATCATCATTTGAAGTATGTAGTGAGAGCTCAGGGAGGCCTTCAAGAAAACTGTGGCTAAAACTGCTCAACACTGAGCATGCTCCCAATATCTTGCTTCAGAGTGTCATATCAGACAGAACTCCCAGTCAAAACATAGACAAAATGGCATTAACTCCAGTCACCACCATTCTTGGCATAGGGAAAAAGTTCACCAAGTTGTGAACTGCAGAATCTGTTTTCTAGACACCTGGGAGTGGTTTCTTTTATCATAAGCCACCGGACAAGTACCACCAATGCTACCTGTGGAAAATCCTTCAAATCCATTGGAAGACGGACACACCGACGTTAGTGTCCTCTCACAAGCAAACACCATGAGCATCTGACATCAAGTTCTCTGGGATGACCAGGACTTATGGTCACCCTATATATAACAGACAACATTTAACTCTGTTGCCTTTTAAAAAGAATCTGCAAAATTCATGTACTTGATTAGTGTACCTTTAAAATAGGTGGATACATAGGCACAAGTAACACACTTTACATCTGGCATTTCCTAACTTTCGATTGTGTGACAAATTCAGTAATATTTTCAAAGACATTAAATAGCACACTTAAATAATGGCAAGGATTACAAATGTTCTAATACATTGCATGTTCACCAGCTCCCTGCCTGCATTTTATATTAGATATGTGACTATTCTTCCCCTATATCCTATAGAAGAAAAGGGACATCTCTGACTCCAAATGTGCAGGGGATATTAGTTGACCTACTACAGTTCTGTGACTACATGCATGCTTCCTTAGGCACTTGCTAAAATCTTTGTAGATACCTTCTGAAATTAAAAGTTTCTACTACATGCTGCTTCTTTATAGAACGTTTTTTAGGGGAAAAGGGAAGTTTATTTGTTCAGCAGTTCAGTTGAAAAGTGCTACTGAAAGTCTGTACATGACATGGTATTACCAGTTCACTCAAAGGAAATTTATTAAAGAGCTTACAGGTAAGACAGTCTACTTCTAAAAAAGTATATAGTTTCCCCCAGATTCAACCATGAATATGCATTGGTTGGCAATCAGTTGTGAGACTTAACCTCACTAAACTTGAAAAGTCAAGAATGAGAACAAAGGAAGAATGAGAATAATTTGAATGTGAAATTTAGTCTTTGTACAAATTCTTCCTTCCTCCCCCTTGTTCTTTTTAACTGATCATCTTTATTCAGTCAGAGAAAAAACAAGGATGAAGGGAGAACACTGGGCCATCAGAGATGACTGCTCAAAACTTTGAAGTAGGGATTAAGGTGGGAACAGGAGAAGCAGACTTCTGACTCCACAACCAGAGATACAGAATGTTTACTTAGCATTACTGAATGAAGTCTACCATGCAACCACAACTAAATGAATATGGAATGTCAAGGTATCACTGGCTGCAGATGTTGTTTCCATGTGGTTTTTCACTTGATAACAGACACACTTATGTGGAGGTGACACTGAGACAGATTTTGCAAAGGTTATGTTTAATGTACACATAGTAGAAACTGGAGATACTATATACCAGTGAGTTGCCTCTGAAAGTCATCAAATGATCTGTATCATGCCATAATTAAATGCACAATCAGCATTTAATAAGAAAATTATTTAAATGCTGAAATTAATATTTGTGAATTTTGCCAGATTGATGGTTCCTCTTCTCCTCTTTCTGTCCTGGAAAATTTTAATTTTCCCTTTTATTTAAGAGATTTTCATCTTTTATCTTGTTTTAGTTTTCATGACTCCCATCACCACAGAATCTGATTTTCTCAGGGTCTCAAATGTATTTATCCTTACACCATAAGAAGAAGGATGTATTATCCTGGCAAAATGAAACTACGGCTTAGATCTTCAAAAAGTAATTAGAGATCAAACTCCCAATGATTTCATTAGCCATTAAAGGCCTAAATACTAGGCCTATGCAAAGTGGCTAGTATTTGCATCAGATTCAGATTTGGCTGATTCAGAGGACAGTGATTCACTTTGGTGATTCAAATCACTGTCCTGACTTGATTCAGCCGAATCTGATTTGGAGATTCAGCCGCCGCCGAATCACCAAATCAAACAGGCCCCATCTCTCACCTGCTCTTCTAGCCCTGCCAATGGCTGCCCCCACCTGCCTCCAGTGTCCCAGTACTTAAAAAAAAATGTTTAAAAAACCCCACACTCCCTAGCTCCTGCCAGGTGGGGGGTGATCCCCACTGCCTGGCATTACATGGGGGCTCTGCCATAAGCCTCCATTCCCCACCCGCTTTCCTGCCCCAGTGTTCTGGGTCTTTAAAAACAAACAAACAAAAAAAGCCCCACACTCACCAGTTGCTGCCAGGTGGTGGGGCAATCCCTGTTGCCCTCCACTGCCCTGGGCAGCATCGGGGGGGGGCTCTGCCATAAGCCCCCTGAAGCCCTGATGGCCACTGCAGCAGCTGGTGAGTGTGGAACTTTTTTGTTTGTTTGTTTCTAAAGAACCAGGAGATGGGGTCAGGCAGGGAAGCCATTGATGGGCTGGGAGACAGGGTGCAGGATGGGCGCTTGTGGTAGAGCCCCTCACACAGCATGGGGCAGCAGGGGGCAGTGGGGTGCACTCCCCCTCCGGGCAGCAGCTGGTGTATGTGTGTGGGGGGGGTTACTTATTTTTAAAGTGCCAGGACCCTGGGGCTGGGCAGGGCAGCCATTGATGGGACTGGGAAAGCGGGCACAAGTTGGGGGATGCTGAGGGGGGTGGAAGAGCAGGCAGGGAATGGGGCCTGGCGGGGATCACCCCATAGTCCCCTCCAGCCCCTCAACCCCCCGCCCCCTACTTACCAGATCGGAGTCCAGGTCCAGCTCCCTCCAGTGGCTAGTGGGGACTGCCTGAATCTCCAAAGCGATTCAGAGGCTTCAAACTGATTTTGACCTTTTTATTGGTCTCTCGATTCGATGCGGATTTGGAGATTTGGCCACCAAATCAGGCCGAATCTCCTCTGAATCAGATCAGCACCTGAAGCTTTGTACAGCCCTACTACATACCATTGAGATTTGGGACTTAAGTGACTTCCCAAAGGTGACAGAGGAAGTCTGTATAGGAGCATGGACTGAACCCAATCTCTGGTTAGCATCCAAACAACTGAACCATTCATTTTTATCCCCAAATACATTCAGATTGGTTTGTTTCTCTGACCTACCAATGAATTTCATGGTTGGCCACTTTCAATAAAATAATTGAAGTCATCTCAAGGAGTCAAAATGTTTGATTTTATTCAGCCTGACATCTTTGAAAGTAACCTTTACAGTTTCCATTTTTGAATTATAATCTCACACTTGATTTCAGTACCTCAGTTTAGCAAATACTTTCAATTAATAAATCCCACTCCTGTGTGGTTGGTTTATCATTGGACTCTAAATTATAGACCTTGCTAGAGTACTGATTAATATAAGCATATATAGCACAACTGCATATAGAGCTCACATAAATTCTCTGTTAGAACATAACCCAAAGCAGGACTCACTAAAGACTGACCTAGCACCCACTGGGCACATCTACACATGTGTTTTAATGCACAATAGCTTATTTTAGTGTGCATTATTGCATCACGTCAAAAGCTGTGCTAAGATGCTAATACACAGTAAAATTAGGCTACTGTACATTAAGCATCAGTAAAAAAAGTGTGTGCTTTTACTACTGTGTATTAGGGCTGCCTAATGTGCATTTAGTTAATACCTCACATTCAGGGTTTGAATTACATTCCAACTCTTGGCAGGGGTGGGTGGCCTGTGGCAGTGATAGCCAGAAGTCAGAAGGAGCCACTGTTCTTGCTGCCACTGCCGCCTGAGGCATGGGGCGGGCCAGGGGGGCTCTCGTCTCTTATGGGAAGGGCTCAGCCCCCAAACTCCCCCATAATTTGAACCCTGCTCATATTAGTTGTATTGTAGTTAATGCACAGTAGCAAAAGCATATTAATGAACTTGTAGATGCACCCACTATCATTGTTAGGGTTGGAAGGGCCCTCAATAGATCATTGAATCTGACCCCTTGCATGAGCAGGAAATAGTGCTGGGGTCATATGACCCTAGCCAGATACTTGTCTAGTCTCCTCTTAAAGACCCCCAAGTTAGGGGAGAACACCACCTCCCTTTGATTCCCTCCAGATTTTGGCAACCCTTACCATAAACAAGTTCTTCGTGATGTCCAACCTAAATCTGCTCTCTGTCAGTTAGTGGCTGTTGTTCCTGGTTATTCCAAGGGGTGCCTTGGTAAACAGAGTATCTCCAATTTCTTATTGCTGCCCCCCCGATGAATTTGTAAATGGCCACAAGATCCTTTTTTCAGTCTTCTCTTGTGGAGGCTGAAGAGATCCAGGTTCCTCAGTCTCTCCTCATAGGCCCTTACCTGACTATGACTTAGATCAGAAACTATCTGCAAAATTAAGTTTTACAAATCCTTGCTAAAGCTGACTGATCAGGCTGATTGTTGGGACTGGTGCCAGAGTCTAGAATGCACATGATTAGAGTAATTTGTTAAAGATGTTGATGTTTGTTATGTAAATGTATGGCATAAACAGACTTGTTTGGGACTTTTTATTTGGCCTAGGAGACACAATACGCAAGCTGAGCCTGTACCTTACCACCATCATCCAAGGCTAGAACCTGGAAACCCATTGGACATACATGTTAATGAGTAAGTGCTTTGTAGTTAATAAACCTGGCTGAGCCTTTGCTATTAAATCAAGTCTGTGGTCATTTTTTGTATAACACTGAGGTCTTTAAAGAAACACACACTGCCTGCTGAGTGTTCCTTTCTTTCTTAGGAGTGGACGGCTTCCAGTTGGCAGTTTGACCACTTAGGCAACCTACCAGTCTTTGAGAGCAATAAAATCCGTGGTACTTTTTACATTTTTAACTCTCTTGACCTACCATTCCCAGCTTGAGTTCATGACAACTTGGCTTTATGGGCTGGGTTAAATAAAACAGATAGAAAAAGATGCAGAGGCTGTTGGCATTTATCCTTCTTGTGTAGTGACAGATTGATTAGAAGGGGACATTTTGTATCCTTTTTCAAAGCTCCAGTGGTCCCACTCTAAGCAAGGTCTCTGAGAATAACCCTCTTATCCAAAGCCTTATCCAAAGGAAGCCACAGTAGTTTCTACATTTTACACTGCTGGGCAGTTTTCTTCCCTATGAATTACTTTTGCCCAAAATAACACCAAGACTATTTGCCTCATATGAATTTTACCATATACCTTAGAGATCAAACTATTTCACAGCAAAATTACACAATGCAAACTAGTCTCTTATGGGAGCCATCCTGTGTAGTTATATATGTGACTGGTAAGGATTATTCCCACTAGAGATATTATACCTATCCAATAATACTAAGACTGCAAATGTAACAAATAACAAAGAACAATGCAACTTGAGTCAGTGGGATTTAGGATTTTTTTTTTATGCGATTCAGGCAATAAATGGAAAATGCAGTTTAATGTAGAGAAGTATAAAATTATAAGCCTATGGGGCAACAAACCAAAATTGAGAGCACATATTAAATGGAACAGCCATCCTGTACCACATGTGGATCGGAAAAGGGATTTAGGAGGTTTTGTAGATAAATTGTTGAAACCCTAGTGTATTACTGCAGTGGGGAAAATCAAAAGAATAGAGTACAGAAGTGAAACTGGTACAAAGCACAGGTCTGATTTCATCCAGCATACATCAGTCAGTACTGCCCATTTGAAAGCTAGTTTGTTTGTGGTTAAATTAGGATTACTGGGTTCTGTTTTCAATGCTGCCACAGACATGTTGTGTAAACTTTGGCAAGTCACCAAATCTCTATCTAAGCCTCAGTTTCCCCATCTGGAAAAAAGTATATAATAATATTCCCTTACCCCTTTCTGCTCAAAGCAAGAGATAGTGAGGTAGTAATGAAGTGAAGAGGCAATATTTGTATATGAAGATTTGCTGAAGGCAATTATCTTTACTGTCCTATAAATATATATTCAGTAAATAGGATTTATTCAGTATTTTTCTAGGTGAACATCCAAGAAATATGTAGATACTACAAGAAATAGTGAGGGTTCATACAAGTCTTACATTTAGAGTGACCTAACTTTGGTGTTCAGATATTCACAGGGCTTAAAATGCCCTAAAAACGGCACAACTGATCTAAAGTTAGTTCACCTCAAAGTAGACCTAACTTAAGACTGACCTGGGTTAACGCAATCTAAAATGGGTTAAGCCAGCCTGCACATGTTCAGAGCACAGACCCTGGGCTGGGAAAGACCAGCCACTTGCTGTAACCCTGGAGCTGTGCTGTTCCTTCCCTGTTATTTTAAGTCCGCCTAACTATCCCCCCATGCCTGGGCAACTCCTCATAAGACCTCCCAGTCCCTGCAATCCCGCCAGCCTTCCCCTACCCTGAGTTACTTACCTTGGACTTCTCACACCACTCCCAGCAGCAACAGCAGCAGCAGCAGCAAATGCTTGCGTACGCTGCTCCCAGTTTAGGTTTAGGCAACTTAAAGTAAGCTGGCTAAAACTAAATCAGGTCTGTAAATGCTTATTTGCACCCTCAGTTTGCAGCATTCTTCCCTTAACAGTGTGACTATGTGTTTCTCTCATTTTTACCTGGATAATCCTACCATCCAATGACCAATTCAGGGCACACAAAATGTCACGTTTCTTTCTTTTAATGAATCAAATGTTTATAACTGCAACCTGTTTATTTAAAATGTACTACTACACTGAGTGAATTCATTGTCCATTTATGAGTGCAAAGCCATCCAGGGGAATGAGAGTTCAGTGACATGAACAGTTTTTGTGGTTTTACATAGACCCAGTCAAATGACTAAAGCTGTTCCTTTGCTCAAAGTGATTGTCAATGACAATGGTTCAGTGTTTCAAGATAAACTCATTCAGAATGCCAAGTTACTGGAAAAAGCCTGTACTCTGACAAATTTCAATTAGGCTAATTACCTTCTGCGTCCTTAAATTCACCCCGCAGTTTCAGAAGGAGATGGCATTCTTAATTTCCTGCCCTAACCTATTTCTTGTCCTCATCCATGTGTTGGTAAATAGCTGCTACATTCCACCAGCATGTGGTTAAACTAATCCTTTTTTTTCAGTAGTTGCAATGTCTGAATATTGGTTTATGATGTCAGGAAGGCATTGTGGGATTCTTTACTGTACAATTATAAAAGGCCAGATACTCACTTATACGAAGGGCTCTCTGCACGGCACTTCCAGATTACAATAAGGGAACCTTAGTATAAATGAGAAATTGACCCAAAATATCTTAGCTTTTTCCCCTGCCACATCCTCATCTGATCTCTGATGAAGTCAGATGGCTTCTTTTGCATAAAGAAGAATTAAAAGGAGGCTGGACTGGCTAAAGTTTAGAAAGAGCGGAGCAAGGTCAATCAAAAGCTTTGGCACATACTCTTCAGTTTTACCTTTCCCTGAAATTTGGTGTGCAAGTCTTTTGCTCACAAATGGGAATTCAAACTTCACCACAGTTACAGAATGATATGTGAAGTACAAATGGAAAAAATTCACATTGCTGTCTTCAGTTCCTCAGATTTCAGTTTCAGTCATACAAGCTGACTGAGCCTTGACATATCTCTCTCTCTCTCTCTCTCTCTCTCTCTCTCTCTCTCTTCTATCCTAAGGCAATGTTAAGGGGACCTGAATCCTAATACAGAAAAAAATATATAAGTATCAGTGCATTAATCACGGCAGCAAAACCACATGCCAGCCATTCTGTCCTAGCTATTGTGTGTTCTGATCCTGTGTACATTTTATATAAATTGCCTCCCCCTCTCCTGCCACCACTCTCTGTTGGTGGTTTGAAATTAATTGTTCCTAGACTAAGATATGCTGAAATAAGGTGACAATGTACTTAAATGCACTCATTGTGATACTGTGCTTTGAAGGCCGGGACAGAGAGGCCCAGCCAGCAGTTCACGGTTTGGTTTGGTTTCTAGAAATAGCATAATAACACCCTGATTTAAGATAATTCTAATAGGATTATACCTGATGGGAAATTAAGAGACTTTAATAGATTAAGAAAACTGAGCTACTCTGACAATGTCTTCATCCTTATTGTAAAGATGATTAAACTGGTATGTACACATTCTAATCTGTGCTCCCAGATTCCTTTCAATCTAAATATGCAGTGGAGATATAGGAAATTAAATACTGTACCCCAAATGCATTATTATAGTTTGAAGGGTTTAACATCCATTTCAACTTGGAAAACATGGGTGGGGCACATAGGGGATCACCAGGGCTCCTGGTTTTCCCTGATTAAAAAAAAAAAAAAAAAAAAAAAGCAAATGCTCTCATAACCCATCCCCGAAAATCCATGATTAAAATTAAATGCCACTATATATATATGTATCAGTTGAACACAATGTTTTCCTGATATATTTACAATTGTAAAGCAATATGGAAGCCTATCAGTGCCTCAATCACTATAATAAAATAAATGCTCAATACCTATAAATTTTGGTATTTGATTTTGGGTTATCATGGAAAATCTCCCTGCCCCCTTAGCTCACAGAACACAGGTCCAGGCCCCTCACTCCCAAGTCACAGTCCCCCAACCCTGCTAGTGTCCCTCACTTCTCCACCCACACTCCCCTGGCTTTGCTGGTACCCCTCACCTTCCACCCACAGCCTCCCCCAGCCCTGCTAGAGGGAGCTCCCAGCTGTCAGGGCTATGGGCCCAGGGATCCAGGTCCACAGCCCCCTGCCCCCTGCAGCAGTGCCTGAGCCTCAGTTTCTGCTTGTGGGAGGTAGCGGCTGCTGCAGCGGAGTGGAGCGCAGAGCCTGGCTTCCCCCACCCTGCTGCCTGTCTGCTGTGTGCTTGGGTGTGGGGGTGGGCTGGCTCCCCTGCCACTGTGCACACTCCGGGGGGCGGGGGCAGGGTGGACCCATACCCCTCAGATCTGTGTGTGGGGTGGGGGCTCGGGCTCCCCGCCATGCTTCCCTACCCTGGGGCCTCCGCAGCCCAGTGGGTGTGATCCAGTGCTTCAGGGCATAGCTGGGCTGCACAGGGGAGCTGCTTGTTGCTATGAGCTCCACAATGCCCTGGCAATGTGCCCCCTGCCTGCCATGTAGCAGCAATGGACGCAAACCGGTGCCACTGCCTCTGCTGCTGCTGCACAGGTAGAAGACACCTTGCTAGGGCAGCATGGAGCTCGTAGCAGCACAGAGCTTCCTTGCAGGGCCCTGCTCTGTCCTGCCATGCTGGGTTGTAGCCACTGTGCTGCAGAGGCCCCAGGGGAGGACAGCAGGGTAGGAAGCCTGAGCCCACAGAGGGCAGCCCATGCCCATCCCCACCCCCCGCAGATCTGGGGGGCACAGGTCCCTCTTCCCCCCCGAAAGTATGAGCAGTGGAGGTGAGCTAGCCTAATCCCCACCCCCCAGACGAGCCACCTACAGCCCTGTCCCACTCCCCACCAGGGTCCTGCAGCAGCACGTTTCAGCCCCGGGCCCCAAACTCCATGTACCCCCTGGGTAGACAGCAGCCCTAGACCTGCCCGACTCCCTTCCTCCCTCCCTATGGGGGTCTCAATCCCTCCCCCCCCCTCCAGCTTACCTGTGGGAGTTTCTGTCCAGGCTGCTTGGCAGCCATGTGCATATACATGTACATAGCACCCCCCACCTGACCACCTTCCTCCCACTCCCCCAAGCCTCTTGCAGCTAGAACAATGCCAACCTGCAGATAGCTCTTTGCAGAAGTTCAAAATCTGTGGGTTTCTCTGTTAAAATGAGAAATTAGCATTTTCCTTGGGTAAATGGGGAAATCCACATTTGTCTCTGTTTTTCCATGGGAAACAGAAAACCCGGATCCCTGGTGATCAGTAACACACCCCTTGTTGGGGGTCAGAAAGTGCTGGTGTTTCAGGGTCTCTTCTTTTCCTGGTTAAACTGTTATTTCCTAAGCAATTGCACAGGATTCTAATGATATATGAAAGCATTAGCATCTTCTGGTAAATGTAGATGTTCAAATTTCAGTTCAGAAAGTATACCACAAGTCAGACCTGCCACACACTGTATTTTGACTTGATGGCATTTGCATTACAATTGTCATAATATTTTATTGCACCGTTATGCCTGTGAAACTGATTCCCCAAAATATTGAGAGTGAGTGCAGTAGGCTAATACACAGCTGGTTCAGATTCCAGCTCAGGCAGTTTTCTCAGCTATTAAAATTTTGTGGAATAGTTACAGGTCCAGATGGCAAAAGATTAATGTTCCTTAATTCTTTCTTTTACACTTTAAAACGTACATGAATGATTTAACATCTGTACTGTATCTGTGCTTCATTTTCATTACAGAAGATGACCTCATCCTGCAGTTTTCCTGGTACCAACCATTGCTGATTATTAATAAAACGAAACTCACTGACTAGTCACATCTGGACTGTTACATCTCAAGATCAATGGCAAGAGTAGAAGGGTCAGCCATCAGCACTACAAATCACAAGTTACAGTATGTGAAAAAGTTCTGTGAGGGGGAAGTCCATATATTCCAGATGTCAAGCAAGTATACCTTTCCTAGTACCAGGTGGATCTGAATTCTATTAAGAATTAGATGTTACATACAAGGTTAAAGAGAGAAAAAGAGAGAGAGCTGAACTAGAGCTGTGAGTGGAGGAAACGTGCTCATTTGAACCAGGATGGCACATTTTACTTGAAAATATGATTTCAGTCAAAGGAGCACAGGGGGCTGGATAACCCATGAAGGAATAGTACATTTTTAAGAGGATCTTTCTGGTATTGCAAATAATGCCATTGACCCCTTCAAATGCCGCAAACTGTTCCTCTTCCTGGCTTTGCTTTAATTTTATTTTAGAAAATAATGTATACAATCAGTAGCAGTCACCAAACACCTTAAGATGCAGGTGAGAAAGGAAATATATATGGAAGAAGATACATTTTTGAGACAAAAATTTGGAAAAAAGGTTTTAAAAAGTGTTTGTTATTCTTATTTCATTTTGCCTTTTTCTTTTACCCAATAAAGCTTTGCGGAAATGATCATTAATCAATTTTAACATGAGAGGGAGGAAATAATTAGAATGTATTTAATTCAGTCTAGCAATTACAGTCTGGGATTTTTCCTATGACTATCACACTTACAGAACACTTGTTAAAACTTACATTTTTACAGTGCATAACAGGCTCCTATCCTGATCGTGTCTTCGAAGTTCTGCTCCAACATACACAAATGTTGCATGAAAACAATAACTAGTAAAATGCAACTGCTGATTTAATTTCTCCGTATATACAATCTCACTCCTATATGTGTCCATTAGCTTGAAAACAAATTTGACTGGGTAAAGATTTTAGGATTGAAATTCTAGTCCAATGGGAGTTTTGCCATTGATATTGGTCGGGTCAAAATTCCACCTTAGGACTTAACCTTTGGTCATTAAAAACCCATCAATGATCTTTATTTTGCACCAAATTCAGAAAGGGCTTCCATTTTTTCATCATGACCTATTCCAAAGGTTACTCTTTGGAACTTAAAGAATATTTTCCTTTGTGTTATTTAGAAGCAGCAAAGAACCACACAGGTGATTTATATAAGGTAAATAACCATTTATTTAAGGGGGCTAGCAAAATGAAAAGGTTCAGGGCACAGTTTTTGACTTTCAAAGACTTTGGCACTCATAAGTCCCTTTTGAAAATGTTACCCACTATCTTTACCATGTCAGGTGTCATATTCAGTTTTACATATGAATGTATTGTCTTAACTCTCCTATATTCTATCCTATTGCATATCTGATGCCCTCTCCATGACTAATGACACAAGAACTTGGACTGTTAAATTATTAAGCTTCCATTAAACTGAGAAGTCCTTCACATTTTTAAACAAATAACACTTTTGAAATAAAGAAATATTCCACAAGTGAAGTGGGAATAGCTTTTTCCTTTATAGTAAAAGCCCATTAAATGGAACCTTTTTGTCATTGCTCTGAGAAAAAGGAGATCTTTGCATAATGAAGTGAAAAAAGCAAAATATGAGGTTTTTGCTTCATATGCAAATTGCAGAACACTGCTTGCAAATTAAGGCATGCAGAATTTCACAAATGTTCAAAGTTTGTTTGCAGGCCTAAGGATTTCATGAATCTCTGGGAAAGCTGTTCTGCACGTTTAGCTGAAGAGCCACTTCCTTAGGTGTCTGCTGTATTTATTCACTGTGTGAAAAAATGAAAAGTAAGAGTAAAATTATCTGCCTTCATATATACATATGTATATATGTATATATATACATGTATACATATACATACATATACATATGTATATGTATATATGAAGGCAGATAATTTTACTCTTACTTTTCATTTTTTATATAAATATAAATATAAATAAGTTGGTGAAGAACATTCCTACATCCACAGTTTGCAAGTAGAAACACACATGAAAAATAATGCTTATGCCTGGACAAGTGTTCAGTTTGCTACAACAAAATTCATTAGGACAAATATTGCATGTTGTCTACACAATCTTGAACATGCCCAAACTTCATCACCAATAAAAATAGAGAAGACTTTGTTTTGTTGATGCATTTCTCATGTCATATAATTTATACTAATTTTTTACGCTCTGATAAAAGTAAGCAGTCTTGCCAGTATTAAATATACACATAAAAATAGTTCTATCAATAACCCCATGCTTAAATCAAATAACCCAGCAGCAATGTAATCACAACAAATTAATACACCTCCCAGCATAATCTCTAGGATATTACCACCACTCTCCATCCCTGTCCTTGTGGCAATGGGAATAAAGATAGTTTTTTGCAGCATATCCTGAATTTCGGCTGTCACAGTTCAGAGAAGAAAGCCCCAGCACTATTAGCACTTTGTTATGCATTTGCCAACAGAAAGAGAAATCACTTTTATGTCACCAAAAATCACCAGGAAAATACTATAGTCTAAAAGAATTTCACAGAAGTGTTTCTATTGAATTAGTGAATGTTAGGTTAAAAGGAAGAAACAGCTTTCAAACAACTTCACTGCAATTATCAAATTGTCTTGTCTAATTAAACAAGTGTTTCTAATATGAAACCAGAAGAAAGCTTCTTTTCTCCCCTCCCTGGCTGGCTTTGGATAAGGTCATGTTAATGGCTAAACAAAGTACTCTTTTATTTTTCCTTCTTTCAAATTTATTTTCAGTCTTTCTCATAATTACTATCAACTCCATAAAGGAAATCATATTGTTATATTGATTAACAGTGGCTGCATTTTCCAATTATTTTTATAATGAGTTTAGTGGCAATGACCCAGAAAATGGACAAAGACCTTGCTTCAGATTAGTGTTAATTTGGTGTAAATTGTTATTTTTCCCCCCTCTCTAGCAAACGATGATGATAGATCCCTACTGTTAATTAATCAAAATGCCTCAAAATAGAGTTCACCAGGTGGAAATAATTAGCAGTTAATTGTCTCCTGTCTATTACTCTTCTGAGATGTAAACAACAAAGTCTGGATTCATTTGACAGTATTTACTAAAAAGCTTCCTAATAAATAAATTAGAGGCACAAATGTTGTTGTTATGGTACTAATTTTTGTGATTGTGCATTTGTTTAATGAGACAATGCCATAGACAAAGAATCAGTAATTTCCCTTTAGAATTAAAATATCATTTCAGCAGGTGTGAACGTTTGCCTTTTCTTTCATCAGCATTCTTCTTTCTTTTCATTTATTGTTCCTAGGTTGGTTAATTGAATAACAGAAAAAAAAGATGAATCACTTTTTACTGCATGGCATAATTTTTAATGATGAAATCTCACAAAAACAGTAGATATATCTTGCATCGGCATTTTGATGAGTACAAAAGCAATCCACATTTGGGGAAAATGTTTGTGTACAATCTGCATGTGATCTGCTGCACCAAAGGTGGATCTATATGCTGATTCTAACATTTCAGTATGTCATCATCTGTACTAACAACTGACAGCAGTACCTTCAAGAGAAGGTGTCAAAGGAAAAAAAACTATACTCCATCCACTCAGCTGACTTCACCCAAGCAAAGGCCTTCGAGATGAATCCAGAATATGTAGGCACCTAAATCCAAGGCACCTGGAATCCAAGAATTCAGGCACCTAAAGTGAGACTTAAATGGAATTCTGGCTGCTCACTTTAATAGCACACTTCTCCAAGCCCTAGCCTAACAGGAAGTTTCAGCAGTAAAGTTAACTACATTACGGCTTCTGTTTACGTTCAGAACTGCCTCAGTCTCATCAGTACTGGACAGCTGAGCACTCCTTTCACTCATAGCCCTGTTCAGATTCCTTAGCTGCATGTTCCCCAGCCTATCACTCCCAGCGCAATCTGGGAAGCATGCTCAGAACAGGGGAAGATACCACTTTGGTTCAAAAACACAGCTGGAGGAGCAGGAAATGGTGACACCCTCATGCATCTTTTGTACAATAGACTAATGGTTAGATCTCATATCAAACAGATGAAATCTCTCACCGTCCTCACCATCTAGTCACTCTAACTAGGTACAGACTTTCAAAATGCCAGAGGTGGAGGTGATCTATGATACACAGTTTTCTGTAAGCAGCATAGTTTAGCTGGGTAGTGAACAGATCACATTTGCCCTTTGGGTTGGTGGGGATGACAAATCTTAGACCAGATTCACTGAATTATAGGAAAACTTAGAGTTGGAGGGGACTTCAGGAGGACATCTCGTCCTACCTCCTGCTCAAAACCAAGACCATCCCCAACTAGATCATTCCAGCCAAGGCTTTGTCAACCCAGATCTGAAAACCTTCAAGGATGGAGATTCCATAGCCTCTATTGGTAACCTGTTCCAGTGCTTTACTACCCACCTAGTGAAACAGTTTTTCCTAATATCTAGCCTAAACTTCCCTTGCTGCAACTTTATACCACTGCTCCTTGTTCTGTTATCTGCCACCACAGAGAACAGCTTAGCTCCACCCCCTATATATATTCTCAAATTTTTCATATGCAAAATCATAAGTGTCCTCAGAATTGTCCCAAGACAGGATTTGATTGTTTTGGAAGAGATCATTCACTATTTTCATAGTTGAAACTGCTTTGCTGTGCATGCAGGCTTATGCACACATGCAAAAAAAAAAAAAAAAAAAAGCATTCAAACTAAATTTTTTTCCCCCCAGGATGGAGGAAGAAGACAAAACAACAACAAAGATAAAATGAGGTGAAACATAAAAAAAAAAAGGAATCCTTGTTTATGCAGAACTGTTGCATTTCGTTTAAAGACTATCACAACTTGTTCCATTTGACCTAATTATTTTCTGTAAAACTTGACACTGAACAAGATCTCTGGTGCTGGCATCATTTTCTCTCACAAGTCCACATTATGGAGCCATTAGAAAAGGTTCATTGACTTGCTCCCCAGTGTGAAGAGTAAATATTTGATTTAATTTCTTAATATAACAAAAAATGGCATGAATTTAAAAAAAAAAAGTTTACCTGTTTATAATACTGATAAAAAACACAGTAAGCACAGATATAAGTTACATTTGTTTCACAATTGGCTCCTTGAAAGTGGTCTACAGCCATGCCCTAACAGAAGTGCATGGCTGCAGAACACTTTTAAAGTCCCCAATCATGGGGCAAATTAACCCTCATTATATCAGGGTTCATATGAGTGGAGTTCCTTCATTAACTTCTGTCTGCTCAGGCAGGTGGGCCAATGCATCCCATCTCCATCCCCCGTACTGTCTGCATGTGGGGGGGGGAGGGAGCTCAGGCTGAGGTTTGTCCAGCCTGCATTGGAGGTAGGGAGGGTAGATTGGAGGCCCCCCACCTCAGGGTCCTCTAATCCACCCACCCCCACTCCAGTACAGGCTGGGCAAACCTCTACCCAAGCTCCCTCCTCTCCCTTCTCTTCCCCCCGCCGCACCATTGTGCAGACAGCACCAGACCTGGGAAGGGGGTGGGGCTGGGCTAATAAAGAGAAGTCCTTGGCTCCAAAGCAGAGCTTGCTCCCCTATCCTCCTGACCCAACAGTGAACATGTGTTGGGTCAGGAGGGTTGCTCTAACATGGTACTTTCTGTGGAGTGCCATGAGTTAGACCAGGGAGCTACATATCAGCACATGGTGAAGATAAAAATAAGCTTATGATTTAAATGAGATATCCTGACCTGTTGTTGAATTGTGCTCTGCAAAAGAAAAGTGAAGAAGATGAGGGAGACTGAAATCAACTTGTGTATTCTCCTGGATCCTGTTAGCTCAAATGTAATTTATGTGGTTATTCCAGCAGTTACAATTCACTGGGGCCTTAGCCCACCCAGACCATGCTTTTTTCTTACAGGAGTACCCCAGGGTCTTTCCTGAGCTATTCTATAATTCACAGCTTTTAGAATTGCCTGCTCTTTTCACAGTGCCACTGAAATGGAAGTGCTCCCAAAATCTTAATTCTTTCGACGTTTTATTTTTCAGTTTTCTTTATTAACGGCATTTATTTGATCCTTTATCTTTTAATATTTCTTGGCACCGGTTTCAAAAGTTTATTAAACAGAATTCCCTCAAATGAAAGGGAATCTTATACATTTTTTGCCCAGTGCCCCTCTTTTTTAATTTGAACAATGCTTGGAGATTTTTTTTTAAATCAGGTGGTTTTCATCTGTATATCCATCTGTACCTTTAAATGGTCCCAGCCATGAGTTTGGGAGGCTGCTGGGACTGAAAGACTGACAATGGGAGAACTGGAATATAAAAATGCTGCTTAAAAATATAATTGTATTCGTGTTCTGTTATACTTGTGTGTTTGACAGTAGGGGGTGAGGGAAGAATAATGCATTTTATATGCATATATAAAAAAAATAAAGTATACCCTGCTGGATTATTACAAAGACTGTAATTTCATCTGTAGGTTCATTCTCAGAATTTATGACATCAGCCCCCTGTATTGAAATTACTGTTCGAAGCCCACAAGGTGGTACATTTTATTCTCTATTCTAAAGCTAGTGTGGATAGCACTGAAATTAATAGCAGAACTGGCATTAAGGAATACTACCGACATCTAACTGATACAGGCATATATAATTCCCTGTCATGGCATTCTGTAGGAGAACTTAATAAGATTGGTCTAGTTTTATTGTTTTCTTCTTGATTCTTCTCTCTGTTGCTTTATGCTTTCACTAACATAAGCAAAAGAGTCTAAACAAAAAGCCCAAGTTGATTTGCAAGTTTTGCTTTTTCGATTAAACAGAAACATGCAGCATTTGGATGGTCATTTTTTAAGTCTCTGAGACCCTGAAATTGGAACTGATTTTACACTTTCCTATAATAATATTTTTATGAGTGAAATTGGAAGAACAGCCGCTCAATGGGAGAGGAGGGAAAAATGAAGCTGGCTGCTTCTACAGAGAAATTTATGAGGAGTTTGACGTTTTGCTTGGAGTGAAACAGAGAACTTTTATTGCAAAAACTTACATAAGGATCTTTTTGTTCTGCAAAGTGTGTTTCCACCAAAACTTAAAAAAAAAATAAAAAAATCTAGGGATGGGCTAGCCAGTGTCAGGAAGAATCTGATGCTGCCTTTGGGCCAGCAAAGACAAATTTCTAATTTTATTTTAATAACCACAAAGTAATAGGGTTAATGGCACATTTCAGCTATGTCTCAAAGCACTTTAGAAAGGTGGTAAGTATCATTGTTGTCTTCTTACAGAGAAGGAAACTGACAAAAAGATAGAAAATGATCCTACAGGACAGTAGAAAAGCCAAGAATACCACCCACTTCTTCTAAGGGCCCAAGCTTTCCATTAAGCCAGACTAGCCAGTTCTGAAGCACCGACTGGCTTCGGGGTTGCTTCTGTGGCCCATTCTGTGGAATAGACTCTAGTGTGTCCAGATTCTTTCACACAATCTCTATCTTACACAGTAATCACATCAAATAATAAAATTAACACCAGAGAAACAGCAAAACCAAGAAACGTATGTGAACAGAAGAAAACTACTGACATGAAATCCTAACCCCCATTTTAATGAAACTCCATGGTTTTCAATGAGGTCTGAGAAGGAAGGGTGAGAAAACCAACTGGGAGAAGTGAAGCAGGAGTTCTGTTCCTGATGGCAGGAGCTACAGGGGGAAAAGCATTTACACAAGAGGTAATACTATATGTGGAATAGGTGGAGGGGAGGTCAAGGATGTAGGCTAGAGCAAATAGGCATGGATTTTGTATTGACTCCATGAATTTCTTGCCAAAGGCAAGAATCCTACCATTAAAGCCACATCAGCACAAAAAGGAAATGAAAGCCTTGCGTGCATGGAGCAGACTGACTCTTGCATCTTCCAGTCCGTCATATCCTGTTTGTACTTCAAAACACTCCCTGTCTGTAGGACCACAGGAACAACCCACCAAAGTAAAAATATTGACTTTACCTTGATAAAAACAAGCTTTTACATAATAAACACCTAACAAATAAGAAACAGATGAATGAAAGCAACTTGTGACGCCAAACTCACAACTGATTCACTAGAGCTGTGTTTCATGATAGGGCTAATAAATTTGCCTCATGTGAGCCCTCAACCCCCGAAAGTCAGGCTGTAATATCAGCCACTTACCACTTATAGGAAGACCAAGCACTGCCATATACTATTTATAGTGAAAACTGAAACAATTGAAATAACTGATCCAGACACAGAAAGATGTGCAACAGTAAAACAAACACACTCCCTTTTTCCCTTTTCCATGGGCTCTCCCACTTGCAGCCTATCAAAGCTCATGCAGATTTGCAATAAAAATGAGGGCAGTGTTTGGCCCAGAACCTGTTTAGACAGTTTCTTACTCCTTCTATTTACTTACAGTATAAACTTTTTGTGCTAAGGATTGTTTTTCTGCTCTATGGTTACAAGGTGCCTACTACAGCGGGGTCTTGGTCTGTAACTGAGGTGCTCCCATGATACAAATAATCCTAATACTCCCAGTAGAAGGCAGGCCAAGTATTATTCATTAGAATTAAGCTGCAAATAATTTTAAACACAAACATTCAAGAAAATTGTCTCTTCCAAAATATTTACGTATGTAAGTAAAGGCTAAATTCAGCAGCTAAATTATTCATTCATTTCTACCTTTCCATAAAGTAAGTGAATTGGCAGAGCTGCACAGGCTGGCAAAAACAGGAGGAAGGAGATTGACCAGAAGGAATAGTTCTGTGTCTGCCACACATTCAGCCTGGGGTTCAGTTACCAAGGTATAGGTTGTTCTTGCTTGCAATTTTAGAGGTATTTGTGTGGGAGAGTAGCACATCTCCCTCTCAAGCATTATAACAACAGAAGAGATAACAAGGGGCCATAAGGTGAACTGATATGAGTGCTGATAGGCTTAACTCATCACCAGAGAGACTTTTAAGTACTGCAGGAGCTCTTTAAATAGACCAAGAGAGCATTAAAAAAAACAACCTCTCTCTCTGGCCTTCTCGTCTAACCCACGAAAAGGGAACATCACATTTATCACATCTTTGGAAGCCCAAAGCACAAAAGAAAAAAAAACCCTTCATCATAAATCTAGAATCAGAAGTCAGGCGAGAGCGAAAAAAAATTGCCTTTCTTTCAGCTATGAGACAAAAGCAGGGAAAAAAATGCTTTTATCAGATGAAATAAGACAAAAAGGAATATTAAGTGTGCCTTTGTTTCTGGAACCTGCAGCTTGCTTATTGCAGTGAGTGAATCAGGCAAATTGCTAGACAGCTCCCAAAGTAGGACAGGCAAGGCATGTTGATATTGTGCAGCTCTACTGTGCCTGCTCCAGTTAGCATAGCCCCAAGCACATGTCATCCACCCAGTCAAAACCCCCAAACTCCCAGAGATTGCTTTCCATGATGTCTCTCTGCGACCACTTGCAAAACTTTGGTCTCTAGCATGCTTGAAAGCAGAAGCTGGGATTAAACCTAGAACAGCCTCACCAGAGTATTTCTAGGGTTGGAGCATGCATGGGGAGGGGGAGGGGGGAAAGGGAGAAGAAGAGCAGCATAGGCTTGGCCATCCCAGCTGGTGCAGGCTGTCAAATCAGTGACCTTCCATGAGACATACATGTATTACCAAGTAGGAAAAGATCCAACTCCCCCATATAAAAAGACCAAAATTCATGACTTTATTGGTTGTATCCCCCTATTCAGATGGAAGTGAGTGATAGATCTTCAGCAGAAACCAAGAAGGAGGCCGATAAAGCTCAAGCACCCATTAATTTTATGTGAAAAAAAATTCTGAACAATAATCAAAGAACATTGTACCATGAGCCTTCAGCATTTTATACACTGTCTTTTTGGATACAGTTCCTTCTGTAAGTCTCCCCTGCTTTTGAATATGGATCATGTGTTGCACATTTAACTTGGTAAAACCCTGGAATACCCCTTTTATGATTTGTTTGCTTCAGCAGAGTGTCAGCTCCTTCATTACATAACCAGGGTTGGATGGTGCTATGGGAAAGGGCCAAAGTCAACAGGATAAAGGATCAACAGCTCCAGTGTACAAAATAGACTTATCCGTTAACAAAACAATTTTTAAAATGACTTAAATAGCCCAGTGTGTATTGTAGACCAGTTTCCGAGTAATTTTAACCTACACGCTGACAGGTTATGTGGATTTTCACATGCTAATTTACCAGTTCAATAAAAAAACCTGAATAGCCCAGTGTGTATCCTTGTCTAGTTCCCAAGCAACTTAACTTACACATTGACAAGTTATGTGGATTTTCACATGCTTATTTACCACTTCAAATCAAAATGTATCTACCATAGTAGCCTGTATATCAGATTACATGCAGAATATTCTTCTTATAACACTCAATAAATGATCTCATGTGTGTACTATAAACTGTAGATCTGTTTGCCAAACTCTGAAGAAACACAGAAGAAATGTAGAAGCTGGTTTTTCAGACTAATTTTACACACAGAGGTAGAATGGAGAAAGCAACTCTGCTTACCTTTGAGGGATGACTTGCACCAGTATGACTTAATTGTGACAACAAACCACATCCATCTGGGGCCTTTTCAATCAAGAATATCAAAGTGTTTAGTCAAGGGTTCTGTGGTACATCTCCAGTTAAATCTGTGAAAGTAGAATGCCCAACTAAAATGGCTCAACCTGGGAAGGGGGAGGGGTAAAATCCACGTATTTGATTTCCCAAGTTTAGGATTACTAAAATCTCTCTCAGGCTGGCTGTACAGTAAGTTTTTTAAAATTAGCAGTCACTTTTGAAAATCGTATCCTACAGGACTGGCCCAATAGTACAAAGTAGATTAATATTACAGCACAAAATTGAGCACAAGAGCTCTTGTACCTAGTCTGTCCATCTAAACACTAGAAATCACTAGCAATCTTCCCCTAAAAATAGCTACTAGGTACACAAACAATCAGAGACACATACAAAAAGGGTATGTTCATTCTGCAGGTTTGAGGGTTTTACATGAACTGTTTGTATTACTTAAATACAGGGTAACCTACAGGCATTTAAGAATGGACATAAGAAGTGGGTCAGACCAATGGTCCATCTAGCCTACTATTCTGTTCTAGACAGCCTCACCTTGTATGAGGGGGGCAGGGCCAGGTCTGCACCTGCAGCCAGGTAGACACCTTCTACCTTGAGGCTCTGCAGAGGCTCCTTTACAGTGCCAATAAAGCTAAGCAGCATGGTGCCTGATCGCACACGCCTTCCTTTGCTGCCTCTAAAGGTTCCAGTATGACTAGCAGCTCTTCTACCTGCAAAACCTTCCCCTGTGAGACCTGGGAGGGCAGCCAGAGTTCTGCCATGACCTGGAAGCTGGTCACCACCTACTAGGGTTGCCAACACTGACTAAAGCTATTCCAGGATTTTTTTTCCCCTTAACATGACAGTGACATTAATAAGGGCGCACCAATAGAGAGCATGGGGGGGGCATATGCCCCCGCATCTGCACACGGGATGAGGAGTGGCCTGCTGCTGGGGGCTGGGACCAGGGCAGCACCGAGCTGCTTCCATTGGGGGGTTGGCCTGGGCTGCGCTCAGGGCAAGCAGTGAAGGCAGTGGTGCTCAGAAGGTGGCTATGGTGGGGAGCTGCAGGCACCCCAAAATTTGCCATAACCCTGCTTCCACTGCTGCTGCTGCCCACCCCAAGTACAGCCTCAGCCCAAACCCCCTGCTGGGAAAAGCCCGGTGCCACCCCTGGCCCCAGCCTACAGCAGCAGCCCACCCTCACTCCTTATGTGGATCCAGGGGCACAAGCCCCCCATGGCATCCCGAGGTTCATGAATTGGTGGGAGCTGTGAGCCCCCCCGGCCCCCAAGAATGAGCCATGCCCTACCCCAGCTGTGCAGTTCCTGCCCCAGCCCCAGCTCCAGGCCCACTCCTTCCCTCACTGCTGAGGCCTCAATCTGCACCCCCATGTCTCTTCCCTAACAACAGACTTGCTTGCCAGACCTAGCTGCTCTCCATGCTGCCAGGCTGTGCTCCTGGCCACCTACATGCTACGTTGTGGCTGCATGCAGCCAGGGGGCATTTATCGGCAATATTATCAGCCATATCAGCCAACAAAAGCCAATTGCTGATACTGTCAATTTTCCTTATATCGGTGCCAATCTGATATGGAGCCAATGTATCTGCACTTCTAGTTATTAATAGTCCTGTTCAACCCGTTCACAATATCCATCAATCCAGTCACAGCCCATTCACAATATCCATCTCCCAGAAAATTTCTTTCAGTAGTCACTGGGACATCAATGCCAATTCTGGTAGACTCCCAGCCAATCCAGTAGGGTTGGCAACCCTACCACCTACAGGTCTTCAAAAATGGTCACCTAACAGCCCCTGCTGAAAAACGTTCAGTGGTTGATACTGGTAACAGTGGTGCCCTGGGTGTGCCATAGGATGATCCTGACCAACATCACCCATAGCAGGGACCTCCTGGATTGTGCCAGGCAACGGTGGGCAGATCCCTTGCCTGGCCCAGGGTATGGACATGCTCACATTGTGGGCCCTGCCACTTACTCCAGGAGGTCAAGGCCACACTGCTAGACACTGCCCACCACCAAATCCAACAGGTCCTGTGAAAGGGCAGTTCCCACTCCACCCTTAGCTGCCTCGGGGGGGGGAGGGGGTCCATGAGCATCAGGCTGTGGCTTTAAACCTAGGGCCTTCTCCTGACCCTGAGGTCATCCTTCACTCAAACTTGACATGCTCTGCTTGGACTTTGGCTGCTTCTCTGGACCCTGAGGTAACCCACCAGACCTGACTGCCTATGATCTGGCATGACAATGGGCACACATCTGCCACATTTTATGGACACCCCTGACAGCTGACCCTTCTGTCAGCAGAGGGAGACAATGGTGCATACCTACCTTGGATATGCCAGGTCGCAGCCTCTTCACCTCCTCCTCAAGAATCTCTCTTTGGGGTTCTGGCTACACTACTTCCCACACCTGTTCTGTTAAGCACTCCCCATCCAAGGTGCCAAGACCCAGGACCTCTTGATCAACCTCCTCTAGGTCCTAGCTAAGTTAGCCATCTACCCAAGCAGGAAGGAGAATCTGGGTGGGATGACCCCTGATGACATTTGGACTGCATTCCCATCTCATCCATTCATGCCTCTGCATTTTTACTGGGCAGTATTCACTGGCTCTATGGATTAGTTTGAGAGCCTATTGGGTGCTAGCTAGTGTGCCAGCTTGATGCCTGCCCCTCCCCACCCCACACCCCTTCCCACCTGCTTTGGAGCATTAATAAATTTGACCCACATTCCCATCCCTGTTTTTACTTTATCTGCCCCAAGTAGTCAGCTGTTGCTGACACCTGCCCCTTCTGTCACCAGAGGGAAACCCTGGTACTAGCCTACCCTGACTGTAACGGGCCCCCCATCACTTCTTCAGGAACCTCCTCTTGAGGTTCTGCTGTACTGCTCCCTGTGCTCTTTTTTTTTTTCATAGATTTCATAGATTTCATAGACATTAGGGCTGGAAG